>NW_026946943.1:0-317500 GCF_030014385.1 Trichomycterus rosablanca | reverse complement strand
ACTAAAGTCTCCAAGGAAGACAACGAGGAGTGTGATAATGAGATATCAGAAGATGAAATTTTAACTGCAATTGAACAACTGAAGACAGGGAAAAGTCCAGGAATAGATGGGTTGACAAATGAATTTTATAAAAACTTTAAAGATATTTTAGTACCGATTCTAAAAGAAATTTATAATGAAATTTTTAACAGAGCAGAATTAAGTGAAAGCATGAAAATGGGAATGATAAAACTAATATTTAAGAAAAGAGGGAAGGTTACTGAAATTAAGAATTATAGACCAATAACAATGCTAAATACATATGTTATAAAAATAATTGCAAACAGATTGAAAAGGGTCATACCAACCATTATAAAAACAACACAAGCATATGGGGTGGAAGGAAGAGATATTGCTGATACGGTAGGTAGCATAAGGGACATAATATTATACATGAAGGAGAAAACCATAAAGGGATACTTGATAAATATAGATACTGAAAAGCCTTTGATAGGGTGGAGCACCAGTTTTTGTTTGATGTTATAAAGAAAATTTGGTTTTGGGGATAAACTTATAAAATGGATAAAAAATGTTTATTATGAAGTTTTAACATGTGTTAAGTGCAATGGTTTTACAACAGACTATTTTAAAGTTACAAGATCAATAAGACAAGGATGTCCACTGTCTGCACTCTTATACACAATGGTAGCTGAACCATTAGGACTAGCAATTAAAGAAAATGGAGAAATTAGAGGTATTAAAATTGAAGGAAATGAAAATAGTGAACCAATATACCAATACGCAGATGATACTACACTGGTACTCCAAGACATCTCTAGAGTAGAAAAGGCATTTGAAATACTAGAGATGTACTGTCGAGGAACAGGCGCGAAGGTAAATATGGGAAAAAGTCAGTATATGAGAATAGGTCAAATAGATACAATACCCGAGAACATACCCTTCAAAGAAGAAAAAGAAAATGTTAAGGTGCTAGGAGTTTTAATAAGTCAAAACATAAGAAAAACCAATGAAATTATGTGGGGAAAGTGCCATAAAAGGAATGGAACAATAATTAGAATTTTGGAAAACAAGGAACTTGACATTGAAAGGAAAAGTACTGGTTATAAATGCATTAATGTTCTCCAAAATATGGTATTTATTAAGTGTCAATTCAATACCAGTATCAGCTATTGAAAAAAATTAAAGAAATTGTGATAGGCTTTATTTGGGGAAAAGGAAGATGTAAAATAGCATATGAGACACTAATTGGAGCAGTGGAAGAAGGGGGACTGGGATTGCAGGATACTGTAATAATAATTAAAAGTTTTAAATAATAACTTAAATGAAGAGTTAAAATAGTAAAGAAGTTTTTGGATGGAGGAATTAAATCTACTTGGAAAAGGATAATGGAATATTTTCTAAACAAATGTGGAGACAGTAATTTAGGCTTGAATATTTTGTGGATGAAAACTAAAAACTACATGAGGGATTTAATCCCATGCTTTTACAGAGAAGTACTGGAATCTTGGGGAGACTTTTTGAGCAAAACAGAAATTTTACAGAAAATGGTGGGAAGGAGGGATTAAACAAATAAAATATATTTTGTACAGGGTTAAAGAAGGATTTTTACCAACACAAGCAATAATAGAGGCCCTAGAATCTATAGGAGAGAAATATAAAAAGGAAATGTAGCAGAAAAATGATAAAAAGACTTATTGCTGGATTAAACATTGATACTTCTCTTCAGTTTTCTCTGCGTCCGGAGATCTCCATGTCTGTTTACCTTCAAAGACGTTTATGACCCCCCAGAGGGAACCCTAAAACGTCTTTCTCACACTGTTGCATGCTCAATAATCCAGGTACACAATTCCACAAAGTTAAATCAGTTCATCTGGACACAAGTTTGTTTGTTGAGATACGTTTCGTCACTCAATACGAATGACTTCTTTAGTCTGAGCTGGTGGTGAATACCCCAACCATTAATTACAATGGTCATGTGTGTACTTCACATACAGTGGGGCCAAAAAGTATTTAGTCAGCCACTGATTGTGCAGGTTCTCCTACTTAGAAAGATGAGAGAGGTCTGTAATTTTCATCATAGGTACACTTCAACTATGAGAGACAAAATGAGAAAAAAAAAAATCCAGGAAATCACATTGTAGGATTTTTAAAGAATTTATTTGTAAATTATGGTGAAAAATAAGTATTTGGTCAATAACAAAAGTTCAACTCAATACTTTGTAACATAAGCTTTGTTGGCAATGACAGAGGTCAAAGGTTTCCTGTAAGTCTTCACCAGGTTTGCACACACTGTAGCTGGTATTTTGGCCCATTCCTCCATGCAGATCTCCTCTAGAGCAGTGATGTTTTGGGGCTGTCGCTGGGCAACACGGACTCCACAAATTGTCTATGGGGTTGAGGTCTGGAGACTGGCTAGGCCACTCCAGGACCTTGAAATGCTTTTTACAGAGCCACTCCTTCGTTGCCCGAGCGGTGTGTTTGGGATCATTGTCATGCTGGAAGACCCAGCCACGTTCCATCTTCAATGCTCTCACTGATGGAAGGAGGTTTTGGCTTAAAATCTCACGATACATGGCCCCGTTCATTCTTCCCTTAACACGGATCAGTCGTCCTGTCCCCTTTGCAGAAAAACAGCCCCAAAGCATGATGTTTCCACCCCCATGCTTCACAGTAGGTATGGTGTTCTTGGGTTTTTCTTCTTCCTCCAAACACGACGAGTTGAGTTTTTACCAAAAAGTTCCATTTTGGTTTCATCTGACCACATGATATTCTCCCAATCCTCTTCTGGATCATCCATATGCTCTCTGGCAAACTTCAGATGGGCCTGGACATGTACTGGCTTAAGCAGGGGGACACGCCTGGCACTGCAGGATTTGAGTCCCTCTTGGCATAGTGTGTTACTGATGGTAGCCTTTGTTACTTTGGTCCAGTTCTCTGCAGGTCATTCATCAGGTCCCTCCGTGTAGTTCTGGGATTTTTGCTCACCGTTCTCATGATCATTTTGACCCCACGGGATGAGATCTTGACCCCAAGGGAGATTATCAATGGTCTTGTATGTCTTCAATTTTCTTACAATTGCTCCCACAGTTGATTTATTCACACCAACCTGCTTGCCTATTGTAGATTCACTCTTCCCAGCCTGGTGCAGGTCTACAATTTTCTTCCTGGTGTCCTTCGACAGCTCTTTGGTCTTGGCCATGGTTGAGTTTGGAGTCTGACTGTTTGAGGCTGTGGACAGGTGTCTTTTATACAGATAACGAGGTCAAACAGGTGCCATTAATACAGGTAACGAGTGGAGGACAGAAGAGCTTCTTAAAGAAGAAGTTACAGGTCTGTGAGAGCCAGAAATCTTGCTTGTTTGTGGGTGACCAAATACTTATTTTCCACCATAATTTACAAATAAATTCTTTAAAAATCCTACAATGTGATTTCCTGGATTTTTTTTTCTTATTTTGTCTCTCATAGTTGAAGTGTACCTATGATGAAAATTACAGACCTCTCTCATCTTTCTAAGTAGGAGAACCTGCACAATCAGTGGCTGAGTAAATACTTTTTGACCGCACTGTATGATTGGGGTAAAGCTCCTATTACGGCATTGTAAGATGGTGAGAGATGTACTCTCAGGCCCCCTCCCCGGTTCAGCGATGGTCGTTCCCTCCTCACATAGATGGCCTCTTTGACTCCCCGTTCAAACCAGCGTTCCTCCTTGTCAAGGACCTGCACATCTTCATCATTAAATGAGTGGCCGCTGGCTTGCAGGTGGGTGTAAACCGCAGAGTCCTGGCCAGAAGAGGTTGATGTTGGGCCATCCGTTTCGTTTCCGTTCCGTTACACTATGTTACTCTGTTTGTGTCGAGGAACCCGGTCCTTAGGGTGAACTAATTTCTGGCGTAGCGTGTTCTGGGATTTGAAAGCAACTGAAACACGGTGTTTGGAGAATATCCGTCTTAACTGTTGCGATACTCCTGCCACATACGGAATCACCACTGGTTTGCGCTTAGACCGCGGTTGTTCTTCTCCTCCCTTCGATCCACTGGAGCTGTGTTTGGGCATTTTTCCCGTTTTTACGAATGCCCAGTTGGGATAACCACATTCACCCAGGGCCTTCTTGACATGAGATTTCTCTCTATCCTTGGCCGTAGTGTCTGTGAGGATGCTGTTCGCCTGGTGGTGCAGCATCCTGATGACTCCTAGTTTGTGCTCCAATGCATGATGGGAGTCAAACCTTAAGTACTGTGTGTGTTGGTTTACGGTACACATTTACTTTCAAACGTCCCCCATCTTTACTAGCAATTTCACAGTCTAAGAAGGCTAAACTGTTGTTGCTTGCAACCTTCCTTGTGAACTTGATGTGTTTGTCCACCGAGTTGATGTGGTCCGTGAAATGTGGTACTTCCTCGGATTTTATTTTAACCCAGGTGTCGTCCACATATCTGAACCAATGACTCGTGGTGTCCCTGAGTAGGACCTTAGTGCCTTCTTTTCCACTTCCTCCATGTACAGGTTTGCAACAATAGGTGAGACCCCATAGCACACCCATGTTTCTGTTTGTAGAACTGTCCTCTGTATGAGAAGTAGGTGGACTGATGACACAGTTCTAGGAGTGTGCACACCTGATCTGTGGTAAGGGTGGTCCTCATGCTCAGGGTGAGGTCGCCTTGTAGTTTCCTATGGACCACCTCCACTGCCTCAGCAACCGGAATGCACGTGAAGAGGGATGTAACATCATACGAGACCATAGTTTCCTCAGTCTCCATGATGACGCCCTTCACCTTGTCCACAAAATCCTTGGTGTTCTGAATGTGGTTTTTCGTGCTACCTACCAACGGGTTGATAATCGATGCTAGAAACTTCATCCTGTTTGTGTATCTTAGGTAACCCATACAGACTAAGTGTAGTCTCCCCCGGATATAATTTCTAGTACAAAGCACTGTCAATAGCATTGTTCTGTTCTAAAACTTTCAGACAATCTATTACCTTTTTCTTGTAGCTACTACCTGGATCTCGTTTCAGCAGCTCATAGGTGTTAGTGTCACTAAGTAACAACATCACTTTCTAATGATAGTCTATCTGCTTTAACAGAACAGTACATCCACCCTTGTCAACAGGAAGTGATGATGTTATTGTCCTTACTAAGTGTAGTAAGTGCATACCTCTCGTCTCTGCTGATGTTGGATGGCGTTGGCTTTGCATTACTCAGGCAAGCTGACACTTTCATCCGCAACTGTTCCGCTTCCAGATAGGAGATATTGTTGTTGCGGATTGCTGATTCTGTGGCTGTGATCAATTCCACTGGTGGGACTTGCTTTGGTGTAACAGCGAAATTCAACCCCTTAGCCAAGATGTCTTTCTCCGCTTGTGTGATTTGTCTGTCCGACAAGTTCTTCACCCACTTGTCCACATCACCATTGTGTGTTTGCCCTTCATTCCTTTTTCGGCCATCCATGGTCTGTTGGTGTTTCTGTCCTGCAGCAAGCAAGTCAAACTTTTTTCGCTGCCTGGTTTTTTACTTTTCATGTTGTCCTAGACGAGCCCTCTGCGTGAAGTTAATCACCTGTTGGAGAGTGGGTTCATCTAGACGTGATGTAAGTCTTTGTACGATCTGCTCCTCTCTAGTTTTTAAGACATCAATTGTGAAGTTAGTTTGTCTCACCCGTTCATTCAGTAGCTGGTTCTGTGCCTTCTAAATGATCTTGCTAGCTCGGTGACCCTTTACTGAAGATCTAAGTTTCAGGCTCTTAGGTGTGATCCTGCTCTGTCTGCATCTGATGTTAAATCACAGGTGGTTCCTGTAGTCAGCCATCTTACGTGCCGTTTTCTCATACTCTCGTACGAGTTTGAGGCAATCCTTACCGAAGTTGATGCATGCTCAATAATCCAGGTACACAATTCCACAAAGTTGAATCAGTTCATCTGGACACACCTACCCTCACACCTACCTTTCATTAGAAGGTCTTTTGGCATAGACATGCTACTCCCCAGGGGACTTTTATGACTGGTCAGAGCTCTAAAGTTGTCAAGGTAATTTGTGGGCTTAACCAGATCTGGACATTAAGTTCAGCTTTTGGTGCCAGCAAGGCCAGCCAGATGTCACCATTAAACTCCAATTGTTTACACTTAAGGATGCTAAAGACATGGAAAATGTGGATTCCATTTAGGGACAGGCATCGTAAAAATTCCTCCAGCCAAATAGAAGCCTGCCTTGACCAGAACACACTGGCTAACCCCCTAAGCCACTTTTACGACTCCAGAGGCCAGAGACAATGTGTCCTAACACACACCCACACACATACTCTGGAATTCGGGGACTGGGACAATATGGAAAATGAACTAAACCAAATTGATTTTAACCAAGGGACCTTTAACAATTACCTTTACAAACTTGTATGTTTTATAATACAAGTGACCTGTGGTTATTTCGTTTATGTTTTATTTACTCTTCATGGACCCCATACAAGTGCTACTATCGTATACAAAGATGTGAACATCTGTACTGTACAGTGGTGCTTGAAAGTTTGTGAACCCTTTAGAATTTTCTATATTTCTGCATAAATATGACCTAAAACATCATCAGATTTTCACACCTAAAAGTAGATAAAGAGAACCCAGTTAAACAAATGAGACAAAAATATTGTACTTGGTCATTTATTTATTGAGGAAAATGATCAAATATTACATATTTGTGAGTGGCAAAAGTATGTGAACCTTTGCTTTCAGTATCTGGTGTGACCCCCCTTTGCAGCAATAACTGCAACTAAACGTTTCCGATAACTGTTGATCAGTCCTGCACACCGGCTTGGAGAAATTTTAGCCCATTCCTCCGTACAGAACAGCTTCAACTCTGGGATGTTGGTGGGTTTCCTCACATTAACTGCTCGCTTCAGGTCCTTCCACAACATTTCGATTGGATTAAGGTCAGGACTTTGACTTGGCCATTCCAAAACATTAACTTTATTCTTCTTTAACCATTCTTTGTAGAACGACTTGTGTGCTTAGGGTCGTTGTCTTGCTGCATGACCCACCTTCTCTTGAGATTCAGTTCATGGACAGATGTCCTGACATTTTCCTTAAGAATTCTCTGATATAATTCAGAATTCATTGTTCCATCAATGATGGCAAGCCGTCCTGGCCCAGATGCAGCAAAACAGGCCCAAACCATGATACTACCACAACCATGTTTCACAGATGGGATAAGGTTCTTATGCTGGAATGCAGTGTTTTCCTTTCTCCAAACATAACGCTTTTCATTTAAACCAAAAAGTTCTATTTTGGTCTCATCCGTCCACAAAACATTCTTCCAATAGCCTTCTGGCTTGTCCACGTGATCTGTAGCAAACTGCAGACGAGCAGCAATGTTCTTTTTGGAGAGCAGTGGCTTTCTCCTTGCAACCCTGCCATGCACACCATTGTTGTTCAGTGTTCTCCTGATGGTGGACTCATGAACTTTAATTCCAATATGTATTGATTTCTGTATGTTGTACTTGTGTAATCCATTAATGACTGTTCAGATTTTCTGTTATAATTTTAGGTAATACTAAGAGTTGATTTGAAATAACTTCCACAAAGATCTAACTCTTACAAAACTTAATTTGTGAACCAACTTAACCAACTCATGTATAGTTGTATCTTAGCGCCACCTGCTGGTTGTCAGTAGTTAAAAGTACATGGTGGGAGGAGACCTGTCGTCACGTGATCTCAAAGAGAAGTTTAAACTGATTGGCTTTGACTTAGATAACCCCGCCCTTTGTCGTGTAGTTTAAAAAAACAAGGCGGGCTTTGTTACTCAGTTCAGTTCAGAAGGCAGTCCAGGAACTACAGCAGCAGCAGTTTTCATTCCTGAATTCCAGGTCAATATAGGGAGGCGGTTATCAAATAATATTTTAGTGTTTGCCACTGAACTTGTGGCAATTCTGTTGGCATTGCAATGGGCTGAGGATGTGTGCCCTATGCACTTAGTAATCTGTTCAGACTTGTTAGCTGCTCTCGTTTGTCTCTGAACTGGGCAGTTGTCTTGCAGGCTGGATCTAATATTAGAAATATATCACACATTGTTTAAGCTTCAAATGCAATGCATAAGTGTGAAATTCCTTTGGGTTCCAGTACATGTGGGAGTAGATGGAAATGAAACAGCTGATAGGATAGCGAAACAATGTTTAAAAAGATCCAGATGTGAAATGGCAATTCCTCTCAGTAAGGCAGAGGTGAAAGTACTCATTAAGAGGCATGTTCAAAACATATGGCAGAGTGAGTGGGAACAAGAAAAAAAGGGCAGACATCTGTACAATATCCAGCCTAGGATAAGTTCAGGTACAATAGAGGGATACGGGCGGAGACAAGAAGTGGTTCTGACTAGGCTACGAATAGATCACACCTTATTGAATGCATCACTACATCTCATTCAGAAACACGACACAGGGCTTTGTAGGTATTGCATGAATAGGGAGACTTCAGAACGTGTACTTCTACATTGTGAGGAACATGCTGCCAACCGGTCTGCCAACCGCCATAATCCGAAAGAAGAAGAAGAAGGCAGTCCAGTAAGATGGAGTAAGTTGGAATAAGTTCTAGAGGTCAACTAGGCCTTAAAACAAAAACATGTTAACTGTTAGCGTTAGCAAGTTCGGGTTCAACAAAAGTTCGCGTTTGGACAAACAAAGTCCTTATTCGACCGCGTGTAGGAATCCAACCTTTTTGAGCGAATAGCACAACTCGTGGTGATCGGAAAATCTGTACCTGTGGAGAGACTCAGAAAGGAGCATCATTTGGCCCTAAAGGACACCTTTTATATGCGTGTGTGTTCGAGATTCTTCGGTGAAGAGACGGTGAGAACAGCAATTGTTCTACGGACCAAAGCCCGAAATAGAATCAACAAAGACAACCGTGAGGTGATCCAAACCTGGGCCTCTCTCTTCTACCTCCTACTGCCGATGTCTCCAGGTAACACTGTTTATGTGCTCTTGTTAAAAGGTTGGTTTCACTACAAATATTTTATTCGTTTCACTATTTTCGTATATTCTTTAATTAGATCTTAGAAGGGTTTCCTTCCATCATTCAATCATTAATCTCAACCTAATTTCACGTAATAGTCCATCTAACAATGTATGCATACATCTTAGGCCATTTAATTAATAAGCATTGTATTTGTTATGTTATTGTTGGTTTAATAAACCTTATAATGGTATGCAACTTGGCATGGTGTTTTTAATTACTTAGATGAGAAAAATATTCCATTTTACGAACTCACAATCAGAGACAAGACTGATTTGTTTAAACTGAGGTTGATCCCAGTCCCAGTGATCAACCTTTTAACCCAAAATCGCTGGTGGTGCTCCGTTTTAAAGGCTATTAATTTTATAATTAATTAATTATATAATTAATTAATTACTCGATAATTATTTTATCCAATTAACCCAACAGAAACAATACAGAAACAATATGAAAACCTTAAACAAGCTGTACCAAAGGAATGGATACAAGCAATAAATAAAAAAGAGGTCCATGAAAACATGATCCCTGAAGTTTATGTAAAAGGAAAAAAGAGTTTAAACAAATTTGAGACAGAAACAACAAAAAAGTTCAGAGACAAGGCTTTTACTAAACCAGCTGCAAATAGATATTGGAAAGAAAAATATGAAAAGATTGAAGAAAATAATCTATGAACATTGAACCAGTGGTGGAGAATTTTAATTTCTTATTGAGGCACAATTGTATTTTAACAGAAATGAGACTACATAAAATAGAAATAGAACAGAACGCATTGTGCAAAGTGTGCATGCAAGAGGAGGAGGGATTAAAACACTTATTATTTTATTATAAAGATCTAAAAGATTTTATGGATAAACTTAAAAGTATGATGAAAGGGATTTTAATGAAAGAATATAATGAAAAAATGAAACCAGAAGAGTTGGAGATGTTAATTATATTTGGTTTTAAAGGGAAAAAAATCTAATAACTACATGGTTAACTTATGTGTGATAGTAGCTAAATATGTCACTTGGATACGAAGAAATACTGCAAGGTATGAAAAAAGAAAACTTGATATATGGAAAATGTTTAAATATGAAATGGAACAAGTGGTAGAAGGAATATATATGTATTGTGAAATGAATGATAAAATGGAGGACTGTGGTAACCTGGCAAAATGGCCTGGAGGTTACCGTATTCAAACTCAAAGGATTGAAGCTGGAAGTCGCAAGTTTTACTTCTCTTTCTTCTTTTTATTCATTGTATAGGCAAAAAAGAAAACACCAGTTCATGACAATCCCCCCTTTAAACAGTAATTTAATTACCTTAAATAGTTATAGCCCCTCCCACTGGCCCAAACCAATATTACACCCCAGTGTATTCAAGGCAAACCATCATCTCCTCATCATAAATAAAGCAATAAATAATTAACTGTAGTACAATCTTTACTTAAATTAATTAATTCACATGCATGTTAAATATGTTATAACAAAGTTAAGCTTTTAACAGTCTTTGTTTTTCCAGGTCGACCTGTACCCTCTGCTCCTGTGTTCCCCCCGAAGAGGACAGAATGACTCGCGCCGCCATTCCCCCCAAGAACAGGTAAGTGTATGTATTTTTATTAGGGCTGTCAAACGATTAATTTTTTTAATCGCGATTAATCTCAGAATTTCATATAGTTAATCGCGATTAATCACATAAAAAAAAAATCTGTGTAAATGTTATAGAAAACAAGGATTTTTAAGTGAAATGTTACAATTAAAATGGTGAACACATTTTATGCTAAATGTACTTATGTTAAAAACTGCTGGGACAAGAGAAAACTGTAAGGGAGTTTATTTACTCACATACTAGGCAGTAAATGTCAGATTGTAGGTTAGAATTTCTCCATCAGCAAACATTGTAGATCAGCGGTGCTTTAGGTGGGATAAGGCGTAGTTATTGTATCAGACTTGTCTGTGGTTGTATCGTGACGATGGTTTGATGGACGTTTCTACACGAAGTGAGTGTGTTTTGACCCTTTGGGGCTTCCATAGTTCATGAACTAACGTGCTCGACTCAGCTTTCCGGTATTCGGTACAGAAGAAGAAGTTAATTAAGTGTAATAAAGTGTTCTGCTCCCGACAACTTGTGAATATAGCGTGTATTTATTTCTTTATTATGCAAGTGCATCACTACCACGATCGGTTACATTATGTTAACAAACCGCAAATGAAAAACGGTGGCAAGTCCGACATTAAAATGTTTGTTCTACCAGTCAAGTGTCAACATGAACTAGAATTTGCGTTAATGGCACTAATTTTTTTAATCGCGTTAAATTGAGGTCGCGTTAATGCGTTATTATCGCGTTAACTTCGACAGCCCTAATTTTTATATATTATGGAATAAAAGTTACAGTCTAGCTTAGTACTAGTGATATGCTAGTCCAGCTAGCATCATCACACACCCCCCACCTCAAGTTCAGAGTTCCTCTGAATCCCTTGAAAGAAAGTCCGCTGTGATATTCTGAGCCCCTTTTCGGTACCGTACCTCAAATCTAAAGGGCTGCAGAGATAAGTACCACCTCGTGATTCTCGCGTTGGTATTCTTCATCCTCCTCATCCACTGAAGAGCACGATGGTCGGTTTCTAAGGTGAACTCATGTCCCAGCAGATAATATTTTAGGGAGTCAAGGGCCCATTTAATAGCCAATGCTTCCTTTTCAACTGTAGAATAGTTTTTCTCCCGTGGGAATAATTTCCTACTAATGTACAATATCGGACGTTGTTCCATCCCTTCCCCCTGTAAAAG
Organism: Trichomycterus rosablanca; assembly: GCF_030014385.1. Lineage (NCBI taxonomy): Eukaryota > Metazoa > Chordata > Actinopteri > Siluriformes > Trichomycteridae > Trichomycterus > Trichomycterus rosablanca. Next base: position 305,746 of record NW_026946943.1, on the reverse strand, counting down.
TGTGGCTCCGAGTCCTGTGCCAGACGCGTCTGTCTGTACTACGAATGGCTTGTCCCACTCTGGACTTTTCAACAACGGAGCTGAGCATAAACAAGCCTTCAAATCTTGGAACGCCTGTTCACATTCTGCAGTCCATTTCACCTTCTGTGGATGGTCCTTCCTTGTCAACTCTGTAAGAGCTGCCGCCCTACTAGAGAATTCGGGTATAAACCGTCTATACCATCCAGCCAAGCCTAGAAAGGATCTCACTTTTCTCTTGGTCGTTGGCACTGGGCTGTTTTTAATCGCCTCCACCTTGTCCACTTGGGGTCTTATTACTCCATTGCCCAAGACATACCCCAGGTAAGACACCTCAGGTTGTGCGATGCTACACTTTGTAGGGTTCACTGTTAAACCTGCTTCCTTAATTCTATCCAGCACCAGCTTTACATACTTTACATGCTCAGTCCATGTTGTACTATAGATCACGATGTCATCGATATATGCAGCTGCAAAGTCTTCAAATCCCCTCAAGATATTGTCAATGAGCCTTTGGAAAGTTGCTGCTGCCCCCTGGAGGCCGAATGGCCACTCGGTGCCCTGAATGCTGTCAATTCTCTGGCCTCACTATTCAGTGGGATCTGCCAATATCCTTTACTCATGTCCAAGGTGGTCAAAAATTATGCCTTTCCCAGGCGTTCAATCAACTCATCTGCTCTTGGCATTGGGTAAGGATCAAATGCAGAGACACTGTTCAGTTTAGAAAGGTCCACACAAAACCTTAGTCCCCCAGTTTTCTTTGGGACCAGCACTACCGGACTGCACTACAGCAGCATGGTCTCTACCTCCTTTTTGAGCTCTGGAATTAAGCGCGCCGGTCCCTGCAGCTAGACTGCCTAATGGGTTCTGTCTGGTTCAGTTTGATTGTGTGTTCCGTAAGATCTGTTCTTCCTGGCTCTTCGCTGAAAAGTCCTTCAGGGATCACTTGTTCCATCTCCCTTAATCTTTGTGAGGACAGATGCGACAAGGTTGGCTGTGTCAATGTCCCTCCTCTCACTGGGAAATATTGCTCCAAAGTCTCCTCTTCCTCTTCCACAGCTCTAATCCACATTTGCTCTGAGACAGTAGTTTTATCCTCTCTCCACAGTCTCAACATATTAATGTGAAAAGTCTGCAATTTCTTTTTACGATCTGGGAGCAGGAGTTCATATGTTGTTTGACCCACTCTTCTTTTAACCTCGTATGGCCCTTGCCATTTTGCTAGCAGGCTTATGTCTGATGTGGGCAATAGTATGAGAACTTTATCACCAACCTTTAGCGTTCTTTCTTTTGCTGTTACATCATACCAGCTCTTCTGTTGTTTCTGTGCCACTGCCATATTTTGCTGCACTTGTTCTGTGAGCTGTTGCATCTTCTCGTGCATCTTCAGGACATACGTCAAGATGTTCAGCTTTTTTTCTGGCTGATCTTTCTCCCATGTTTCCTTAAGTACATCTAGTGGACCTCGCACCTCTCTCCCGTACAGCAGTTGGAAAGGCGAGAAGCCGCTTGACTGTTGAGGAACTTCTCAATAAGCGAATAAAAGATAGGGTAACCAGTCATCCCAATCAGAACCTGTATCTGACACCACCTTGCGTATCATGTTCTTCAGTGTCTGATTGAAACGTTCTACCAGTCCATCAGTCTGCGGGTGGTACGGAGTAGTCCTGATACCCTTAATTCCTAACAGTTTTAGGACCTCTTTTAAAAGCCTTGATGTGAAATTAGTGCCCTGGTCTGTTAAAATTTCTTTAGGAATGCCTACTCTAGATATCAATTGTATTAGAGCATTTACAATTTGTCTTGTTTTTATTTTCTTTAATGGAAAAGCTTCCGGGTATCGGGTTGCGTAATCACAAATGACCAGAATGTAGCGATTGCCTTTTCTGGACCGTGGGAGTGGGCCTACTACATCCATAGCAATCCTAGAGAACGGCACCCCAATAATTGGTAAATTAATAAGCGGCACCCTCTCAGACCGTTTCACTGGTGCAGTCTTTTGACATGCGGGACACTTTTTGCAAAACTCGGCCACATCCTGATGCAACCTAGGCCAGTAAAACCTGTTTGTTAACCTCTGAATGGTTTTCATATGGCCCAAATGACCTGCCCAGGGTTCAGTGTGCGCCAACATAAGAACCTTAGCTCGAAGTTTACAGGGAATTACTAGCAGTGCCCGTCCTGCTTTAACTTTATATAGCCTCCCCTCTTTTAACTCAAAGTGGGTTCCGCCATCCCTCTTCATGGCAGTTTTCCCACACAATGCAAACATTGGCTTCAGAGTAGCATCATCTCTCTGCATGTTACCAATATCTAAGGGTGGATCTGACACCTCTAAATTAAACTCCGACAATTGCTCTTCCAACACTGTGCCTTTTATTTGATCCCATCTGCGCTCTGTCTTTGTTTTCTTTCTCCTGGACTCAGTTGAAAATGGTAATTGTGTAAACAATTGCTTGTTTTCATCAACACTATAGGCCTTAACCTGACTACGCGTGCTTACAAACACCTCAGCTGTGGTGTAATGTTCATTTAGTAGATCTAACAGCACCGGCACATCTCTACCCAAAATCACCGGGTATGGAGCTTTCTCCACTACTCCTACTGTTAACAAATAGACCTGTCCTTTAATGTTAATATGTAATTCAGCTGTAGGGTATATTTTTTCATACCCATGAACACACCTAATTTTTACTTTACCCGCTTTCAAAGTGTACATCCCCAGCAAACTGTGTTTAGTTACTAAGGTTTGGCTAGCTCCCGTGTCTACCAAAGCTTTAAAACTACGGTTACCTATTTGTACCGGTACAATTGTATCAGCATATGTGACACTTACTGCATCATTATTGGGCATAGGTGTATAACATAATTGACTAATGCTGCTTTTAGTCACTCTACATGTTCTGCTAATGTGCCCTTCTTGCCCACAATTAAAACATTTAATGTTTTTCTCAGCACTACCTTGCACATTTTTAGCACTAGGTTTAGACCAACGGTTATTTTTATCCCTATTATCAGTAAGGGTACCAGGACTTCTCACGAACACACTCCCAGACTTACTTGGATTCTGAAGTGTTGTCCACCTCCTGCGTGTCTCGTCTCTGAACTCTCGATCTGCTTGCCTGGCTGCATTGAAGGCTTCAGCGAGGTCGGCTGCTGCTGCCGTGGACTGCGGTTACGTTCGATGATCCATGTGCGCAGATCTGGATTCAACAGCTTCATGTACTGCTCAAGGATAATTGTGTCCCCGATTTCCTTCTTAGATTTTTCTTCAGGCTTCATCCATTTTTCATATAATCCGTTCAGTCTATAGTGCAGTTCTTTTGAGGTTTCCCCCTCCTTGATGCATGCGTTTCTAAATCGTTGTCTATATGTCTCCCTGCTTATTTCATATTTGCGCAATATTGCTTCTTTTACTTTACTGTAATCTCCTATTTCTGTGGCGTCCATAGAAACATAAGCCTCTCTTGCTCTTCCTTCAAGCGCAGGAACCAGGTAAATGATCCAGTCTTCAACTGGCCAAGCTGCTGTAAGAGCTATTCTCTCAAACATGGCTAAATAATGTTCTATGTCGTCCGATTCTTTTAATTCAGGTAGTCTTGGAGTTGGTCTAGAAGCATTTTGTGTCTGCATTGCACCCCTCTGTGCTGGTTCAGATTGCACAGCTGAAAGTCGCTGATCATTCACTGGTCTTAATATTTGCTGTTGAGCGTTCCCTCCGTCATCCTGCATGTGTTTCGGCATGTTGGCTTTGTCCACGTCGCGCTGTTTCCTGTAGTAGCGTGAATTGATGTTGTAACGCCCGCCATCTTTGCTCTTGTCTCTCATTGGCTCGCTGCTGTACCTCTTCACGTTCCTGCTGCCTTTGAAGAAAAGTTTGGAACATCGCTGCCAGGTGATCCACGCTCATGCCTGAGGAGCTAGGGCTTTCTTCTCTCACAGCCTCGCACGTGTGGCGTTCCCCCTCTCCATCCGCTTCTTCCGTGCACGTGTCGGCTTTTCTGGCATTTTCTCCGACAATTCTTTTTGGCGGCATGGTTGAAGGCTTTAATCCTCCGTGCGCGTTAGCTGCTCTCAGCGTCCTCGCACCCTGTGGCTTTAACGTTCGCCCCTCCTGTTTCCGGTGGGCTTCGTCTCTTTCCGCCCTGCTCCCTCCGTAGGCTCACTTCCCCTTGGCCTAGCGTCCTTCTGACTTGAATCCTTTGTTTCTTAAACCGCTGCCACCATTTGTGGTAACCTGGCAAAATGGCCTGGAGGTTACCTTGTTGAAAACTCAAAGGAATGAAGCTGGAAGTCAGAAATTTTACTTTTCTTTCTTCTTTTTATTTATTGCATGGGGCATAAAAAAGAAGGAGAAATACACCAGTTCATCCAGCTCTCCTCAAACAGTAATCCCATTAACTTAAATAGTTATAGCCCCTCCCACTGGGCCAAACCAATATTACACCCCAGTGTTTTCAAGGAAAACACTCATCTCTTAATCACAAATACAGCAATAAATAATTAACTGTAGTACAATCTTTACTTAGATTAATTAATTCACATGCATGTTAAATATGTTATAACAAAGTTAAGCTTTTAACAGTCTTTGTTTTTCCAGGTCGACCTGTACCCTCTGCTCCTGTGTTCCCCCCGAAGAGGACAGAATGACCCACGCCGCCATTCCCCCCAAGAACAGGTAAGTGTATGTATTTTTATATATTATGGTATAAAAGTTACAGTCTAGCTTAGTACTAGTGATATGCTAGTCCAGCTAGCATCATCCATCAATCCATCCATCCATCCATCCATCCATCCATCCATCCATCTATCTATTAAAGGCCTTCCAATGTAATTCCAGCCCAGATAGCTGGCTAGCACTCAGATAGCTGGCTGACTAGCTATAACAGTCCTTTAAATCCAGCCTCTTCCGCTTACGGCCAAACCACCTTGGGAACGCCTGATAGCGACATCTACTGGTGACAGGAAGTAAGAATTTTGAACAGCAGTTTGGGAGGGAAAGGCTCTCCCACTTTGTTTGTTGAGTTTATACTTATTATTTAAAAGCAAATTACTTTTGGTTGAAATTACTTTAATTTTTTGGTTTATTTAAAGCCCCCCAGCAGAACTACTGCTTGGGGAGCTATTTCCTTTGTTAATTTTTTTTGTTTTGCTTCAAAATAAACAACGGCTTAGACATGGAACTGAACACTGGATTATGCAACATGGACACGGACTTAAACAAGACGCTGAATACGGACAGACACACGGAAAATGAACAAGGAACGAAACAACCGACTATGGAAAGGATTACCCCTGAAATAACAAGTTATGGAGATCAAAAGGATGGAAAAGATGAGAAGGCATCGCAAAACCCAAAACAAAGAAGAGAATACACACAAAGACCAAGACAACAAAGAAACTACAAAAAAGAAGCAACAGTCATTGTGGATGTAGGAGGTATTTTAAATCTTGTTGCAATGGACATAATCAAAGCAGTAAATGAAGAAATCGTATTCGGAAAGCTTCTGGCAGTAAGAAGTAGACAAAATAAGGAATTTGAAGTCACACTACAAGATGAAGAGGATGTTGAAAAACTAACGGATGGACTAATTATAAAAGAAAAACTATGTGAAGTAAGGAAATTATGTTCGAGTGAACTGATGGTTTCTTTTTTAAACCTACCGGCGTACCTAGAAGACGGAATAATACTACAGAGACTGTTAAGTTGGGGTGTGACTGGGAAGATTTTACCCAGGAACCAATGTAGCAGACGGAACAAGATTCCTAAAAGTAAGATTTCCAAAAGAGATCATCTCATTACCGTACAGCGTGAAGCTGGAAACAGCGGAAGGACCACAATATTTCAGGGTAATGAATGTGTATGAGCCCTGATCACATCATGAGAGACTGTCCAAATTTCATATGCCGTGAGTGCATGGAGCAGGGGCACTATGCAAGATATTGCGGAGCAACAAAGTGCCCAGAGTGCAGCCACGCGCTGATAAGCTACATATGCACAGATAACGAAACAACAGAGAGAGAGACTGAACAGGACAAACAAAGAAACCGAGAACAGACAGACGGAGAAGAAGAAACAGAACAGGAAACACAGACAAACGAGAAAAGAACACCTGAAGATCTGACGGAGAGTGGTGGGGACACCCCAATAGAAGACACAACAGAAACAACAGAAATGGAACAAGAAACAGACAACAAAGAGGAAGAAGAGGAAACAATGGACACTGACAACATAACAGAGACAGACAGCAAAGGAATGGACAACGTTTTTAAAACAGAGCAAAGGGCAAGGAAAACTGAAGGGACAAAAAGAAAGACTAAACCGCAACCAAACATAATAAAAGCTTTGGAAAAACAGAGGAAAAGAAGAGAAACAGCAAAGGAGAAAAGAATAGAAAAAACGGGTATGTTTGAAGTTTTAAGTGAAGTACAGTTAGAATAATGGCGAGTTTTAGATGTGTCACTCTTTTAATGAGTGCTTTCATTTTAACATCAATCAATGTAAGGGGGATTAGTGATTTTATGCATTTTAAAAGATTGACACACCTAACAAATAAAACTGATATTTTATGTTTACAAGAAACGTTTTGGAATAATGAAATAGCAGATTACTTAAGTAAAGAGTGGGAAGGGGATTTAATACATAATAGTAGAGAAAATAAAAGAGGAGGAGTAGCAATTTTAATTAAAAAAGATATTTTTGAAAAGGTAGAAAAAGTTTACGCAGACAAAAATGGACGTATTTTAACAGTTAAATTAACAAACAATAACAAAAGTTTAACTATATGCACAATACATGCGCCAAATAATGTAAAAGAAAAAGAAACCTTTTTTAATAACTTGAGTGTTTTAATGGAAAAATGGGATGAAGAATATTTTAATAGGAGATTTTAATACTGTTTTTAGTAAAATAGATATTAAGGAGGAAATGAATTTTAGAACAGACACAGGAAGAGAACAATTAAAAATTTTAATGAATAAACACAATATAGTAGATGTATGGAGACAGAATAATCCTGAAAAAAGAATCTATTCGAGGGAAGAAATATATCAAAAATAACGAAAACAAAGCAGGATAGACTTTTTACTAAGCTCAGAAAAAATTTAAGCAAACATGGAAAAAATAGAATACAAAAAATACAATTTTAGTGATCATAATTTTATAACGGCGAAATTTGATTTTAATGAAGTAGTGCGAGGGCCAGGAGTGTGGGCTTTTAACGCAGAGCATTTACAAGATGAAATATTTAAAATTGAAATTAAAAACATAGTTGAAAACAGTAAAGAAGATATTTTATACAAACAAGAAATAGGAGTATGGTGGGATAACCTAAAATATGATATAAAAAAGTATGCAATAAAATATGGGATAAAAATGAGACAGATCAAAAGAAGCATAGAGATCAGTAAAACGGAAGAACTAGAAAATGAACTAAAAAAGATAGAAAAGAATAAAGGAGATGTCGGGAACATCTTAATTTTAGAAGAAAAATTAAAAGAACTAGAAGAAGAAAGTTTCAGAGGGGCAATGATCAGGAGCAAAGCACAATATATGATGCAGGGGGAAAAATGCACCAAATATTTATTTGAGCTAGAAAAAAACAAAACAAAAAGCGGATGAAATAAAAGTAATCAAAACAAAGGAGGGAAGAGAGGTTAAAACAACAGAAGGAATTTTAAAAGAGACGCACAGTTTTTATTCCAATTTATTCACAAAAATAGAAATAGAAGAAGAAGAAAATAACTTTTTATTAACACATATTAAAACGAAACTTAAAGATGAGGATAGAAAAATGTGTGACAAAGCGATAGAGGAAGAGGAAATAGAGGAAGTAATAGATATTTTAAAAAATAAGAAAAGTCCGGGAATAGATGGTTTTACAGCGGAATTTTATAAAGCTTTTAAAACCACTTTTATCCCAATTTTAGCTAAATTATTTAATGAAATATATAAACAAGGAGAAGTCACACAACAAATGAAAAAAGGTATGATTAAGCAGATTTTTAAGAATAAAGGGGATAAGTCTGATCTAAAACAATATAGACCTTTAAGCATGTTAAACACCGACTACAAAATTTTAGCAAAGGTTTTAGCAAATCGTTTAAAAAAGGTTTTACCGGACATCATAAAAACGAATCAAGCATATGGAGTTTTAAATAGAGACATTGCAGACACAATAAGCAATATAAGGGATACCATATGGTATATGAAAACAAAAAAGATAAAAGGATATTTAGTTAGTGTAGACTTTGAAAAAGCTTTCGATAAAGTAGATCACAAATACCTTTTTGATGTTTTAACAGCTTTTGGGTTTGGGGAAAGTTTTAAACGGTGGTTAAAATGTCTTTATTCTGACACATACAGCTGCGTAAATGTTAATGGTTTTTTAACGGATTTTATCTCGGTAACACGATCAATACGCCAGGGCTGTCCTCTATCTGCACTTTTATACACTTTAGTGGCGGAACCGCTTGGTTTGTAGTTAGTGCAAACGAGGACATTCAAGGAATTTTTATAGAAGGTTCAGAAAAACAAGAGAAAATATTTCAATATGCTGATGACACAACACTGATTTTAAAAAATATTGATAGTATAAATAGAGCACAGAAAATCTTAGATAGATACTGTAAAGGATCTGGAGCATATGTAAATAAAGAGAAAACACAATACATGAGACTAAAAGGGAGGGTCCTAGTAATTAATGCATTGTTTTTATCAAAAATGTGGTATGCGGCCGGGGTAGTAAGCATGCCGATGTGGGTGGTCAAACAAGTTAAAAGGACAATACTTGATTTTTTATGGGAGGGAAAACCGGCAAAAATTGCGTATGATACATTAATAGGGAAAAAAAAAGGATGGCGGAGCAGGACTTTGACATTTTTATAAGAAAACAAAGTCTAAGGGTAAAAGTAATTAAAAAATATCTAAACGAGGAAGAACATGTTTGGAAAAAGATTTTTAATTTTTATATTAATAATTGTGTAGGAAGAGACATGAACACAAATGTTTTATACATGAAAATAAAAGAGAACATGTGTCAGGATGTGCCGGACTTTTATAAAGAGGTTTTTAGAGCTTGGGGTGATTTTATGGACAATATCATTTTTAAAGTGGAGGGGAGAAAACATCTTTTAGATCAACCAATTTTTTTAAACAAACAGATACTTTTTAATGAGTGTTCACTGTTTTTTAAAAACTGGTTTGAAGCAGGTGTTAAACAGATAAAATATGTTTTATATGAATTTCGCCCAGGGTTCTTACCCACACAGGCAATTATAGACTTTATAGAAGAGATAGAAAACAAAGATGGCATCGAAAAACAATATGGAATTTTAAAACAAGCAATACCGGAAGAATGGATTAAAAAGATAGAAAATAATGAAGAAAACGAAAACATGAGAATAGAAGTGAAATTTGAAAAAGATGTAATCCAGATAAATAACTGTGTTTTAAGAACTTTTAATGAGATATTTGTAGCCAAAGCGTGGGTAGAACCCAGGGCGAGGTTATATTGGAGTAAGATGTATCCTGATCTAGAGATAAAGAGCATATGGGAACCTTACACAGGACCAAAGCTGCTAATTTTAGAGAACTTCGACTTTTACTTAAAACATAACTGCATTTATGATGAACAGAGATTACACAAATTTAAACTTAGTGATAATCCAAATTGTAAAGTATGTGACAAAAATAAAGTAGAAAACATAAAACATATGTTCTTTGAGTGCAAAGAAATTAGATGTTTTATACTGAAATTAAAGAGAATGGTCAGAGATTTATTGGGGGACAAGATAAATTATTTTAATTGGGAAACTCTGTTTTTATTTGGTTTTAATAGTAAAAGCAAGAATACACTGATCCTAAACACTATTTTAGCGGTTGCTAGATATACGATATATTTAAGACGCAATATAAGGAAATATAAGCAACTGTCTGTCAAGATGTGTGTATATGAAAAGAAACTGGAGTATTTTTTAAGGATGTTTTATGAGTTTTATAAAATGAATGGAAAAGTAGAAGTTTTCGAAAATATATTTGTAAAAACAAACTGCTTTTTTGAAATGACATGGAGCGGAGTTAAAGTAAATCTACCGGCATGTTCATGTCTGAATTTTTGAATGTAATGTACTGATTGTTATTTTTTAATGGTTTCAAATGTAATATTTTAATGTAAAATATTTATTTGATTATTTAAATGTTTAATTTATGAAGTTAAAATGTTTGTTGTAATGTACATTTAAATGGTTAATAAAGAAAATAACTTGGGAACGCCTGATCTCGTCCGATCTCAGAAGCCAAGCAGGGTTGGGCTCAGTCAGTACCTAGATGGGAGACCGCCTGGGAATACTAAGTGCTGTAAGCTTTTCATTTTTTGGCTTCAGCCCCATTCATGAAGTGTCATTTAGCTGTTAGCTAGCATAATAAAGGATCTATCTATCTATCTATCTATCTATCTATCTATCTATCTATCTATCTATCTATCTATCTATCTATCTATCTATCTAAAAAGTCATGTGTTAAAAACGACACACACTGTGTGGAATTTCAACACATGTACGGAGTGTGCTCAGGGACGACACATACTGTGTTAATTTAACAGTATGTTTTTGCACACCCACCGTGTTAGGATACTTAACACACACAATGTGTTGTTCTCACACAATGGTTGCAAAAACTCGTAAAACGACTGCTCCTCTGTCCTAAAAGAAAGACAACAAATATCATTACAAGGTACTGCGTAATCACAATACAAAATATTAACTGAGACATTTACAACATTTCATATTTTGAATAACATTCTGATTAGTCAACCAACCAAATGAGTAATCAGCTAACAACTAATATTCCTCCAAATTTGTCATCAGCTGTCTAATTATTTACTTAGGCTGGTTTAACAAATTATTAAACAAGTCACTCGAAAGCTACAGTTACAGCATACAAGCTAAAATGTTTCCTTTACCAGAATAAAGTTAATCGGATGATGCATTTTGGAAGGGTTGTGTTTTACCCTAAATATATCCACCACTACTACACTGTAAAAAGTGGGACTGGGATTAATTAATATTTAGTACATAATTATAAGTAACCTAAACATAATAAAAACAACCTTAGACAGTTTGAAATTAAATTGAGTTGAGTTAAACAATTTTAAATGGTTTATCAGTTAAATTTTACACAGTTTTGGTTAAATAAAATCAGCTGTGAACCATTGAGTAGTATATAATTATTTTTTATCTGGACGCAGAAAGATGTAGAAAATTGATAAATTTTACTCAGAATGATATGTGGTTTTTAATCACTTTATGCTGGAACTCAACACTATTTTGCGCGCGCACGGAGAGCACACCACATGTAGGAGCAGCAGTCCTATTTTCAAAGGTGAGATTTTTAAAATTTTTAGGGAACAAATGGTTTCTTTTACTGTAGCAAACATAAACATTGATGTGCTTTAAGTTGATATCAAACAAGTTATCGTATATTGTTTGCATTTTTTCAGGGGTTTTTTCCACAAATTTCTTCAACCCCTGCCGCACTTAGCAAACTGCACAACAGTGGGGCTAAACATTTGCTGTCAGGGGTGAGTAATTACGAATTATTCAGTTTCTTGTTCACAAATGAAATGCACTTAATCACTGTGTTTTATTAATGTTATATGATGTTTAATTGAAGTTATGAAAGTTATGAAAAATAAGTTATGAAACTTATTTCAGCAGAATAAATCGTTTTTAGTCTCATTACATTTAAATACAAATTGTAAATTTGCCAGTTAAGTTAGCTAAGAGTTGTGTGCTATCTGAGCCTTTCTGAATGGTTTTATATTCCTGTTCTTGATACAGTGAGACCACAAGAGGACAGTTAGGTGATTTTTTTATTTTTCTGTCAAAGTATGCTTTTATCTAGTAGTTGTAGCCCATGCTGACATGAGGGCTGCGTCTGAAATAGCACACTTCCATACTAAACATTACATGAAAGCAGTATGTAAGAGAGGGTAGTGTGTCTGAATACATAGTATTCATCGCAAAGTACCAGGATGACAGCTTGCTTAGGCAGCCATTTTGAGTATACAAACTAAGCACACTTAGTTCGTGTCAGCATGGGCTACAACTAATATTTGAAAGAATACTCCAACAGAAAACTGAAAAAAGTGCAAATTGCAGGACTGGAATATGGATTCAAGTTTTAGAATTGAAGACCTCTGCATTACACGGGTGTGTATTTTTAAACGCTGCTTTAAAGTCTGTAAATTAGAGCACAAGTGCGGACAATGAACTGACAGAGAAGTGTTAGGTTACATCCACACTAATGCGTTATAGTTTTAGCTCCTTAAATGAAGATTTGAAAACGCTGTTTTTGTCTTGGAGGGAAAACAACTGACATTTTGCTGATATGCTTGTTGCCAGCATAGGTGCTTGGGTTACTGACTAATATCCCTGACTGTAATGTGTCTGCTGAGCTTTCCAAAATTGTTGAAATATTTTCCTGAATGACGGTTTAAAAATATGTTGTTTTGTGTAGTCCTCAGATTTTCTGTACATGTGGACAAGCAAATGTAATATTTGAGAGTTTGTTTAGGTTTTACAAATGTATTATGAGTGTAAAATATGAAGCTGTCTGGTTGATTTAAAGCAAATGTTTTTCTTTTCAGGTGCATGAACAATATTTGAAATCTCAGTTTATCAGACAGGTATGTGTCACACACTACAAAATATGCAGAGATAGAGATTTCATGTACATAATATGTGTAAATGTTTGTACACAATTAGTTTACAAATTTAGATTTGTTAGAAAACAGCTTTTGGTGATTTTCAACCTGAATTTGAAATTAAAGCAACAACTGATTGCATATTATTCATATACAAAATGAAGATATGGTGATTCACAGTTTGAACATAATTCACCATACCTAATTTTCCATTTACTTGAATTTCATCATGTTGACATTAAGTCAGTGATATCAGACCTGTTACAGGATCAGTGATTTCTCAGGTGAACATCTACAGATCTAAACTTGGACTCCAAATAAAGTGAATTATATTTATGCCGTTAATTAAAAGTCTCTTGATCATCTACTGGTGCTTCAATGCTGCTACATTATTGATATGTTGTTGATATGCAGAGCCAATGGATAATTATTATTTTTTGTAATTTCAGGCTTCAAGCAATACTAGCATTGACATGTCAAGAGAAGTTGTCATTCAATGTTTGATGGTGTATCTTGGGGATTCTATAGATCACCTCTTAAAAGAGTATAATGTAAGTTGAAGCACATGCTAAAAAAGTCCTTAACCTACCTTTCCTTTCCTTAACCTACCTAATGGGAAGGTTGAATTACAAAATCAGTCATAACTACAATACATTTGGAAAGTCTTCAAACTCTTTTACCTTTTTCACATTGTTATGTTGAGGCCTTGTGCTAAAATAAAGTGTGAAGGCCAGATCTGGTAAAGGCTAAAAAAATTGTCTGCTTGCTTGTATTATCAGACCCTTCTCCCTGATTGCTTAGGTTGATGGGGCAGCCTGATTGTTCCAAACCTCTTTCACTACTTCTACTATTTTTTCTGTGTAATTCCTGTACTGTTTGTTTGTACGGCAAATATTCATGTTCTTGTTCAAACAGTTTCATTGTCCAAACCTACATAATGTTTTTATTCTTGCTGTTTCAGGACAATGATGGAAACACAGAACATTGCTGAAGAAAGAATAAAAATCTACAAAATCAAGAATTAAATGTCAGCAGGATCTGACAACATTGGTTTTCTTCCTGCTCTGGGTAATTTTGCAAGGGTGTGTTAGTGTGTGTTGTGCTGGTATGAGTGGATCAGACACAGCAGCACCGATGGATGTTTTAAACACCTCACTGTCACTGCTGGACTGAGAATAGTCCACCAACCAAAAATATCCAGCCAACAGCGCCGCGGAGAACAGGGCGAAAGGGGGCTAACAAAGCATGTAGAGAAATGGATAGACTACAGTCAGTAATTGTAGAACTACAAAGTGCTTCTGTATGGTAAGTGGAGCTGATAAAATGGACAGTGAGTGTAGAAACAAGGAGGTGGTTTTAATGTTGTAACTGATTAGTGTAGTTGCACTTGTCTTTTAGAAGAACACATTGCCATGTTTGTTGGTGCATGTAATAAATAAAAGTGTTCATATGAAAATAGAAAAAGTTTTGCATTTGTCATTGTTGTTATTAAATGCCCCAGTGTGTCTGTAATGCCAGTAGTTGATGGACAGAGGTTCTTCATGCCGTTCTGCAGCCCAACCCTGCTTGGCTTCTGAGATCGGACGAGATCAGGCGTTCCCAAGGTGGTTTGGCCATAAGCGAAAGAGGGTGGATTTAAAGGACTGTTATAGCTAGTCAGCCAGCTATCTGGGCTGGAATTACATTGGAAGGCCTTAGTTAGATAGATAGATAGATAGATAGATAGATAGATAGATAGATAGATAGATAGATAGATAGATAGATAGATAGATAGATAGATAGATAGATAGATAGATAGATAGATAGATAGATAGATAGATAGATAGATAGATAGATAGATAGATCCTTTATTATACTAGCTAACATCTAAATGACACTTAATGAATGGGGCTGAAGCCAAAAAATGAAAAGCTTACAGCACTCAGTATTCCCAGGCGGTCTCCCATCTAGGTACTGACTGAGCCCAACCCTGCTTGGCTTCTGAGATCGGACGAGATCAGGCGTTCCCAAGGTGGTGTGGCCGTAAGCGAAAGAGGCTGGATTTAAAGGACTGTTATAGCTAGTAAGCCAGCTATCTGAGTGCTAGCCAGCTATCTGGGCTGGAATTACATTGGAAGGCCTTTAATAGATAGATAGTTTTCCAATTGTAAGTTTTTATATTTCTGGTATGTGTTTTTCCATATGTTTTTTACTTCTAAGTCTGGATATAGTCTGCTCCAGTACGCATTTGCTTTGGGCTCTACCCACATTTTTTCCAGTAATAGTTTATATAAAGTTTTTAGTTTGCATTCTTCAATTTCTTTTGTTGTCTTTTTTGTCTGTACTTTTATTTTAGGTTCATGATTTTTTTCTTCTTTTTTATTTTCCTCAATTTCTTTTATCCATTCAGACGGTATTGCTTGTTTTATTGTTTGATAGTGTTTTTCAACTTGCTTCATGTTTATGTTTACTTCTTTTTCATTAATTATATCATAGCATGCTTGCGTTGGTAAAAAATCCAGGTATGACTTCATAAAAAATGTCTTTTACTTGTTTTATTCCTGCTTGGAACCAGCTCTTGATAGGTACCTCCTTACTTTCTATTTTAATGTGTGGGTTAAGGAAAAGGGGTTGATTCATGATTTGGTTCTTTCCTTTTGGAATAAAAACAACAAAATCCATAAAATCACTCCATGCTTTTAAAACCTCTTTGTAAAACTGTGGTATATCATTTATCATGTATTCTTTTAATTTCATGTATAATGTGTTTGTTTTCAAATCTTCCCCTCCACATTTATTTAAAATTATTCTAAAATATTCTTTCCATCCTTGTTTGTTCTCATCTAGAAATTTTCTTATTACTTTTACTCTCATCGCTTTTACTCTTGTTTCTATATCAATTAATCCAAGACCTCCATTCTTTTTTGGTCCTATTATTGTATTATACGCTATTTTTGATGGTTTACCATCCCATAAAAAGTCGACGATAAAAGCTTTTATTTGTTTTAAAACCCACTGTGGAACGCTGGTGACATTCAGAGCGTACCATGCTTTCGAAAGAAACAAAGTGTTGAGTATTAAGATTTTTACCCCTAAAAATAATTGTCTCATTTTCCAGAAGTTTAATCTTGTTTTCATTTTAGTTAAAATATCTTCCCAGATTATTTATCTATCTTTTTTCTCATTGTCTCCCATTCTAATGCTTAAAATTTTAAAACTGTTTTCTTCTTTAAAAGGTATTGTGTTTGGCAAATTTTGTGCTTTTCCTATTTTTATGTAAACGGATTTCTCCATATTGATTTTTGCTCCCGTCCCTTTACAAAATTGTTTTAAAATGTTTATTGCATTCTGTACGCTCTCGATGTCACTCAGTATAAAAGTTGTATCGTCGGCATATTGAAAATATTTTTGTTCTGTTTTGTTCATTAAAATCCCTCTTATGCTTTTTTCTTCATTAATTGCAAGCCCTAGTGGTTCAGCAGCTAGTGTATATAGTAATGCTGATAGAGGGCATCCTTGTCTTATTGATCTTTTAATTGGGATAAAATCTGTAAAAAAACCATTAACTTTTACACAACTCATAGTGTTTGTATATAAAACCTTTAGCCAGCTTTTAAAATATTCTCCAAACCCCAATGTTTCTAAAAGATTAAAAAGGTAATCGTGTTCTATTCTGTCAAAAGCTTTTTCAAAGTCAATGCTTATGAGGTATCCTTCTATGTTCTTCTCTTTCATGTACCATATCGTATCTCTTATGTTGCTCACTGTATCTGAGATGTCCCTCCCCAACACACTGTATGTCTGGTTTGTTGTTATAATTTGTGGTAAAATTTCTTTTAATCTATTTGCTAAAATCTTTGCTAAAATTTTGTAATCCGTATTTAGGAGGCTTATTGGTCTAAAATTTTTCAAATCATTTTTGTTTCCTTTCTTTTTATATATGATTTTAATTAAACCTTTTTTCATACTTTCTGTTAGCTGCCCGTTTTCTTGAATATCTTTAAAAACGTTAAGTAATATTGGTGTTAAGTTAGATTTAAAAGTTTTATAAAATTCTGATGGTAAACCGTCTAGGCCTGGGCTTTTCCCATTGTTAAGGCTGTCTATTGCTTTTTCTATTTAGTTTTCAGTGATTTCCTCATCACATATTTCTTTATTTTCCTCTGTTAGTTTAATTTTTATTTTTTCATTTAAAAGTGTTTCCTCTTCTTTATTTATTCCATTATTTTTTAAAAGTTCCTCATAAAAATGATATACTTCCTTTAAAATCTTTTCTTTTTTATCTATTATTTTCCCATCTTTTCCTTTTATATTTTTGATTACATCTGCATTTCTCTTTGTTTTTTCTAGATCAAAAAAGAATTTGTTACATTTTTCACCATCTATCGCATATTTTGTTCTGCTTCTAATCATTGCTCCTTTGCATTTTTCTTCTATTATTTCATTTAGTTCTTCTTCTAGTTTAATTATTTTCCCCAGCTCTCCATTAGAGTTTGTATACTTTTCTAGCTCTTTTTGTAACTTGTTACGGCCTAGTCTAGGTTAGGCTGCAACACATATAAGGAAAATGGTATAGTTAGGGGAAAATAGACCACCAAGAACAAAAGAGTAAGTTTTAACCAAGTGTATTTACAATTGTGAGACAAAGCAAACCAGTATACCTTCAGGAGTGACCCAGGCCAAAATAACAAACAAAACACACACTATCTAATGTACCCACTAAAACTAGCTTCCCTAAAACAAAAGAAGAATTAAAATAAAAGACAAAGTACTTCCCTAACTCCCTACCTAACATAAACAGAGCACATAACATAGATGACAAACAAAATGGCAGCCACTCCCTACCACTGGTGTACAAACAACATAGCTATATACAAGTGAATTATTTACATAGCAATCTAAATCCAAATCAGTAAGCTTTCTCAGTAGTCACAAATACAGGTAAAATGGTCATACACAGGCAACAAGGCAATAGGCAACAGGCAAATTTAAACAAGCAAAAGGCAATGGGCAAAAAGGCAAACACACACAACAAGCTCCAAACAAAAGAGAGAGAGAGAGGCGGGGCTCCTCAGCTCCTTTTAAAGGTGAATGGCAGAGATGAAGACCTGGGGTGGATCTGGATCCAGGAGGGTGGGAGGTAGACTCTGGACTGGATCCTGGAACAGAAACATATATACATATACATATACAACACAACATTTTATGGACATGACACCTCCCCCCATAAAGTTGAACTTTACAAAAGTTCATTCAAGGGTCATAACAACGTGACAAGGCATCAGCTACAATATTTTCAGAGCCCTTTTTGTGAAGGATAACCAAATTAAAACCTTGAATAATTAGCGACCAGCGCATAAGGCGTTGGTTTGTGTTTGACATGCGTTGAAGAAAAACCAGGGGATTGTGATCTGTGTAAACTGTGATGGGAACCAAACTACTACCTAAATAAACCTCGAAATGTTGCAAGGCGAGAAGAAGAGCTAAAGCCTCTTTCTCGATGGTACTATAAGCAAGTTGGTGTTTGATGAATTTTCGGGAGAAATAACAAATAGGATGATCAATTTGGTGATTGTCCTCTTGTAATAGGACAGCGCCGGCACCCGTTTTGCTAGCGTCCACTTCCATTTTAAACGGCTTATCAAAATCAGGTGTGGCAAGAACAGGAGAACTACTCAATAAAGCCTTCAAGGAATCAAAAGCAGATTTGCAAGCAGAGGACCAGACAAACGGGACATTCTTACCTAAAAGGTTAGTAAGAGGCAACACCACATCAGAAAAGTTTCTACAAAAACAGCGATAATAACCGGTCATCCCCAAGAAGCGTCTAAGCTCACGTTTTGTTTTAGGTGCTGGGAAGGAGCTAATAGCTTGGATCTTTGCATCAAGAGGTCGTACAGTACCATTACCAACAGTTTTTCCAAGGTAGGTTATCACACCTTTTCCAAACTCACACTTTTCGAGGTTCAGCACCAGGTTAGCATCTCTAAGTTTGGTAAAGATCGTTTCTAGTAATTTCAGATGGTGCATCCAAGAATCTGAGTAAACAACCACATCATCCAGATAAGCTTCACAGTTTGGTACATCACCTAACACTATATTCATTAGTCGCTGAAAAGTGGCTGGAGCGTTTCTTAAACCAAATGCCATTACGGTATACTGAAGAAATTTATCTGGTGTAGCAAAAGCAGAGATCTCAGAAGCTTGAGACGTAAGGGGAACTTGCCAGTAGCCTTTTAAAAGGTCAAGTTTACTAATGACTTCAGATGAACCAATACGGTCAATACAATCTTCTAGTCGAGGAAGAGGAAATGAATCAGGAATCGTCACAGAGTTTACTTTCCTATAGTCGGTACAAAATCGATAAGTATTATCTTGTTTCGGGACCAGTATGCACGGGGAACACCATGGGCTATTACTAGGGATCGCAAGATTGTTTTCCACTAAATAATCTGTTTCAGCATTAAGGAGAGCACGTTTGTAGGGGTTAACACGGTAGGGATGTTGTTTAATAGGCGAGTGTCCATCAACATTAATGTCATGTTCCAAGACCGAGGTGCGGGATGGAACATCGGAGAACAGTGTCGGGAATTTACTAATTAGAGATCTGATCTCAGACTGAGCATCGAAAGGCAAGTGTGACAGTTTTTCAGAGAGTCGCAACAAAGCATCAGAGTTAGGGAGATGAGAGCAAGGAACAATATTGCGACCTAGATGAATGTCATCACTTTCAGGAGCATATTCCAATATTGAGGCGACAGCTAACACCTTAGGCGAAGAAGGTGAGGGCAAAGACCCAGAAAGATCGCCCGTATCAATGGAACTGCGATCAAGGTAGGGTTTCAACAAATTCACATGACATATGCGAGTCTTACTACGGCGATCTGGAGTTGCTAATATATAGTTACTGTCAGTTTGCTTTTCAATTATTTTATAGGGACCGGAGAATCTGGTTTGCAAAGCGGAACCAGCAACAGGTAAAAGTGCCAGGACCCGATCCCCAATGTTAAATGTGCGACTGACTGCCTTGATATCGAAGTGAGCCTTCATTTTCTTTTGAGAAGAACACAGATTTTCACTAGCAATTTTTCGGGCCAAGCAAAGACGTTCACGGAGATTAGTAACAAACATTTGAAGGTTATCACTTTCTGTTGATGATGAGGATAGCCACTGCTCATAAAGCACTCTAAGTGGGCCACGGACAGACCGTCCAAAAACAAGAGCATTTGGGCTAAACCCAAGGGATTCTTGTACTGTGTCCCTAATTGCAAACAAAAGGAGGGGTACTCCCTCATCCCAATCCTTTTGTGTTTCAAAGCAATATGCTCTTAGCATATTTTTCAAGGTTTGATGAAAGCGCTCAAGTGCGCCCTGAGATTCAGGATGATACGCACTAGAGACCGAATGTTTAATTTGTAGTTCACGTGTTACTTGTGCAAATAGTTTAGACATAAAATTGGTACCTTGATCCGACTGAATGCATTTTGGTAGACCGAAGGTTGTACAAAATTTTATTAAGGCCTTAACCACTGACTTTGACTTTATGGAGCGCAATGGAATAGCCTCTGGAAATCGGGTAGCAGCACACATTAGTGTTAAAAGGTAACAGTTTCCTGAGCGAGTCTTTGGCAAAGGACCTACACAATCAATTAGTAATCTTTCAAATGGCTCTCCAACAGCAGGTATGGGATAAAGTGGAGCCGGCGGAATAGACTGATTCGGTTTTCCAACCATTTGGCAGGTGTGACAGGACCGACAATAACGAGTCACATCTGTTTTAAGAGAAGGCCAAAAGAAATGCTGAATGATGCGATTAACAGTTTTCCTTATTCCTAGGTGACCAGAGAGATGGTGATCATGAGCCAAAGACAAAACTAAGGACCTGTATGGAAGAGGAACCACAATCTGTTTAACAGTCTCACATTCACTGCTTGAACTTACAGGAGACCAGGACCTCATCAATACTCTATCCTTAATAAAGTATTGTGAACGACCTTCTGAGTCCTTCGTCTTTTCTAATGTTAAACGAAAACAGGAAGCCAGTGTTTGATCAGCATTTTGGGCAGAGATTAGTGCAGTACGAGTTACCGTATCTGCGACCTCCTCAGATAATGGAGAAGAGACAGAGGTATTAGACTTATACTTAACTTTAGTGGGAGGAATCACACTAGACACTTTGTCTAAGTTATTTTCACCCAAAAATGAGTCAGACAAATCAATTATATCAGAAAACTTTCGTGCTTGGGCACGAGTTAACACACAAACAGGAAACAGAGCTGAGGCTTCTTCCCTTGAAAGATCAGCATGTTCCACAGGTTTATTTACTACCTCTGGTAGAGCAAAAATTTTTCCTCCGGCTATGTCATTATCTAATATCAAGGAAATACCACCCACTGGTAATTCCGACCGAACAGCAACTTTTACAAACCCCACAAAAGTTTCAGTTTTCAAAAACACTGAATGCAACGGAATTCTGACCACACCAAGTTCAATACCTTGTACCAAAACGTCAGAACCACAATAGGACTCATCAGAGAATGGCAGTGCACTACCTAATATAAGTGACTGCGCAGCCCCTGTATCCCGGAGTATCTGTATAGGCTTCTTAACATCACTAACCTCTGATAGTGACACAACCCCACTAATGACAAACGGTTTAAACACAGGTTCTATAGTGGAGCAAGGAACCATCTCTGCTCGACCTCCAACTTCAGAAGGCAAGGTAGACAAAGCATGGACCTTTTTAACAGAACTGTTTGAACGAGCACGTTTACGCTGCAAAGTGGGGCACCCACTGATAATGTGACCTTTCTCATGGCAGTAAAAGCAATCCCGTGTTTCCACAGGTGAAGTAGGGGCATCGGATCGGGAAGAACTAACAGCCTTACTAGATTTTACCGTTATGGTGTGACTACGTTGGGGAGCTGAAAACACAGTTTTATGAGTCAAAACAAATTCCTCAGCTAAGGTAGCAGCAGCAGACATTTTGGTTACTTTCTGTTCATTTAGGTAAACAACGATTTTCTCAGGCAAGTTGTTCTTAAAGTCCTCTAACAGCACCAGTTCTTTAAGTTCAGCATAGGTTGTAACGTTACTAGCTGCACACCATTTCTCAAACAATGTGGTCTTTTCTCTAGCAAATTCTACAAACGTTTGACTGGGGTTTCTTGATAAATTTCGAAAATTTTGTCGATAAGCCTCAGGGACCAATTCATATGCTCTAAGAATAGTGCCTTTTACTATATCATAATCCCAACTTTGCTCCAACGAAAGTGACGAACAAACCTCTTGAGCTTTTCCCACTAATTTGCACTGTAATAACAATGCCCACAAGTCTTTCGGCCAATTAAGTGCGGTAGCAATCCTTTCAAAAATTGAAAAATAATTATCCACCTCAATTTCCCTGAAAGCCGGCACCAAAACAACCTGTCGACTGACATCAAAAGTTGCAGCACTACTTACAGCTGTTGAACGGAATGGGGAGCGGGGCCTGGGCACCGGTGGTGCAGCAGGTGTCGAGACTTCGATATGGGCTGGGATGTGAGCCGCAGGAGAGAGCCTGCTCCGTGGTCGAGGAATAGGACTGCTACCTGCTAAGCTCAACCGCTTCAACTCCACCTCCTTGTCTGCCTCCACCTTTACTGCTTTTAGGCGCAACCCCTCAGCCTCCCGCTCTTGGATTTTAATTTCCAGCTCCAACTCCTTAAGCCGGATTGCCAGCATTGGGTCAATCCCGGAGAAAAAAGTGCTACTGGGATCCATGCGTGTCCGCACCACTGGGGCGTCTGCAACCTCAGTGGCTGCCGCACCCAGGGAAGGACTTGAAGCAACACCCAGAGACTCTTCCTTTTCCGGTAATATCCCCCTTTCAACCAGCTGAGTGCTCAACTCCTGCTTAATCTCATGTTTTGGAGCATGACGAGATATGGTAGCAGAGAAAAAGTCAGCCACAAGCAGTAAATCAGCCTTTCGACACTGATCAAACTGTTCCCACGTAGGGAAAAGGGTAAACTGGGTGAAATCAAATTTTTCCATACCTTACACAATCTGGTTTAAACAGAGAAACGATTTAGGAGAGACTCTAACAATAGGTACAGAAAACTGCCAAGAAAACTACTCATGTATCCTGGACGAGCCCCCATTTATGTTACGGCCTAGTCTAGGTTAGGCTGCAACACATATAAGGAAAATGGTATAGTTAGGGGAAAATAGACCACCAAGAACAAAAGAGTAAGTTTTAACCAAGTGTATTTACAATTGTGAGACAAAGCAAACCAGTATACCTTCAGGAGTGACCCAGGCCAAAATAACAAACAAAACACACACTATCTAATGTACCCACTAAAACTAGCTTCCCTAAAACAAAAGAAGAATTAAAATAAAAGACAAAGTACTTCCCTAACTCCCTACCTAACATAAACAGAGCACATAACATAGATGACAAACAAAATGGCAGCCACTCCCTACCACTGGTGTACAAACAACATAGCTATATACAAGTGAATTATTTACATAGCAATCTAAATCCAAATCAGTAAGCTTTCTCAGTAGTCACAAATACAGGTAAAATGGTCATACACAGGCAACAAGGCAATAGGCAACAGGCAAATTTAAACAAGCAAAAGGCAATGGGCAAAAAGGCAAACACACACAACAAGCTCCAAACAAAAGAGAGAGAGAGAGGCGGGGCTCCTCAGCTCCTTTTAAAGGTGAATGGCAGAGATGAAGACCTGGGGTGGATCTGGATCCAGGAGGGTGGGAGGTAGACTCTGGACTGGATCCTGGAACAGAAACATATATACATATACATATACAACACAACATTTTATGGACATGACAAACTCTTCTCTTATTCTCATCTCTTTGTTTCTTTTTATCTTTTGTTTTTTTCTTGCATATTCAATTGCATAATTTTTGATATCTCTTTTAAGGTTATCCCACCATATTCTTTTGTTTTCTAAAAATGTGTTGCATTTAAGATTGTTTAAAATAATGTTTTCTATTTCTATTTTGAAAATAAAATCTTTTAGGATCTCTGTATTTAATATCCATGTTCCAGGTCCTCTTTCGATTTTGATAAAATCTATTTTAATTTTTAAAAAGTCATGATCACTTTCTGTGTATTTTTTATAACTTGCTTTTAAAACATTACTTTCATGCTGCTTATTTACCAGGCATAAGTCGATTCGACTTTGTTTTAGTATTCCATTTACTATTTGTCTTCTTGAGAAGTCTCGTTTATCTTGATTTCTTTTCCCCCATATTTCTACTAAATTATGTTCTTGCATTAATTTGTACAATTCATTTCTTCCTTTGTCCTCTTTAAAAACCATTGTATTGTCTATGTCAGTTCTTTTTAAAGCAGTATTAAAATCTCCTATTAGAATGACATTATTCCATTTAATCATTAAATTGTTTAAATTTAAGAATGTTTTTCTTTCATATTCTTCATTAGGTGCATGTATATTGCAGATTATTATATCATTTTCTTCTGTTGTTATTTTAAGCACTAAAATCCTTCCTTCCTGATCTGTATGCATTACTTTTGCTGTTTGACAAAACCCTCTTCTTATTAAGATCGCTACTCCTCTTTTTTGATTTGGGTCATTGTTATAGAATAATTCACCATTCCACCATTTTTTAACTATATTTATCTGGTCATTGTTCCATTTCGTTTCTTGTAAACATATGATATCATTCAATTCTATTTGTTTTATAAGTTTCCTGTATTTTTCTATCCTGCTCAATCCTCTTGCATTCAAGGATGTTAATAGTACGATGCTCATAAGATTGAGCAGGATAAAATGTATGCTAATCTTCATCATTTTTATTCATTCCTCTTCTTTTCATTTTTAATAACTCGTGTCTTTTTAACGCTTCTTTCACATTAGGTATTACTTTTTTAGTTGAGCGGCGGCTTATTTGACTCACCGGTGTGAAAAGTTCTACTTCCATCTCTTCTCTTTCTCTTTTGTTTGTCTCACTGGTTTTGTCTTCAGGCTTTTCTGTCTCTGCTTCTTTTGTGTCCATTCCTGTGTTAGGTTATTGTGGAGTTTGTGTCCATATGATGTCCTGAGTATGTTCTGCCGCTGCTTGTTCCTGTGTGTTCAGGTTATTGTAAGTCTCTACTTCTTCTTCTTCTTGTTGGTTTTCTGTGTTGTCTCTTTCTTCCGTTGTTTTGAGTTGATGGTTTTTCTCCTCTGTCTGTTCGATTTCCATTTCCTCAGTTTTGTCTGCTTGGTGGGTTTCGTCTTCATCCTCCGCTATTTGGCACCGTTCATCTGCAGACGAATCGTTCTCACAGTTGCATCTGATCATCGCTCTGTTGCAGTCTGGACACCTTACCGCAATGCAGTCCCGAGCGTAGTGCCCCTGCTCCATGCATTCTCTGCACAAGAACTGGGGACAATTCTTCATAACATGTTCGGCTGACATGCAGAGCCTACAGGTTTTTACTTGTCGGTCATGTATGACACGAAAGTATTGTTGCCCGTCCCCAGTTTCAAAACGTGCACTGTACGGAAGAGACACTACCTCTTTTGGAAATTTCACTTTGATAAAGCGTGTTCCATCTGCGACGGAGGTGCCCGGATAGAAGCGGCGCCTGAGCGGTAGGATTGGTGTTACTCCCCATTTCATCAGTTTTTGCAGTATGTCCTCATCTGGTATGTAGGTCGGCAGATTAAGAAACGAAACCATCATCTCAGTTGATGTTAGTCTTCTGACATCACACATGTGTCCTTCAATTTCAATTCCATCTAGAAGTTCTTCACACATATTTTCTTTTTCCAGTGTTAGCTCCATTTCATGATTTGGTCTGTGTCTAAGGCCTATTAATTTTCCAGGCCCTAATTTATCGTTTAGAATTTTAATTATATTGTTTGTTGTTACGTTCATTCCTTCTTTTAGTTCAATAATCAGTGTTGCTTCTTTTTTGTATTCTTTCAGATGTCTTGTTTTACTTCTTACTTGATCAAATATCTCCATTCGTTCTTGAATCTTTTTCTTCCAGTTTTCCCTCTTCTTTCTTTCAGCATGTAGTTTTCTTTGTTCATCGTTCTTCTGTTGTTCAGCGTTGTCTGTTGTCACATTTTCCTTGTTGTCTGTTGATTTCTCTTTTCTGTCCTTGTTTGATTCACTTTGCATTTCATTATTAATAATTCTGCTCTCAATTTGAATATCTTGTTTATTTAGTCCGCTTTCTTTTCCTCGGTGTCCTTGATCGACGTTGTTTTCTTCAGCCATCTTGTCTTTTGGGTTTGTTTTTGGGTAATCCATTTCTCTTTGTCCATTATCCAGTCCAGGGTCGTTTACCATTGTATCCATTTTAAGAAAGAAAAACCGACCCCCAAGCAGTTAATCTGCTGGGGGACAGCTCAAAGAATATGTATACAAAAAACAAAAAATCTAATCAAAGTTTAGTACAAAATTAAACAAACAAAAGTAACAAAGCAAACACACTGTGGAAGAGCAGGTCAAAGTTCACTTCCTGTCACCACTAGGAGGCGCTCAGAGATCAGGCATTCCCAAGGTGGTTTGGCCATAAGAGAAAGAGGCTGGATTTACAGGACTGTTATAGCTAGTCAGCCAGCTATCTGAGTGCTAGCCAGCTATCTGGGCGGGAATTACATTGGAAGGCCTTTAATAAATAGATGGATGGATGGATAGATGGATGGATGGATGGATGGATGGATGGATCGATCCATCCTTTATTATGCTAGCTAACAGCTAAATGACGCTTCATGAATGGGGCTGAAGCCAAAAAATGAAAAGCTTACAGCACTCAGTATTCCCAGGCGGTCTCCCATCTAGGTACTGACTGAGCCCAACCCTGCTTGGCTTCTGAGATCGGACGTGATCAGGCGTTCCCAAAGTGGTTTGGCCAAAAGCGAAAGACGATGGATTTAAAGGACTGTTATAGCTAGTCAGCCAGCTATCTGAGTGCTAGCCAGCTATCTGGGCTGGAATTACATTGGAAGGCCTTAGATAGATGGATGGATGGATGGATGGACGGATGGACGGATGGACGGATGGACGGATGGACGGATGGATTCGCCAATTCGCTAATCATTTCCTTTAGTTTATTCATAAAACATTTTATCTCTTTACATTCTAAGAACATATGTCTAAAATCTTCTATTTTATTTTCTTTGCATAATCTGCAGTTTGGGTTATCTTCAAGTCCGATTTTGTGTAATTTTTCTCTGTCATAAATGCAGTTGTGTTTAAGATAAAAATTAAAATGGTCTAATATTAAAAGTTTGGGTCCTTTATATGTTTTCCATATTTCATTTTCATCAAGTTCTGGATACCTTGTTTTCCAATGTGCATTTGCTTTGGGTTTCACCCACGCTTTATTGACTAGTATGCCATTAAAATTTTTCAAAGAGCAGCTGTTTAGGTCTTTGTTTTGCTTGTCTATTTTTAGTTCTATTTTCATATCTTCATTTTCTTCTTTGTTTTCTATTCTTTGTATCCATTATTTTGGTATAGCTTTTTTTAGTATTTCATATTGTTTTTTGATGATATCCCTGTTTATTATTTTGTCTTTTTCTTCTAAAAAATCAATTATAGCTTGTGTTGGGAGATATCCTGGTCTATATTCGTATAAAATGTCTTTGATTTGCTTTATATCTGCTTCATACCAATTTTTAAAATATGGTGTTTTTTCTTTAAAACAGATGTTTATTTAAAAAAATTGGTTGCTCTAAAATATTTTCCCTCCCTCTTATTTTGTATGTTATATTATCGATAAAATTCCCCCATGCTCTAAAAACTTCTTTGTAAAACTCTGGAACGTTTTGAAACATATTTTCTTTCAGTTTCATGCATAAAATATTCTCGTTCATCTCTCTTCCCGTACATTCATTTATATAAAATTTAAAAACCCATTTCCATATTTGTTCTTCTTTGTTAAAACAATTCTTAATTACTTTAACTCTTAGGCTCTGTTTTCTTAAAAATAAATCTAAAAGTCCCAACCCTCCTTCTTTTTTCCCAATTATGGTGTCATACGCTATTTTAGCCGGTTTCCCGTCCCATAAAAAATTTAAAACTGAGCTCTTCACTCTTTTTAATACCCACATTGGGATGCTGACGATCCCCGCCGCATACCACATTTTGGATACAAATAATGCATTTAAAACTAAAACTTTACCTTTTATGTACAAATTTCTTCTTTTCCACATATTTAGCTTTCTTTGCATTTTGTCTAAGGTTTCTTACCATGTAATGTCCGTTATTTTGTTCTCGTCTTCCCCTATGTTTATTCCTAAAATTTTTATTTTTTCTTTGACTTCTTTAAAGGTTATACTTTTTGAAAATATTTCAGCATCGCTAATCCTCATATATTGTGTTTTTTCTTCATTCACAAATGCTCCTGATCCTTTACAATATTTGTTTAAAACTTTTATCACCTTCTTTACACTTTCTATATCTTTCAATATGAGGGTGGTGTCGTCAGCATATTGAAATATTTTTTGCTGAATTTTGTTATTCTGTATATTTATTCCTTTTATTTCGTTATTAGCCTTTACTGCTAGTCCTAGCGGTTCAGCAACCAAACTATATAATAGTGCTGAGAGAGGGCATCCTTGTCGTATGGATCTTGATAAGACAATAAAATCTGTTAAATACCCGTTAACTTTTATACAACTATAAGAGTTTAAATAAATAGATTTTATCAATTTTATAAAATCATTCCCAAAACCGTAACGTTCTAAAATTTCGAATAGATAATTGTGGTTTACTCTATCAAAAGCTTTCTCAAAATCTACGTTTATTAGATATCCTTTAATTTTTTTTGTTTTCATATACCATATTGTATCTCTTATGTTTTTAATTGTGTCTGATATGTCTCTATTTAATACCCCGTATGTTTGATTTGTTTCTATTATAGTTGGCATTATCGTTTTTAGTCTATTCGCTAATATCTTTGCTAATATTTTATAATCTGTATTTAACATGCTTATGGGTCTGTAATTTTTTTAATCTGTTTTATCTCCTTTCTTTTTATATATTAATTTAATCAAGCCTTTTTTCATTTGTTGCGAAACTTCTCCTTCTTTGTGTATTTCATTAAATAATTTAAGTAAAATTGGCACTAAAATGTCTTTAAAAGTTTTATACTGTTAATCCGTCTAGTCCTGGACTTTTTTTTATTTTTCATGCTGTTCATCGCTTCTTCTATCTCTTTTCCTTCAATGTTTTTATCACACAACTTTTTATCTTCTTCCTGTATTTTTGTTTTGATTTGCGTTAATAAAAACTCCTTTTCTTTTTCATCTATCTCTGTTTTTTCGAATAGGTTTGTATAAAATCTATGTATCTCTTTTATAATTCCTTCCATTGATTTAATGTCTTCTCCATTTTCTGTTTTTAAAGACCTTATTTCGTCTGTTTTTTGTCTTGCTTTCTCTAACTCAAAGAAATATTTTGTGCATCTTTCCCCTTTTAACATATATTGGGCTTTGCTTCTAATCATTGCTCCTTTATATCTTTCCTCTTCTAATTTTTTAATTTTGTCTTCTAATTTTATGATTTATTTTATGTCTCTGCTCCCCTTTTCTATTTTTTTAAGTTCTTGTTCTAAATTTTCTTTTTCCCAGCTTTCTAATTGCCTTTTGATTCTTTTTATTTTAGTTCCATATCTTATTGTATAATTTTTAATATCATATTTTACGTTATCCCACCATACTAAAATTTATTTATCATATAAAATATCTATTTTGCTATTTTCTATTATGTTTTTAACTGAGTTTTTTAAAAAAGCCTTCTTTTTCATTAACATTATTTGGTGCGTGTATTGTGCATATATTAATTTGTTTATCTTTATATTCTGCCGTTATAGCTAAAACCCGTCCCTTTTCATCTGCGTATATTTTTTTAACATTTTCTAAAATATATTTTTTGATTAAAATAGCAACCCCTCCTCTTTTATTATCTTGACTGTTATGTATAAAAATACCGTTCCATTCCTTACTTAAAGTGTTCGCTGTTTTATTATCCCAAAATGTTTCTTGAATGCATAATATGTCTGTTTTTTCTGTTATATATAAAAGTCTTTTAAAATTTGTATATTCTGAGAGGCCCCTTGCATTTATCGATGTTATTAAAAGGGTGCCCATTATCAAAGGAATGAATAAAAAAGTTAAAATTCTAAAATTCATTATTATTCTAATTGTTCTTCAGTTAAAATGTCAAACATACCAGTTCTTTCCAACCATCTGTCTTTTGTCATCTGTCTCTCTCTTCTCTTCCTCTGTTTCTCCAGCGCACCAATCAGATTTGGTTGAAATTTTGTTTTCCTTTTTGTCCCTTCTGTTTCTTTGTTCTGCTGTTTTTTACTTCTCTCCTTTTCTATGTCTCCGTTTTCCGTCTCATTTATGTTGTCCATTTCCATTCTTTCTTCCTCCTCTTCTCTTCCCGTGCAGATATCAGTCAACACATCTGTTTGTTGTTCCATGTCCATTCCCTGTGTTTCTTGTAAGCTACTGTTCTCTTCTCTGTCTTTTTTGTCTTCCTGATTTTGTTGTTCCTCCTCCTGATTTTGTTGTTCCTCCTCTTCTTCTTGTATTTTCGATATTTCAGTCCCATTCTCTTCTTCTGTTTTTTTGTGCTCTTTTTTTTCCCCCGTTTTCTTGTTCTGTTTCTTTTTCTATTTCTTCTCCATCTGTACATGTGCAACTTATTAATGCTCGATTGCAGTCTGGGCATTTAATTGCCGTACAATGTTTCGCAAAGTGTCCTTGCTCCATACATTCTCGACAAACAAGGTTTGGACAGTTTTTTATCAAATGTCCTGTCCCTGCACATAATCTGCATAGCCTTATTTGTCCGTCATGAATTACTCTAAAATATTGGAGACCTTCTGCCGTTTCAAATTTTGTGCTGTATGGTAAAGATTTAACCTCTTTAGGGAATTTGACTTTTAAAAAACGAGTCCCATCTGCTATTATTGTTCCCTGGTAAAATCTTCTCTTTATAGGCAGGCATGGTGTTACTCCCCATGTTAAAAGTTTGTCTAAAATTATCTTGTCCTCGACGTACGCCGGTAAATTTAAAAAGGAAACAGTCATTTCGTTGAAGCAAAGTCTTTTTGTTTCACATAATTTCCCTTTTATCATTATTCCGTCTAGTATTTTCAGACAATCTTCTTCCGTTTGGAGTGTAGCTTCAAATTCTTTATTTTGTCTCATTCTGACTGCCATCAACTTTCCAAAACCCATTTCCTCATTTATTACTTGTATTATTTCTGTTGCCGTAGTCTCTTGCGTATTACTTACATCTATTATTATTGTTGTTTCTTTCTTGTATTCGTATATTTGCTTTGGTGTGTTCATCCTTTTTTCTTTCAAGTCTCCTTTTCTTCCTTCTTGTAATTCTCGTGTCTCGTGATTTGTTTTCTTTGTTACATCGCTGATCTTTTCCGTGGTTGTTTGTTCCTTGCCTTTTCCGTTGTTCTTTGGTCCGTCCGCTTTCTGCATCATGTTTGAATCTAAGTCCTTTTGTCTTTGTCCATTGTCCGTTCCGAGTTCTTTATCCGTTAAATGTTCCATTTTGCAAAGGAGATGTTACTCCCCAAGTCACCTAGGTGCTGGGGAGCTTCAACTGCAACAATGTTTATTTTTGTTTGGAGTATTGAGTTGTTATTAGTCCAGAAAATCTGAGAAAACTACCAAACAAAAGTGGGAGAGCCTTTCTCTCCCTTCTGTACCTTGTATTCCCTGTTCACTGCTGTGGGCGTGGTCAGGCGTTCCCAAGGTGGTTTGGCCGTAAGCGGAAGAAGCTGGATTTAAAGGACTGTTATAGCTAGTCAGCCAGCTATCTGAGTGCTAGCCAGCTATCTGGGCTGAAATTACATTGGAAGGCCTTTAGTAGATCGATCGATCGATCGATCGATCGATCGATCGATAGATAGATAGATAGATAGATAGATAGATAGATAGATAGATAGATAGATAGATAGATAGATAGATAGATAGATAGATAGATAGATCCTTTATTATGCTAGCTAAATGACACTTAATGAATGGGGCTGAAGCCAAAAAATGAAAAGCTTACAGCACTCAGTATTCCCAGGCGGTCTCCCATCTAAGTACTGACTGAGCCCAACCCTGCTTGGCTTCTGAGATCGGACGAGATCAGGCATTTCCAAGGTGGTTTGGCCGTAAGCGAAAGAGGCTGGATTTAAAGGACTGTTATAGCTAGTCAGCCAGCTATCTGAGTGCTAGCCAGCTATCTGGGCTGGAATTACATTGGAAGGCCTTTTAGATAGATAGATAGATGGATAGATAGATAGATAGATAGATAGATAGATAGATAGATAGATAGATAGATAGATAGATAGATAGATAGATAGATAGATAGATAGATAGATAGATAGATAGATAGATAGATAGATAGATAGATAGATAGATAGATAGATAGATTAGATAGATAGATAGATAGATAGATAGATAGATAGATAGATAGATAGATATTTAAGTATATCTTTTCATGGGACAACACTGACAAAATGACACTTTGACACAATGAAAAGTAGTCTGTGTGCAGCTTATATAACAGTGTACATTTATTCTTCCCTCAAAATAACTCAATATACAGCCATTAATGTCTAAACCACCGGCAACAAAAGTGAGTACACCCCTAAGAGACCACACCCCTAAATGTCCAAATTGAACACTGCTTGTCATTTTCCCTCCAAAATGTCATGTGACTCGTTAGTGTTACTAGGTCTCAGGTGTGCATAGGGAGCAGGTGTGTTCAATTTAGTAGTACATCTCTCACACTCTCTCATACTGGTCACTGAAAGTTCCAACATGGCACCTCATGGCAAAGAACTCTCTGAGGATCTTAAAAGACGAATTGTTGCGCTACATGAAGATGGCCAAGGCTACAAGAAGATTGCCAACACCCTGAAACTGAGCTGCAGCACAGTGGCCAAGATCATCCAGCGTTTTAAAAGAGCAGGGTCCACTCAGAACAGACCTCGCGTTGGTCGTCCAAAGAAGCTGAGTGCACGTGCTCAGCGTCACATCCAACTGCTGTCTTTGAAAGATAGGCGCAGGAGTGCTGTCAGCATTGCTGCAGAGATTGAAAAGGTGGGGGGGGTCAGCCTGTCAGTGCTCAGACCATACGCCGCACACTACATCAAATTGGTCTGCATGGCTGTCACCCCAGAAGGAAGCCTCTTCTGAAGTCTCTACACAAGAAAGCCCGCAAACAGTTTGCTGAAGACATGTCAACAAAGGACATGGATTACTGGAACCATGTCCTATGGTCTGATGAGACCAAGATTAATTTGTTTGGTTCAGATGGTCTCAAGCATGTGTGGCGGCAATCAGGTGAGGAGTACAAAGATAAGTGTGTCATGCCTACAGTCAAGCATGGTGGTGGGAATGCCATGGTCTGGGGCTGCATGAGTGCAGCAGGTGTTGGGGAGTTACATTTCACTGAGGGACACATGAACTCCAATATGTACTGTGAAATACTAAAGCAGAGCATGATCCCCTCCCTCCGGAAACTGGGTCGCAGGGCAGTGTTCCAGCATGATAATGACCCCAAACACACCTCTAAGACGACCACTGCTTTATTGAAGAGGCTGAGGGTAAAGGTGATGGACTGGCCAAGCATGTCTCCAGACCTAAACCCAATAGAACATCTTTGGGGCATCCTCAAGCGGAAGGTGGAGGAGCGCAAAGTCTCGAATATCCGCCAGCTCCGTGATGTCGTCATGGAGGAGTGGAAAAGCATTCCAGTGGCAACCTGTGAAGCTCTGGTAAACTCCATGCCCAGGAGAGTTAAGGCAGTTCTGGGAAATAATGGTGGCCACACAAAATATTGACACTTCAGGAACTTTCACTAAGGAGTGTACTCACTTTTGTTGCCGGTGGTTTAGACATTAATGGCTGTATATTGAGTTATTTTGAGGGAAGAATAAATTTACACTGTTATATAAGCTGCACACAGACTACTTTTCATTGTGTCAAAGTGTCATTTTGTCAGTGTTGTCCCATGAAAAGATATACTTAAATATCTGCAGAAATGTGAGGGGTGTAACTCACTTTTGTGATACACTGTATATATATATGATATATGTGTGTGATAAATTTTTATGGTATGTATATAGGATGTATTAGTAGATGTAGTAGTAGTAGTATGTTTAGTAGTATTGTGTATGCGTAGTATAGTATTTATATTTACAATATTGTTCACTTTTATAATTATTATTCTTATATGCAATTACACTGCCTGGCCAAAAAAAGGTCACCACCTGGATTTAACTAAGCAAGTAGGTAAGAGCCTCCCATTGGATAATTACTTCATGGGTGATTGTTTCAGTTGGTAACAAGTTATTTAACCCTAACTGATGCAGTGAGTAGCTTCTCATTTGTTAACCATGTGGAAAGACATCCTGTGGTCGTGGAAAAGATGTTAATCTGATTCAGAGGGGTCAAATTATTGGCATGCATCAAGCAGAGAAAACATCTAAGGAGAAGTGGAAATGACTAAAATCGGGTTAAGAACTGTTCAACACATTATTAAAAAGTGGAAGGACAGTGGGGAAACATCATCTTTGAGGAAAATCTTGAATGATCGTGATCGGCGATCACTTAAACATTTGGTGAAATCAAATGGTAGAAAAACTACAGTAGAACTCAGGGATATGTTTAATAGTGAAAGTAAGAGCATTTCCACACACACAATGCAAAGGGAACTCAAGGGATTGGGACAAAACAGCTGTGTAGCCTTAAGAAAACCACTTGTCAGTGAGGCTAAACCGGCAAAAACGGCTTCAATTTGCTAGGGAGCATAAAGATTGGACTCTGGAGCAATGAAAGAAGGTCATGTGGTCTGATAAGTTCAGATTTACCCTGTTCCAGAGTGACGGGTGTATCAGGGAAAGAAGAGAGGAGGCTGAAGCGATGTACCCATCATGCCTAGTGACTACCGTATACAAGCCTGTGGGGGCAGTGCTATGATCTGGGGCTGCAGTTGGTCAGGTCTAGGTTCAGCAACGTTATGTGCCCAAAGAAT
The DNA here is from genome assembly GCF_030014385.1 of Trichomycterus rosablanca. Taxonomy (NCBI): domain Eukaryota; kingdom Metazoa; phylum Chordata; class Actinopteri; order Siluriformes; family Trichomycteridae; genus Trichomycterus; species Trichomycterus rosablanca. Next base: position 271,007 of record NW_026946943.1, on the reverse strand, counting down.
GAGGTCAGCTGACTACCTGAATATACTGAACGACCAGGTTATTCCATCAATGGATTTTTTCCTCCCTGATGGCATGGGCATATTCCAAGATGACAATGCCAGGATTCATCGGGCTCAGATTGTGAAATAGTGGTTCAGGGAGCATGAGACATCATTTTCACACATGGATTGGCCACCACAGAGTCCAGACCTGAACCCCATTGAGAATCTTTGGGATGTGCTGGGTTTGCGCAGTGGTCCAAATCTCCCATCATCAATACAAGATCTTGGGGAAAAATTAATTCAACTCTGGACAGAAATAAATGTCGTGACATTGCAGAAGCTTGTGGAAACGATGCCACAGCGAATGCGTGCCATAATCAAAGCTAAAGGCGGTCCAACCAATTATTAGAGTGTGTGATCTTTTTTTTGGCCAGGCAGTGTATATGTTATTTTCTATATATAATATTCATATAGTTGTCATTTTGGTTCACTTTTATAATATTCTGATAATTATTTTTTTATATTCGGATTATTATTATTATACTACTTGCTGCAATTATCTTAATAAAATACTTTCTACTGCACAATCTGTAGTTAATCTGTAGCATAAATGTACTATTTTATCTATGATGATGTAAAGGAGAAGAAAACGGGAAATAAATAGTATTGCAGTGTTTTGGGGGCTATTCCGGCCCAGTTATGGGAGAGTCGGCGAAGATCTGGCATCCGGATTTGGGCCAGTGTATTTGGCCCGATTCTGGGCAGTCATTCAAAAAGAGTCAGAGCCGACACGGGCTGCCGGCACTGAACCAGATGTGGCAGGCTCGGCTGGCAGGAGCTGCGCCGGAAGTGGGCCACAATTACAAGGCTAGCTGGGTACATTTAAAAATTCAACATGAACATGCCGGTAGATTTACTTTACATCCGCTCCTTCAGTAACAGGATTTGTTTTTACAAAGAGATTTTCGAATACTTCACCTTTTCCATTCATCAAGATCAGTGTATTCTTGCATTTACTATTAAAACCAAATAAAAACAAAGTTTCCCAATTAAAATCATCTACCATGTCCCCCAATAAAACTCTTACCATTCTTTTTAATTTCAGTATAAAACACTTAATATACAGTATGTCTTATGTTCTCCCCCCCTCATTTTTGTTACATACTTCACAAATTTAAGCTGAGTGATGACCCTAATTGTAGAGTCTCTGCTCATCATAATGCAGTTATGTTTTATATAGAAGTCAAGGTTCTCTAAAATTAGCAGCTTTGGTCCTTTATAAGGTTCCCATATGCTCTTTCTCTGTAGGTCTGGGTACATCTTGCTCCAATATAGTCCCGCCCTGGGTTCTACCCACGCTTTGTTTTAAGAACTTTAAATTAGATATTTGTAGCCACAGTTATTTATCGGGATTACGTCTTTTCCAAATCTCACTTCTATTCTCATGTTTTTATTTCCTTCATTTTCTTCTATCTTTTTAATCCACTCTTCAGGGATTGCTTGTTTTAAAATTCCATATTTTTTTTCGATGACATCTTTGTTTTCTATTTCTTCATTTTCTTCTATATAGTCTATTATAGCCTGCGTGGGTAGATACCCTGTGCGAAATTCATATAAAACATCTTTTATCTGTTTAACACGTGCCTCAAACCAGTTTTTAAAAAAACAGTGCTCATTAAAAAGAATCTGTTTGTTTAAAAACAATTGGTTGATCTAAAAGATGTTTTCTCCCCTCCACTTTAAAATTGATATTTTCCATAAAATCACCCCAAGCTCTAAAAACCTCTTCATAAAAGTCTGGCAAATCCTGAAACATGTTCTCTTTTATTTTCATGTATATAGCATTTGTGTTCATTTCTCTTCCTACACAATTATTTATATAAAAATTAAAAATCTTTTTCCTAACATGTTCTTCCTCGCTTAGATATTTTTTAATTATTTTAACCCTTAGACTTTGCTTTCTTATGAAAATGTCTAATAGTCCTAATCCTCCATCGTTCTTTTTCCCTATTAATGTATCATATGCTATTTTTGGTGGTTTTCCCTCCCATAAAAAATTAAGTACTGTCCTTTTAACGTGTTTGACCACCCACATCGGCATGCTTAATACCCCGGCCGCATACCACATTTTCGATAAAAAACAACGCATTTATTACTAGGACCTTCCCTTTCAAAAACAGATTCCATTTTCTCCAATTATTCAGTTTTTTCTGCATCCTGTTTAGTGTTTCTTCCCATATGATGTCTCTTATTCCGTTTTCATCTTCCCCCATGTTATGTAAATTTTTATCTTCTCTTTTGCTTTAGGTAAAAATGTCTTTAGGTAAAATCTCGGCATTGCATAGTCTCATGTATTGTGTTTTCTTTTTATTTACAGATTCTTTACAGTATCTATCTAAGATATTCATTACTCTATTTATACTATCGATATCTTTTAAAATCGGTGTAGTGTCATCAGCGTATTGAAACATTTTCTCTTGCTTTTTAGAACCTTCTATTGAAATCCGTTGAATGTACTCGTTCCCACCGATGGCCAAACCGAGCAGTTCCGTCACTAACGTGTATAATAGTGCAGACAGAGGACAACTTTGACGTATTGATCTTGTCACCGGAATAAAATCAGTTAAAAACCATTCACATTTACGCAGCTGTAGGCGTCAGAATATAGACATTTCAACCATCGTTTAAAACTTTTCCCAAACCCGAAAGCTGTTAAAACATCAAAAAGGTATTTATGATCTACTGTGTCAAGGGCTTTTTCAGTAATTCATTTTTCAGTAAGTCTACACTAATTAAAGATCCTTTTATCTTTTTTGTTTTCATGTACCATATAATGTCTGTTATGTTACTTACTGTGTCTGCAATGTCTCTGTTCATGACTCCGTACGCTTGATTAGTTTTTATGATGTCAGGTAAAACCTTTTTTAAACAATTTGCTAAAACCTTTGCTAAAATTTTTTAATCTATGTTTAACATGCTTAAAGGTTTATATTGTTTTAGGTCAGACTTATCACCTTTATTCTTGAAAATCAGCTTAATCATCCCTTTTTTCATTTGCTGTGTAACTTCTCCTTGTTTATATATTTCATTAAATAATTTAGCTAAAATTGGGATAAAAGTGGTTTTAAAAGCTTTATAAAATTCCACTGTAAAACCATCTATTCCCGGACCTTTCTTATTTTTTAAAATATCTATTACTTCCTCTATTTCCTCTTCCTCTATCGCTTTGTCACACAGTTCTCTATCCTCATCTTTTAGTTTCGTTGTAATATGCGTTAATAAATAATTATTTTCTTCTTCTTCGATCTATTTTTTTATATATAAATTGGAATAAAAGCTGTACGTCTCTTTTAAAATTCCCTCTATTGTTTTAACCTACTTCCCTCTTTTGTTTTTATTACTTTTATTTCATCAGATTTTTGTTTAGTTTTTTCTAGCTCGAAGAAAAATTTGGTGCATTTTTCTCCCTGCAGCATGTACTGTGCTTTGCTCCTTATTATTGCTCCTCTGAAACTTTCTTCTTCTAGTTCTTTTAATTTTTCTTCTAGTATTAAGATGTTCCCGACATGTCCGTAATTCTTTAATTTATTTTCTAGTTCTTCTGTTTTTCTGATCTCTATGCTTCTTTTGATCCGTCTCATTTTTATCCCATATTTTATTGCATACTTCTTTATATCATATTTTAGGTTATCCCACCATACTCCTATTTCTTGTTTGTATAAAATATATTTTTTACTGTTTTCAAAAATTTTTTTTATTTCTATTTTAAATATTTCATCTTGTAAGTGCTCCGAGTTAAAAGCCCACACTCCCGGCCCTCGCACTGCTGCATTAAAATCAAATTTCGCCGTAATAAAATTATGATCACTAAAATTTTATTTTTTGTATTCTATTTTTTTCATGCTTGCCCTTATTTTTTCTAAGCTTAGTAAAAAGTCTATCCTGCTTTGTTTCTGTTTGGTTAAACATATTTCTTCCCTTGAATAGATAATTTTTTTTGGATTATTGTGTCTCCATACATCTCCTATATTGTGCTAATTGTTCTCTTCCTGTGTCGGGTCTAAAATTCATTTCATCATTAATATCTATTTTGCTAAATACAGTATTAAAATGTCCAATTAAAATAGTCTTGTTTCATTTTTCCATTAAAACACTCAGGTCTTTAAAAAAGGTTTCTTTTTCTTTGACATTATTGGGTGCATGTAATGTACATATAGTTAAGCTTTTGTTATTGTTTGTTAATTTTACTGCTAAGATATGTCCATTTTTGTCTGAGAAAGTTCTCTCTACCTTTTCAAAAGTATCTTTTTTAATTAAAATTGCTACTCCTCCTCTTTTATTTTCTCTACTATTGTGTATTAAATCCCCCTCCCACTCTTTACTTAAGTCTTCTGCTGTTTTATTATTCAAAACGTTTCTTGTAAACATAAAATATCAGTTTTATCTGTTAGGTGTATCAATCTTTTAAAATGCATGAAATCACTAATCCCCCTTACATTGATTGATGTTAAAATTAAAGCACTCATTAAAAGAGTGACACACCCAATACTCTACATTATTCTAAATGTACCTCGCTTAAAACGTCAAACATACCCGTTTTTTTTATTCTTTTCTCCCTTGCTGTTTCTCTTCTTTTCCTCTGTTTTTCCAGTGCATTTGCTATGTTTGGTTGCGGTTTAGTCTTTCTTTTTGTCCCTTCGGTTTTCCTTTTCGTCTATTCCTTTGCTGTCTCTGTTATGTTGTCTGTGTCCATTGTTTCCTCTTTTTCGTCTTTGTTGTCTGTTTCTTGTTCCATTTCTGTTGTTTCTATTGTGTCACAAACCACAAATACACAAACCACAATGCTCCAATAGAATAAACCACAAATCAAAATAAATAAAAACAATCATATAAACAAAATGTATTTATACAAAACAATAACTCAAAATACGACTCAGACGAAACAATAATGTAGACAAAATGACAAAGTCCGACCAAACAGTTTAGACAAAACAGCAATCCAGACAAAACAGTCGCTCAGGCAAAACAATTCTTTAGGCAAAACAGCAGCACTCAGGAAACTGGAACCAAGCCAGCACGATCCAGGCTAAAAGACCAGGATACAGCAATGCAGTTTTCAGCGCAGTGAAAGTCAGAGTACAGACCAGCGGGTACAACAGCTACCGTAGTCACAGTAGTGTAATATAGCCGCTATTTTCACTCGACTGAAGGCGAAACACGCCAACAGAAACGCTGAGAGAACCCACCACATAGCACCGGTACTACAAACACAAGCCCACATGGCTTTTAATCGTTAAGAAGCGATTCACCGGGAGACACGAAGCCAAACTCGTCCATGCCGGCACGGACGTCAGATGCCCCGGAAGAGGAAACAGCAGGAAGTGCACCACAGGTAGTCAACCAATGCCCATACTTATAGCATGGGAAAGGACCGCCCAGCAATTTAAAGGTACCTACAAATCATCCTCAGCTGGAGAGCAATTTAGATGAAATCAACACAAAACCCCATCCTGCTACAATCCACCCCAACATTTTGCATCGTCGGCCCGACGATGAGCTAAACTAAAAGGACTGACCGCTAAACAAAACAGTCCGATGCAAAGATGACAGACCAGAACAAGATGGACCTTCCAAGGGCAAGGAAGGATCCAAAAACTAAGATCCGTCTTGCACCGCGGGTGCATCCAGGATCCAAACATCCTCCACAGGCGCTACCGTAGGCCCCTCCAACCCATGACGGGATAGTTCCAACACTAAAATCAATAGCCAAGCTTATTTGGCCTTAACGCCATAAAACTATGAGACTCATGCCCTGAATCTTGGCAACCAACTATCACATCACCAGGTATATGCAACACCAGAGTACCTCAAACCTTTACGGTACCCATAGGGTCTCGAGGAACTTGGGCCGCAAACTGATGACCCCGCTACAAGGCCTCAATAACTGGACCAGGAGCATGCGCCCTGAAGGCAAATCGAAATAATTAAAAGAGGGACCATGTAACCCAACAAGCTTCTGATAACATCGGATAAATATGCATCCCCAAGTCACCAGGGACTGCAACCAAAGCACCAGTAGAATCCTTTACAACCAGGACCCCAGTGAAGCATCACCTTACTGTACAGCATGACATCCAGTTCTAGATACCCCATGTGTGGGATATCAAGCCCATTGGTGGCCTGAAGCTGTAACCAATGACAGGACTGGAGATCATCATAACCAAGGTTCAAACTACTGAGAAAAACTGTTACTGTAGACACCATGGGACCAGTATCTAACAAACAGGACAAAATCCTAGGAGAAGAAAAAAACACGTTTCCCATCACACTCATGTGCAAAATAACCTGGCGGTTGGCATCTTTGACAGATGACATGCCCCTGATGAGAGGGACAACTAGGCCCCAAGAAAGTTAAAACAGGAGCAGCTAGAGTAGCTGCACCGGAACCAGTTAAAACAGCAACCCTTACCTGAAGTAACCGTTCGTTGTTAGCCTTAAGCCGCAACACTAGGTCTCTGAGTCGCTGTATCTCCTCCATCCGAACAGAGGGCAAGCTGCACCAAAACTCAGAACAGCATTAAAAACCATCCAGTCCCTCAAAGAAATGCTGCCGTTTTGCCTTAAATAGAACTAAATTTTAAATCCCTATTACAACCAAAATTGCCACATAAACACAAAAAGAACCCTACGTCTCTGGTTCTCAAAAGTGAATCCTGCCGACAACGCCAGATTGTGACGGTTTGGTGGACGTTTGGTTTGTTTGTTTAGGTTAAAGTTGCTCGACAACGCCACCTAGGGGAATTTCACGCTTAGGAAATATTTATATAACGGGCACTTAAGGCCCAGAAAGAAAGACACCCAGGTTCGAACACACTTGGAGACCAGAGACGTACTTCCAACACTTAGTCAATTTTATTAACAATTGTTTACAAAAGTTTCCACACGGGACAAGCCACGTTCTGAGACAGACACAATTAGTATAAAATGATTAGCCACATCACATTTAACACTCTATGGGTCCATTTATAATTTATAAAGACAACCACGGCCGGAAGGAACAGGGCTGAGGGCTTACCACGGCAGCGGGAAATATGGAAGTAAAGGAATCTCCTACACTACACACCACACCACACGTGATCACACCACACACCTCAATAACACCCAATGTGCTCTAGACTGCAGGGCAAGTGAAAGGGGTTCCACCACCAAAGTCCGTCTGCCTCCTGCTTTGGCCCACAGCTCCTGTCCAACCAGAGGAAAAAGAAAAACGAATAATTATAAAACAGGTGGTGAAGGGGGGGCAATGATAATTAATAGCTCAAGAGGCAAAGGACACTTATCTCTCTTGCTTCTCACACAATGAGGTAAGCACAGGGTCTCTAGTCTCTTGCAGCCCCCTTACACCACACCAACAAAAGACAAAAATAGAAAATACACAAACCACAATGCTCCAATAGAATAAACCTTAAATCAAAATAAATAAAAACAATCATATAAACAAAATGTATTTATACAAAACAATAACTCAAAATACGACTCAGACGAAACAATAATGTAGACAAAATGACAAAGTCCGACCAAACAGTTTAGACAAAACAGCAATCCAGACAAAACAGTCGCTCAGGCAAAACAGTTCTTTAGGCAAAACAGCAGCACTCAGGAAACTGGAACCAAGCCAGCATGATCCAGGCTAAAAGACCAGGATACAGCAATGCAGTTTTCAGCGCAGTAAAAGTCAGAGTACAGACCAGCGGGTACAACAGCTACCGTAGTCACAGTAGTGTAATGTAGTGTAATGTGCTATTTTCACTCGACTGAAGGCGAAACACGCCAACAGTGAGAGAACCCACCACATAGCACCGGTACTACAAACACAAGCCCACATGGCTTTTAATCGTTAAGAAGCGATTCACCGGGAGACACGGAGCCAAACTCGTCCATGCCGGCACGGACGTCAGATGCCCCGGAAGAGGAAACAGCAGGAAGTGCACCACAGGTAGTCAACCAATGCCCATACTTATAGCATGGGAAAGGACCTCCCAGCAATTTAAAGGTACCTACAAATCATCCTCAGCTGGAGAGCAATTTAGATGAAATCAACACAAAACCCCATCCTGCTACATGATGCCCCTGCTCCATGCACTCTCTACATACAAAATTCGGACAGTCTCTCATTATGTGGTCTGGGCTCATACACATTCTGCACATCTTTATTTGTCTATCATGTATTACTCTGAAATACTGTAGTCCTTCCGCTGTTTCCAGCCTCACGCTCTACGGTAAGGAGATAACCTCTTTCGGGAATCAAACTTTCATGAATCTCGTTCCATCCGCTACATTCATTCCCGGGTAGAATTTCTCTTGACCGGGAGAATGGGGGTCAGTCTCTGTAGAATTCTAAGCACGCCGGTAGGTTTAAAAAAGATACCATCAGTTAACTTGAGCATAATGTTCTTACTTCACACAGCTTGTCTTTTATGAGTAGTCCATCTGTTAGTTTTTCAACATCAGCTTCATCTTCTAATGTGATTTCAAATTCTTTATTTTGTCTGCTTCTAACTGCCAGAAGTTTGCCGAATCCGATTTTGTCATTTACCGCTTTAATTATATCCATTGCAGCAAGATTTGTTATACCTCCTACATCCACGATGACCATTGCTTCTTTTTTGTAGTTCCTTTGTTGTCTTGGTCGTTGCGTGAATTTTTGTCTTTGTTTTGGGTTTTCCTTATTTTCCATCCTTTTGATTTCCATTATTCTTTGTTTCGGGGGTAATCCTTTCCGTAGTCAGTTCCTTCGTTCCTGGTTCATTTTTCGTATGTCTGTCCGTATTCTGCATCTTGTTTAAGTCCATGTCCATATTGCGTATTCCAGTATTTAATTCCATTTCAATGCCGTTGTTGTTCTCTATTTTTAAAGAAAATTAACAAAGTAAATGGCTCCCCAAGCAGTAGTTCTGCTGGGGAGCTTTAACTAAACCAAAAAATTAAAGTAGTTTTAACCAAAAGTAACTAGTTTTTAAATAAAAAGTACAAACTTAACAAAGTGGAAGAGCCTTTCCCTCCCAAACTGCAGTTCAAAATTACAACTTTCTGCTACCACTAGGAGGCGCTCGAGATCAGACGTTTGGTGTGGGCGTAAGCGAAAGAGGCTGGAATTAAAAGCCTGTTATATCCAGCTAGCTAGCTATCCATGCTGGAATTAACAGGAAGGCCTGTCATAGATAGACAGACAGACAGACAGATAGATAGAAAGATAACAGAGGAAACAAAAATTGCCCCCCCCCGGAGTCTCAGTAGATTATACGGCAGCGATCCAACGGGTGGCGCTCCAAGCATGAGGGGAGTGATTGGCGCATCAATAGAGAGATGAGTGACCGCAGCCACTGAACTGTCGCAAAGCAGTTAAGTGAGATTTCGTTATGAAAATCTTTGTGTCCTGTGTTAATTTCATTAAAGCTAATGCTCTTAACTACAGGCAGTTTCAGGAATTCTTGTCTGAGCTGAAGATGGGGCAAGTTTTGAAATGTTTTAATGACCTGCTCCCGGAGATCAACGCATTTATGCGGTCCAAAATCAAAACTCAAGCACATTGTTTAATTGTTATGCTTCTCTTTCCATTGCTCCCCGATCTCAATAAAACATGCACTCAAAGTAACTACCGTTTTCGGGAGCATCTACATCTGTGAGCAGACTTTTTCGAAATTGAAACACCTTAAATCTCCAACCAGATCCAGACTCACTGATCAACATTTATTAGCTATTATGACTGGCAGTAACAAATATGGAACCTGATGCTTACTGTCGTCAGGCAAAAGCAGGCTCACAGTTTACACTGATTTTTTAAGGAAACACTGTATGAGGTAGGATAATGGAAATTATTAAAATAAATAAAATTTCTGCATTATCATTATGAACTACAATTATACAAAGCACAGACAATACATCCATTTTTACATCCAGTATACATAGTAAATAGCTTTTTTGGGTGTGTTTACTATTTCACACGCGGTCCGGCCCCCCGAAACACTGAAGAACAGTAATCTGGCCCTTTGGTTAAAAAGTTTGAGGACCCCTGTTTTAGATAGATTGTAAGGGGTCGGTCCACGCTGCCGGTCACCAGCAGGGGGCCTGGGCAGCACAGTAAGAGAGCAGCTGGGAGCAGCTCTCAGAATTCCATTTCCCAGAAGCCCTTGCACTGATTACTGCTAATCAGACACACCTGCAGGGCTCTGCATAAAAAGCTCACTGAACCCATGGCTCAGGGCTGCACATTTGTCGAGGGGCAGACGGTATGGTAATTAGCAAAAAGGTGAAAAGAAAAAAAAAGAAAATAAGAAGAAAGCTACAACAAACGAGTAAAAGAAAAGAGGGAAAGATAACAGGAAGCTGAAACAAAGAAAAATAAATAGACAGATTAACTGAGGTATAAATTCAGAAAGAAAATCTGTGTGAAAAGTGTGAGCTGAACTTGAAGGGTTCAGCCCCATGTTTAAGTTTGTTTCTCAAAAAACAAACATTTTAGTTAAAGGAGAGTTTCCAGCCCTAAAACTGAGGATAATGTTGTGTTTATCTATTTACTATTGTCTCCCTTTGTTTGAGCTCCTTTGTTTGCTGTTCCTGCCTTTTTTTTTTTTACTACCTCCTTTTTTTAGTTCTTTTTCCATGTGCTTTTTCCACTCCTCCTGTAGAGCAGTGGTAAAGCACTGCTCCTTGGTTCTGTGGGTTGCTGGTTCAAATCTGGCCTCAAACCCTCACAAATGTGAACACATAAACATCTCCACACCTCACACATTGTTTCCTTTGTTATATTAATTCACATTCACTGTTTAACCTTAGGTGAATAAACCTAAAAACTGAAATAAGCTAAAAACAGTTTTTTTGAAGGACACCCTCCTAATCTTTTGCTCAAATGACACTTAACGAATGGGGTTAAAAAAAAAAAGAAGCATACAGCACTTAGCATTCCCATGTGGTCTCCCATCTAGTTACTGACTCAGCCCAACCTTGCTTAGCTTTTATTTTTTTATTTTTTTTTTTAAACATCAAAATATTTCTTAAAAACACATACATGAATACATTTCTTATACTTACTTACATTTGCACTTTGTTTAACTGAGACCTGGGCTAGACCTGATGAGTATCTAGGTTTAAATGTAGCAGCTCCTCCAGGATACAGTTATGGACATAAGCCACATCTTGGCGGTCGTGTAGGAAGAGTAGCCACAATTTATGACTCCTATAACAAACTCATTTGAGATTCTTATCTCTGACATAGCCAATAAATGTTCAGTTGGTAAAACTAGTATGTTTAAGCCAGTTACTGTTTATCGACCCCCTGGTCCTGGTCCATTTTCTTTCTAAATTAGTCTTATCAACTAAAAAAGCTTTAATTGTTGGAGACTTTAATATTCATTATGAGAATAAGTATGATCCGCTCAAAATTGCGCTTGATTCTATTTTAGAATCTATAGGTATTACCCAAAATGTAACAGGACCCACTCACCACTGTAAACACATCTTAGATTTAATACTTACTTATGGTATGAACATGTCACATACCACATTATGGCAGTGCTGCCACAGAATGACATGATTTCTGATCACTCCCTCTTAATGTATGAAGTGTCCCTATCCAATATACAGCAACTACATTGTTTTAAATGTAAGCGCAGTATTACATCTGCAGCAGCGTTCATAAACAGCCTACCTGAATTACCAACTGTATCACCATCAGAACCTAAAGAGCTAGATCAGACAACTCAGCATTTAGAGACCGTATTTCACACAACCTTAGATAATGTAGCCCCACTCAAAACTAAATTGATTAGGGAGAAAAAGCTTGCTCCATGGTACAATGACCACACGTGTGCTTAAACAAGCAGCACGAAAATTAGAAAGCAAGTGGTGGCACACTACACTGGAAGTGTATAAGATAGCATGGAAAGATGCTCTGAGTATAAACATGCACTCATAAAAGCTAAAGCTTTATATTATTCTTCCTTAATAGAGAAAAACAAGAATAATCCTAGATTCCTTTTCGAGACAGTGTCCAAACTAACTCAAAATGTCAGCGAAACTGAATCTAATATAGACCTGGAAGCGGAAAAGTTGCGGATGAAAGTGTCAGCTTGCCTTAGTAATGCAAAGCCACCGCCATCCAACATCAGCAGAGATGAGAGGTATGCACTTACTAAGGATAATAACATTATCATACTTCCTGCTGACAAGGGTAGATGTATGGTTCTGTTAAACCAGATAGACTATCATGAGAAAGTGATGTTGTTACTTAGTGACACTAACACTTATGAGCTGCTAAAACGAGATCCAGGTAGTAGCTACAAGAAAAAGGTGATAGATTGTCTGAAAGTTTTAGAACAGAACAATGCCATTGACAGGGCTTTGTACTACAAATTATATCCAGGGGAGGCTACACCTAGTCTGTATGGGTTACCTAAGATACACAAACAGGATGTACCTTTACGACCCATTGTTTGTATAATTAACTCTGTGACATAACATTTCTAAGTTTTTAGCATTGATTCTCAACCCGTTGGTAGGTAGCACGGAACACCACATTCAGAACACCATGGATTTTGTGGACAAGGTAAAGGGCATGATCATTGAGACAGAAGAAACTATGGTCTCGTATGATGTTACATCCCTCTTCACTTGCATTCCGGTTGCTGAGGCAGTGGAGGTGGTCCGTAGGAAACTACACAGCGACCCCACCCTGAGCACGAGGACCACCCTTACCACGGATCAGGTGTGCACTCTTCTATAGAACTATGTCTTCAGTCCACCTACTTCTCGTACAGAGGACAGTTCTACAAACAGAAACATGGGTGTGCTATGGGATCCCCCGTCTCACCTATTGTTGCTAACCTGTACATGGAGGAAGTGGAAAAGAAGGCACTAAGGTCCTACTCAGGGACACCACCGAGCCATTGGTTCCGATATGTGGGTGACACCTGGGTTAAAATAAAATCTGAGGAAGTACCACATTTCATGGACCACATCAACTCGATGGACAAACACATCAAGTTCACAAGGGAGGATGCAAGCAACAACAGTTTAGCCTTCTTAGACTGTGAAATTGCTAGAAAAGATGGGGGACGTTTAAAAGTAAATGTGTACCGCAAACCAACACACACGGACCAGTACTTAAGGTTTGACTCCCATCATTCATTGGAGCACAAACTAGGAGTCATCAGGACGCTGCACCACCGGGCAAACAGCATCCCCACAGACACTATGGCCAAGGATAGAGAGAAATCTCATGTCAAGAAGGCCGTGGGTGAATGTGGTTATCCCAACTGGGCATTCGTAAAAGAGGGAAAAATGCCCAAACGCAGCTCCAGTGGATCGAAGGGAGGAGAAGAACAACCGTGGGCTAAGCGCAAACCAGTGGTGATTCCATATGTGGCGGGAGTATCGGAACAATTGAGACGGATAGTCTCCAAACACCGTGTTTTAGTTGCTTTCAAACCCCAGAACACGTTACGCCAGAAATTAGTTCACCCTAAGGACCGGGTTCCTCGACACAAACAGAGTAACGTAGTGTATGCTGTTACGATTATACAAAGCACAGACATAGTGTATGCCGAGAGGATTGCCGGGAACTGTACATCGGGGAAACTAAACAGCCACTGGCGAAACGGATGGCCCAACATAGAAGATCGACCTCTTCTGGCCAGGACTCTGTAGTTTACACTCACCTGCAAGCCAGCGGCCACTCATTTAATGATGAAGATGTTCAGATCCTGGAGAAGGAGGAACGCTGGTTTGAACGTGGAGTCAAAGAGGCCATTTATGTGAAGAGGGAACGACCATCTCTAAACCGGGGAGGAGGCCTGAGAGTACATCTCTCACCATCTTACAATGCTGTAATAGGAGCTTTGCCCCAATCATGTGTAAAAGACACACATGGCCATTGTAATTAATGGTCATTTTGATTTGCATATGGACCTGATCACCGGTTCCATTGTTATGCAACGGTGATCAGTCGTTATGCAAATCAACTGCATATAAGGTTGGGGTATTCAACACCAGCTCAGACTGAAGAAGTCATTCGGATTGAGTGACGAAACGTATCTCTACTACAAACTTGTGTCCAGATGAACTGATTGAACTTTGTGGATGAATCTAATATACCACCCGACTGTACCAGTGATGATTTTTTTCAAATTGTTTAATAACAAGATAGAAGAAATATGATTTCAAAGTCAGAGTGTGTTGCCAATTTTAAGTATGAACTCACTCTGAGCAGCATTGGTAATAATATTCACTTATCTAACAAGGTAATCCAACTAAATTTCTTTAATTCAATCTCCCAAAATAAACTAACTGCATTGATTAAATCATCAAAGTCATCATCGTGTATACTCGATACTGTTCCAACTCAATTTACTCCCAGCCATTGTAGAGCCCCTGCTTACATTAATAAGTGCATCCCTTAGCCTTGGGTACGTACCTAAAAGTGCTGTTACTAAACCCCTGATTAAAAAACCTAATGTTGATCCACACATTCTATCTAATTACAGGCCAATTTTAATCTGGATTTAGACCCAACCATAGTACCGAAACCGCATTAATTAGAGTAGTTAACGAGTTGTTAGTCTTCTGATAATGGATGTCTCTTTTCTTGTTCTATTAGATCTTAGTGCAGCGTTTGATACTGTCGATCATAACATTTTTACTGGAGAGGCTAGAAAATACAGTAGGTGTTAAAGGACTTGGAGTCTCTTGGTTTGAATCCTATTTGACTGACCGCTCTCAATTCGTTTATGTAAATAATAAATGCTCGGAAACTACAAACGTAAAGTATGCAGTTAAATTCCGCATTGATTACAAAATACTTTTACTAACTTATAAAGCGCTACGTGGTCTGGCTCCAGAGTATCTGAGTGAGCTTATTGATCACTACAAGCATGTCCACTTCGCTCACAAGATGCAGGGTTACTTATAGTTCCAAGAATTAAAAAGATCACAGCTGGTGGAAGAGCATTTTCTTACAAAGCTCTACAACTTTGGAATAATCTTCCTGCCTCTGTTTGGGATTCGGACACAGTCTCAGTGTTTAAGTCTAGACTAAAAACATATTTATTTACTCAGAATTTTGAATATTTTTTCCAATTTAGGGGTGTGTGGCTCCGGTCCTGGAGATTTGGGGTCTGGGCAGTCTGGTGCTCGCATGTTTTGTCAGATTTGCTGGTGCTGCGTGTTGGCTTCTGGTTGCGTCCAGCTTCTGGACTCTGGGGCCGGAGCTGTCCACCCCGAATATAGACAAAGGCGGTGGTGATCGGGAATGTTGGGTTGCTGTCGTTCTGCCTCTCTTGTCCGATCACTCCGGTTTGATGATGGTGGGGAGATGGGCGCTGATGTCCTGTGAAAGCCTTCATGACCTTGTTACCTGCTCGCTCTCCCTTTTAGTTATGCTGTAATAATTAGGGGTGCCGGAGTCTGTAAAACTGATATTTTACTTAATTCACATTTAACATTTTTAACTACATTTTCCGTTGTTTTACCCCGAGGTGGTTCTGAGGGAAACCTGTTTAATCACCCGAGGTTAAGAAATGAAGTCGAGACTGCCGTGCCAACAATGCTTCACCTGCCAGATGTGACAGAAACATGGCGTGTTTGCACAAAGAATGTCAAGAATTCACTACAGACATCACAGACTGGGCTGAATAATGACTCCAATTATTTTTGCTACTTATAACTTTTAGTTCATTTTAATTTGTGTGTGTATGATTTGTGTAAATCCTACTCATTCAAATTATCCTCCAGGCCACCCAAGAAGGATAAGATAAGATTCCTTTATTGATCCCCATGGGGTAAATTCGAGTGTTACAGCAGCTCCAGTACAGTGTAAGTACAGTAAATAAAAATAGAGTAGAATAAAATAAAAAATAAGGAAATGATAAAAAAAATTACTATTATACAACAGTGGTAATTACAACAATATAATAAAAACACTATATATATACTATATGTAGATATATACATATGTGTGAATAATGAAACAGAGTCAAGGATAAGGGGAGATCTTAAGTTATTGTAGGGGGGGGAAGCTGGCTCATCAGTGTGAGGACAGTCTGTGTATTCTGCTATTGTTATGCAGTCTGATGGCAGTTGGCACAAAAGAACGTCTGAAGCGCTCAGACACAGTGTAGGCACCTTCTTCAGTCTCAGAGAGAGATTAAAAAGGTGCTGTAGGGGAGCTGCCAGCTGCCATGCACATACAGTGTATCACAAAAGTGAGTACACCCCTCACATTTCTGCAGATATTTAAGTATATCTTTTCATGGGACAACACTGACAAAATGACACTTTGACACAATGAAAAGTAGTCTGTGTGCAGCTTATATAACAGTGTAAATTTATTCTTCCCTCAAAATAACTCAATATACAGCCATTAATGTCTAAACCACCAGCAACAAAAGTGAGTACACCCCTAAGAGACTACACCCCTAAATGTCCAAATTGAGCACTGCTTGTCATTTTCCCTCCAAAATGTCATGTGACTCGTTAGTGTTACTAGGTCTCAGGTGTGCATAGGGAGCAGGTGTGTTCAATTTAGTAGTACAGCTCTCACACTCTCTCATACTGGTCACTGAAAGTTCCAACATGGCACCTCATGGCAAAGAACTCTCTGAGGATCCTAAAAGACGAATTGTTGCGCTACATGAAGATGGCCAAGGCTACAAGAAGATTGCCAACACCCTGAAACTGAGCTTCAGCACAGTGGCCAAGATCATCCAGCGTTTTAAAAGAGCAGGGTCCACTCAGAACAGACCTTGCGTTGGTCGTCCAAAGAAGCTGAGTGCACGTGCTCAGCGTCACATCCAACTGCTGTCTTTGAAAGATAGGCGCAGGAGTGCTGTCAGCATTGCTGCAGAGATTGAAAAGGTGGGGGGTCAGTCTGTCAGTGCTCAGACCATACGCCGCACACTACATCAAATTGGTCTGCATGGCTGTCACCCCAGAAGGAAGCCTCTTCTGAAGTCTCTACACAAGAAAGCCCGCAAGCAGTTTGCTGAAGACATGTCAACAAAGGACATGGATTACTGGAACCATGTCCTATGGTCTGATGAGACCAAGATTAATTTGTTTGGTTCAGATGGTCTCAAGCATGTGTGGCGGCAATCAGGTGAGGAGTACAAAGATAAGTGTGTCATGCCTACAGTCAAGCATGGTGGTGGGAATGCCATGGTCTGGGGCTGCATGAGTGCAGCAGGTGTTGGGGAGTTACATTTCATTGAGAGACACATGAACTCCAATATGTACTGTGAAATACTGAAGCAGAGCATGATCCCCTCCCTCCGGAAACTGGGTCGCAGGGCAGTGTTCCAGCATGATAATGACCCCAAACACACCTCTAAGACGACCACTGCTTTATTGAAGAGGCTGAGGGTAAAGGTGATGGACTGGCCAAGCATGTCTCCAGACCTAAACCCAATAGAACATCTTTGGGGCATCCTCAAGCGGAAGCTGGAGGAGCGCAAAGTCTCGAATATCCGCCAGCTCCGTGATGTCGTCATGGAGGAGTGGAAAAGCATTCCAGTGGCAACCTGTGAAGCTCTGGTAAACTCCATGCCCAGGAGAGTTAAGGCAGTTCTGGGAAATAATGGTGGCCACACAAAATATTGACACTTCAGGAACTTTCACTAAGGAGTGTACTCACTTTTGTTGCCGATGGTTTAGACATTAATGGCTGTATATTGAGTTATTTTGAGGGAAGAATAAATTTACACTGTTATATAAGCTGCACACAGACTACTTTTCATTGTGTCAAAGTGTCATTTTGTCAGTGTTGTCCCATGAAAAGATATACTTAAATATCTGCAGAAATGTGAGGGGTGTACTCACTTTTGTGATACACTGTACCTTTAGCATCCTGGGGTTGATGTTATCAGATACACTGGCTTTGGTTCTCTTGAGCCTGGAGAGCTCCCGCTGTACCTGGTTGATGGTGAAGGTAGAGCATGGTGGAGATAGAATTTGCCCATAGCTGTGGGTTTCTGGCTGTGGGTGACTGGTTGGTGTAATTGCCGTTGTGAGTGGTGAATTGCCATTGTCCAGTGTTCTGTTAATGTTTGCTTGAGTGGAGATTGTAGGAGAGTCAGGGCTGTCCGAGGTCAGTTGTCTGCTAAGAGAGGGTGTAAAGGCAGAGGTGTAGATGGGTTGGAATGCATTGACTCCTGCAAAGGTGTGAATGGGGCTATGGGTGTTGAGTGAAGACCTGTTGTTCTGGTAGCAACAAACCTTATTGGTGTCCTCACAGAAGAGGATATAGTCTGTGATGCAGTGATAGAGGCCCTCGACGTCTTCCCCAGAGTCGTTTTGGAATAGCTCCCATTCTGAAAACACTCCTGGAGAGTCTCCTCGGCTTCTCTAGACCAAACCTTCAGTCTTTGTGCTGGGCATCTGTTGCACAACCAGTGGCTTGTAAGTGGTATTGTATCTAATGAATCTTTTCTAGATAATTGATCAAGTCTACACACTCATATTATAATTAAGAGGTTTATTGAAAAGTTGCAAAGAAATCAGCTCTCCTCAGGCTGCAGCGTTCTGAGTCTTCACCCCTAGTGGGAAGATGAAGCACAGACCCCGTATTGTGCGTTCAATCAGTTTTTATACTCTTGGCAAAATGCCCATTGCTCGCGAAGTGACACGTACCCCTAGTCTCTGACCGGTCCTAATCAGTTTTCCTGGTTTTCGCTGAGCTGTCGTTTTGCCAAATCTTTGGGTGTATGTGTGTGTGTGTGTGTGTGTGTGCAGCTGAGCGCAGCAGTTTCAGAGAGCAGGATGTGCCGAAAACAGAGAAGTTTTATGCTCTCACACCCCCTATATGGAGTTGTTCTGTACCAAGTGTTGTTACAGAGTATTTTATCAAGCACAATTCCCCCTTTGGATGCAATATATTGCATCCACACCAACTGCTTTAGGTGAAGAGCCAGAACTCAAAATGTTATACAATCACTAAGCAATACCTGAGGCCAAGGTTCGAGGCACAATCATAGGCCTATATGTAATAATATTGTGTGCAATGCCTAAATCCCTAAATTTGAATGAAGTTGGTGATCTTTCTAATAGCAATTATAAAGAGTGACTTCATAGTGAAAAAAACAATCCCCCCTATCATTAAACAAGCTGCAGTTTCAGGTTTTCCTCTTTTTTTTTTTTCTTTTTTTTTGATACAGGGTTATGATAATCAGTCCTTCTGTTTAGTTGTTATTTTCTTCAGGCTGCCCATTCCAGTTTCGTCTTCCCAGGATTCTCCAACCCTGGGCTTAGGTCCCCATTGATGCAACACCTGGAAGTCATTTCATCAGCTTATGCGACTGTGCCTGCCTTAGGTTGTCCTGGATTCAGTCAGGATCTTGCCCGTCTTTGGCTAACCAGTCCTCTCTAGCTGGAAATTGATGGATGAAGGATTTTGCTGATACCCTTTCATCATGTTGCTGGTAACTTTTCTGGCTTGTAATCATCATTTGAAGCATCGTTGCAGCAGAAACAATATAAAATTCATGTCAAACACACAATTCCAGTGTAACTTAACCAAACCATACTAAACTATGCTACATGTGCCTATGTGTATGTAATTACTTCTACTTTGTCATAATTCTATCAAGTGGACCTATATGTATATGTATCGTTGTTATGCAAGCTAAATGTATGGAAATAACACACAACAAATTGTTAAGCTCAGACATTCAATCAATTCAGTCATTCTTGGATTTGGCGGTTCCTTGTCCCCCTTTAGATGGTATCAGTCCTCCTTACTTGTTCTAACCTGCAATCATAACACAGTACAGTACACACAAGAAACACACAGACATACAACACTTAAGCCCAGTACTCCTCATCCTCTTCCTTGTCATCTGGACTGTTGGGTCCAGTTTTGTCAGACTGGACAAGAAACTCCCAGTCTCTGCTCCAGCACAATGTAACACAGGATTTAATACACAAAGCAGCATATTACTAAACTTTAAGTACTATTAAACATAACATCTTATTCCTGCCATTACACTCCCCCCTGTTTGACACATGGTTCTACACATGGGTCAATTTGGTATGGTATAGTATTTTAGGAAGGCATGGTTTGCCCACTGGACATCTCCAAACATCAGGAGCCACACAGTCAGAACCTTCTAAACGTCTTTATCCTGTTGGAAAGCAATAGTTAAATCAAAGTCTGGTATTAGCTGGATCTGTAAACAAATAATGTCGTTAGTGAGCAGTGGAAGGTGTACAACTGCTTTGTCAGCAGTGTCAACTCTGGCATTGTCCTGTAAAATTGGAACAAAACTTTAGAATATGCACAACTTACAAACGACTTTCTGTTTGGGAAGCAGAATTGCACCCACAAGTTGTGCAACAAGGTAATGGTGGGTGCTTTTTAAATTTAAATTAGAGGAAAAACCCCTCTCCCACCAAATACAACCAAATTGTTCAATTCCATATGTGAAGGTTTAGTTCATAAACATGTAAGCAGTTTTGCTTTCAGCTAGTCTAGAAGCTGTTATTAAAGCATGTAGTTTAGCAGCTTAAGCCAATAAATTGAATAGGAGGGACAATGATACAAAAGTATCATGTGCTAAAATTTTAACTAAGCCCACTTGTTTCCTGTCTGTTACACTTCCAATTCAGCATTCTTATCAGGCCTAAAAAATAAGATTAGATAGAGTAATACAGTCATACGGCTCACCATCTCCTGCAGTTAGTAAATAAAGTGGTAAGATTAAGCACATTACAGCATTTGATAATAATGTTCATTTTGAGGAGTACACTGTAGTATTTATTACTTCTGTTAAGGTTGGTACAGAGCCAACACAAAGGTTTTAGTGGAACCCTAAGGCGAACACCACACCACAGACTCCGAGGTAAGTTTACCAGATTTATTGAAACACAAAGCACAGGGAGCAAAACAATTAAAAAAGGACAACCGGGGAACCAGGAGGCGACGGAGCAGAAAAGGGAAGGAGAGTCCGGACACTGGAACAGTGCGAGGGAACCGAAGAGGCAAGTGCAGCTGACAGCAGGGAACCAGAAGCCTGGGGGAGGTGAGGCTGGCAGAGCTCAGGAGAAGCAGCAAGGAACCAGAAGGCTGGAATGGCGGATGAGGGAACAAGCAGCAACTCTGTAGGCCGGAGAGAGGCAGGGAACCAGGGAACCAGGAGAGGAGGCGACGTGGACAGGAACAAAGGCGGCTGAAGGTCCAGGGAGAAGAAACTGCAAAATAGTCAAAAGGGCGTCAGAAATACCAGTAGAAGCTTAGCAGCAAGATGCTGACTACAACGAACGATCTGGTAGTGAGTGAAGGAAAACCAGGGGCTTATGAAGGCTGAGTGGTAATGAGTTGATTGAGGACAGGTGTGCCTAATTAGCTGGGAAGGAGATCCATTGGCTGAGTCAAATAGATGAAATTCCTCTCAGCTACACCAGAGGTCGCCAAACCTCCCCAGAAGGTGTCTGATGAGTTGCAGCATGGGTGGAACTCCTAACAGTACCCCCTCTTCAACGGCTGCCTCTCGGCAGCTTACCTGGCTTGTCAGGGTTGTCTTGGTGGAATTGCTTGATGAGGTTGGGGTCTAAAATGGCCGAGCGGGAAACCCAGGAGCGCTCCTCTGGACCATAGCCCTCCCAGTCAACAAGGTACTGGAGGCCCCTGCCTCGTCGTCTGGAATTTAGAAGGCGGCGGACCGTGTATGCTGGGTGACCTTCAATGAGTCGGGCGGGAGGTGGGGGGTTGGAAGGAGGGCACAGGGCAGATTGGTGTACGGGTTTTAACTGTGAAACGTGGAAGGTGGGGTGGACACGCATGTGACTGGGGAGCTTGAGACGGACTGCTGTGGGACTGATGACTCTTTCGATTATGTAGGGACCGATAAAGCGGGGTGCCAGTTTTCTGGAGTCAGTTCGAAGGGGGATGTTTCGGGAGGATAGCCAGACCGATTGGCCGGGGACGTAGTGGGGGCTGGGTCTCCGGTGGCGGTTGGCAGACTGTTGAGTGGATGTTTGTGATTTTATCAGGGCTGCCTTGATAGACTTCCAGACCTTCCTGCAGCGTCGGATGTGATGTTCGACGGAGGGAACTGCCAGTTCTAGTTCCTGTTCGGGGAATAGGGGAGGCTGGTAACCCATGGAGGCCTCAAAGGGGGATCGCCCAGTAGCAGAACAGGTGAGCGCGTTGTGGGCATACTCTACCCAGGCAAGGTGGGACGACCACTGTGAGGGGTTGCTGGCAGTGACGCAGCGCAGAGCAGCCTCTAGCTCCTGGTTAGCTCTTTCAGCTTGCCCATTGGATTGGGGGTGAAACCCAGAAGAGAGGCTAACAGATGTTCCTAACGCCTTACAAAAGGAGCGCCAGACTTAAGACACAAATTGGGGGCCACGGTCCGAAACTATGTCCTGGGCTATGCCGTGGATCTTAAAGACTTGATTGAACAGGAGCTGGGCGGTTTCGAAAGCCGAAGGGAGCTTGGGAAGTGCTAGGATGCGAATGGATTTAGAGAAAGGATCCACAACTGTCAATATGACAGTCATACCTTTCGACTCGGGAAGGCCTGTAATGAAATCTAGGGCTATGTGGGACCAAGGACGCCCAGGGATGGGAAGAGGCTGTAGCAGGCTTGCTGGAGACTGATGGGAGGACTTGCTTCGAGCACAAGTGGGGCATGCGGCCACAAACTCCCTAGTGTCTGCCTTCCTAGTGTGGGCCACCAGAAATGTCTTATTAGGAAGGATACAGTTCGGTTGGCTCCAGGGTGGCAAGCAAATTTAGAGCTGTGAGCCCACTCAAGGACAGGGGATCGCACCGTAGTAGGTACGAAGAGGTGGTTAGGGGGCCCATTACCTGGGTCTGGTTCTTGTTCC
This sequence comes from Trichomycterus rosablanca, assembly GCF_030014385.1. NCBI lineage: Eukaryota > Metazoa > Chordata > Actinopteri > Siluriformes > Trichomycteridae > Trichomycterus > Trichomycterus rosablanca. The sequence continues at coordinate 248,147 of NW_026946943.1, read as the reverse complement.
TGGGCCTCTTTAACAACTCTCTTGATTTCCCATGTGACACTGGCTAGGATACGATCAGAGGGTAGGATGGGTTCAGAGGAGGACATGGAGTCCTCTGAAGAGAACTGGCGGGAGAGAGCATCTGGCTTGGTGTTGCGAGAACCAGGACGGTAAGTCAGGGTGAAATTAAATCGGCTGAAAAATAGGGCCCACCTGGCTTGCTGGGAATTGAGCCGCTTTGCCGTCTGGACATATGACAGGTTTTTATGATCAGTCCAAACAACAAAGGGCTGTTCCGCACCTTCCAGCCAGTGTCTCCATTCTTCCAGTGCAAGTTTGATGGCCAAGAGCTCGCGGTTGCCGACATCATAGTGGGATTCAGCTGGGGTAAGTCGCCGGGAGAAAAAGGCACATGGATGGAACTTATTACTAGGGCCAGAACGCTGGAATAGAATAGCACCCACTCCACAGTCAGAGGCGTCGACCTCCTAAATTTCCTTCAGGATTAATAAAGTATCTATCTATCTATCTATCTATCTATCTATCTATCTATCTATCTATCTATCTATCTATCTATCTATCTATCTATCTATGAATGATTTGGAAGGATCAGGCTGGATGAGGATGGGAGCAGAGGTGAATAGGTCTTTAAAATGGTCAAAGGCTGACTGGGCTTCTGGGGGCCAACAGAAAGGAGCTTTGGTGGAGGTCAGGCGGGTAAGAGGAGCGGCTATCTTGCTGTAGTCACAGATGAACCTCCGATAGAAATTGGCAAAGCCAAGGAAGCGCTGCAAGGCCTTGCGACAAGAGGGGGTTGGCCACTCCACTACCGCGCGGATCTCTTCTGGGTCTGCTTTGACTTGACCTGGCTGGATGACAAAACCCAGGAAGGTAACTGTGTCCACATGAAACTCACATTTCTCCGCCTTGACAAAAAGTTGTTTTACCAGCAAGCAAGTCAGGACTTGATGGACATGGCTCACATGTTCTTCTAGGGTCTGGGAAAATATAAGAATATCGTCCAAGTATACAAAGACAAACCTATACAGGAAGTCACGCAGAATGTCATTTACAAGTGCTTGGAAGACTGCGGGGGCGTTGGTAAGGCCAAAGGGCATGACCTGGTACTCGAAGTGTCCCAGTGGTGTGTTAAAAGCCGTCTTCCATTCATCCCCCTTGCGAATACGTACGAGGTGGTAAGCGTTGCGGAGGTCCAATTTGCTAAAGATGGAGGCTCCTTGTAAAGATTCGAATACAGAGGAGGTCAACGGAAGAGGATATTTGTTCTTCACTGTTATTTGGTTCAGGCCCCGATAGTCAATACAGGGTCTTAGGGTCTTGTCCCGCTTTTCCACAAAGAAAAACCCTGCACCAAGGGGGGATGAGGAAGGACGGATTAAGCCTGCCACCAGGCTCTCTGAGATGTAGCTCTCCATAGCTTCCCTCTCTGGGCGAGACAATTGGTACAGACGACTCGTCGGAAGCGGGGCCCCTGGGAGAAGATCTATAGCACAGTCGTATGGGCGGTGAGGAGGTAGGGTCAGGGTGCGGGTTCTTCTAAAGATCTCCCGGAGGTCGTGGTACTCAACAGGTATCCTAGAGAGGTCTGCGGAGTCGTTGGAAGGTGGAGAATTCAGTCGAGGGCCAGAAGGATGGATCGCGGACCGTAGGCAAAAGGAGTGGCAGAAATCGCTCCAGGTAGTGATTTTTCCTTGCTGCCAGTCGAGGTGAGGATTGTGGGTGGCCAGCCAAGGAAAACCCAGAACTAGAGGGGATTTGGGGGTTTTGATAATAGAGAAGGTCATGGTTTCACGGTGGTTGCCCGAAAGGACCAGAGTTATAGGAGCGGTGCGGTGGGTGATACGTGCAAGGATACGGCCGTCCAGGGCGTAGGCTGTTACCGGAGTATTAAGGGCTTCAAAGGTACAACCAGCCTGGGTAGCCAGGTCTGCATCAATGAGGTTGTCCTCGGACCCCGAGTCAATTAGGGCAGAGAGAGGAAGGGGACCTCCTGGAAGGCAAAGGGTGGCAGGGACCAAAAGACGGGGCTGTGGAGATGAGCAATCAGGAGCAGTGCTCGTCAGAGTCCCCACTCCTACTGACGAGCTTGCCCTTTTGGGCGCACCGGGCAGGAAACAATAAGGTGCCCCATTTGGCCACAATAGAGGCATTCCCCTGAGCGAAGCCTTTTGGAACGTTCCTCTGGGGTAAGCCGGGCCCGACCTAGCTGCATGGGTTCGGGGGCATTGGCGGTAGGGAGTGCTGGAGGTGGACCGCAAGGGATTTCGGATAGAAAAGGCTTGGGGGCGATGGGTCTCGGGGTCTGGACCTATAATATACGAGACCTTACTGGCACCAGTGGCAAATGTGATGGGTCGTTGAGCAAAAACCAGGCCACACTGATACAAAAAACCCCGGCATTTGTCCAACTCGCCATGATAAGGCTCTGGGTGGGTGGTGAGTCCTTCTGCCAGGGACTGAGGCAGGGCAGAGGACGCCAGGGCATGAGGAGGAGAGCCAGCATCAGGGTGAGCATGAGCATGAGGGATGGCACTGGGGTCGGAGGAGGAGATGACCTGGGAGGAGGTAAGGGCGGCAACCTGCCTGGAGACATTCCCCAACTGTTGAATCAGTTGACGATTGCTCTCGATCAGGGACTTCAGCAGTTGGTCATGCTGGTCCAGCTGAGAGGCTTGGTGGCAAAGAAGGGTCTCCAGGGACCTCTTGTCATCTGAGGGTGGGTTTGCGGGTTCCATGAGACCAGATCGTACTGTTAAGGTTGGTACAGAGCCAACACAAAGGTTTTAGTGGAACCCTAAGGTGAACACCACACCACAGACTCAGAGGTAAGTTTAACAGATTTATTGAAACACAAAGCAGCAAGGAACCAGAAGGCTGGAATGGCGGATGAGGGAACAAGCAGCAACTCTGTAGGCCGGAGAGAGGCAGGGAACCAGGGAACCAGGAGAGGAGGCGACGTGGACAGGAACAAAGGTGGCTGAAGGTCCAGGGAGAAGAAACTGCAAAATAGTCAAAAGGGCGTCAGAAATACCAGTAGAAGCTTAGCAGCAAGATGCTGACTACAACGGACGATCTGGTAGTGAGTGAAGGAAAACCAGGGGCTTATGAAGGCTGAGTGGTAATGAGTTGATTGAGGACAGGTGTGCCTAATTAGCTGGGAAGGAGGTCCATTGGCTGAGTCAAATAGATGAAATTCCTCTCAGCTACACCAGAGGTCGCCAAACCTCCCCAGAAGGTGTCTGATGAGTTGCAACATGGGTGGAACTAACAACTTCATTAAGTTGATATGTGAGATGTTTTCCTTTCAGTTATAAAACATAATTTGGCACTAACAGGGTTAGATAAGCGTAACTCCCAAGATCAAAAATTCACCATCCAAAAAATAGTTTTTTCCTTACTTTCTTTTCTTTTTCCTTTTTTCTATTTTTTAAAAGGTTTCTGAATTTCCCATTTAAACTAAATACAACTCAAAAATAACTATCCTTGTGCACAAGAATGTTAAAGACCTTAGCTTGACCATTTGCTATCTTTGATGATACCTGACAGAATGGTTCACAGATTCTCCAGAGATAACAACAAACTTTACTGCCTGTTTATTGCACTCAGGGATAAGAATCAGGTTCCCCAGGGATGGTATACCTTTTTAAATTGAAACGTTCAGGTTTGATTTGCACCGGTGCAGCCCCTTTTTACAAATTTACATAACATTCCTTTTGTACCCATTAATTATAGTGTTTCCATCAATTTGAGGTGAATGTCACCTGGTGACAGTACTGTACATATTTTGTGGGTGGCGGACATCTTGGGATCTACTAACTTGCGCTCAACATGCACATAGTAAGATAATTTCATTCTTAAATCCCTGCATTCAAGGTGATATTTAATGTTTGGGTCATTAGTAGGTTCCTAAAGACGTCCATCAGCCATAGTTAAAATCCAAATAATCATTTCCCTATCTCTTTCCACTTTGGTGTAGTCAAAGCATGTCGTTAGTGGAATTAGAGTCATTAACTCAAAACAACCCAAACACAAAAACTGGCCAAACTTATTTCAAACGCGGTCAAAAATAATTATCCATGCATCACTTCAATTTAACTTAAGAAGCAGTACTGACTTCCAATCAGAAAAAATCTACATCAAAAAATTAGATGTACTGGTCAATAAACCAGGAGTGCTCAAAAACGTAATCTGGTCCTTTATGCAAATAAGCAGTACAATGCAACACGTTGAAGTCTAATCAGACCAGCTAAAATATTTCCCTAGCCAAAACAACTAAGTGATTATATGTTTGTCAAAGCATCAGCTACCAACTTTTATTCATAACAATGAATTGTCTCTTACAGAAATAGTGATACCTCCAGGCATTGTTTCCAATTTAATTCCAGGGGCATACATAAGAGCAAACCTCATAAGATTTATAGGGCGAATTACAGAAATAAGGAACTGATTCTTAGACTCTCTATTATTATACACACATATGAATAGAAAAACATTCAGTAGAAGTATGTCTTGTAGCACTAATAGTTAAAACATCAAGCTATGTTTTCTGAATACCTTAGTGGGTAGCTCCTAAGTCTACTAAAAATCTGAAATCCCTATACTGCACTATTGGCTATACATACCTAGGTGTATGTCTCATATTTATATAATTGCAATAAAGTTTTGTGTCTGTAGGTGTATGGCTACTCATCTGCTGTTGGTCAGGTTGGCCCTCCCCTGGACTCCAGCCCTCAGTTGTTGTAACCAGACTTATTTTATGAGCAGTTCTTGGCAAAATGTCCGGTTTATCCACTCATCAAACAATTTACCAGCGCGTTTTAAAAATTTTGCCCGATCAGATTTCAAAGTAGTTTCTTCTAGTCTATCAAGGATCTTTTTTTTCAACTGGCCAGAATTTAGTTTACTAATTTTGATTGATTTTTACAGCAATTCTTAATATAACTCAAGATTCTGCACAATAAGAAATAGCAAAGTAAATATTACATATATACATAGATTGCAAAATTAACTCTTTAACGTAACACCACTTTTAATTTCACTCATGCATAAAATTATGTTCCCCAGAATCTCACTCCTAACCTATTTAGTTTGGAATTTGATGTACTAATCGTGGTAAGGACTCCACAATAGCAGGCAACAATGTTATCACACAAACTATCATTCCTACGGGGTTTGAGAAAATACCATGCAGTTCTCAGGTGTCACTGACTGTACTTTTCAACCAAAGAATCACTATATTACCATCACCATTCACCTGGACGAGGATTTATACAGGGTGCACGATCTGTTACCTCCAGTACCAGCGTGAAGTTGGCTTTACATATATGAACTATGGAGGATTTCGGGACTGACTGCTCTAAGTTCCGACACGTTCACTTCTCATTCCCCGTTTGCCAATCCTGCCCTATGCAAATTCAACAACAAGGATCACAAAAAGAGACCTTTTCGTCTCCACAGGTGTGGATCTTTCACCCTGAACATAACACACGTCCTTGTTGGACCAGATTTATAATTCTAAACTAACTAAACAAGGTGGCGATACCGCTCCCCTTACCACACGCCGGTGGCCATTAATACACTCTGTTGTTGGCATTTCCTAGGTGAGATTCAACCAAAACACCATTTAAAATACATACATGAAATGAGAGTAAAGGAGAGCTGATTCATCACATGAATTTCTACTATTATCAATTTCATAGCACTTACGGTGAATATCGGACCAACCACACTTGCCACTAAATAATAAAAACAGTTAAATAAAGGGCTATGCGCCCTTACCTTTCAGATGGGTACCCAAGCAAGTGTAGAAGGTTCTCTATTCACCAGGCATGGTCTTTTGTTGACTCCTCTTCAATTCAGATGAAAATTCGGAAAAATGACAGTGATTGCTGATCAATTTCTAACCATCCTCTGCTACCATTTGTTGTATCTAATGAATCTTTTCTAGATAACTGATCAAGTCTACACACTCATATTATAATTAAGAGGTTTATTGAAAGGTTGCAAAGAAATCAGCTCTCCCCGGGCTCTCAGGCTGCAGCGTTCTGAGTCTTCACCCCTAGCGGGAAGATGAAGCACAGACCTCGTATTGTGCATTAAATCAGTTTTTATACTCTTGGCAAAATGCCCTTTGCTTGCGAAGTGACACGTACCTCTAGTCTCTGACCGGTCCTAATCAGTTTTCCTGGTTTTCGCTGAGCTGTTGTTTTGCCAAATCTTTGGGTGTGTGTGTGTGTGCAGCTGAGCGCAGCAGTTTCAGAGAGCAGGATGTGCCGAAAACAGAGAAGTTTTATGCCCCCTATATATTTATCACACCCCCTATATGGAGTTGTTCTGTACCAAGTGTTGTTACAGGGTATTTTATCAAGCACAGTGGCCATCAGATGAACGAGGTTATGGTCAGATTCTCCAAGTGGGGGAAGAGCAGAGGACCTGTATGCCCTTTCCACATTGACAAAAAAGAGGTCCAGGATCTTGTTCTCTCTCGTTGCACAGTTGACATACTGTTTAAAGTTGGTCAGTACAGAAGAGAGGGAGACATGGTTACATCCCTCCATCGGCTGCAGCAAAGAACGCCAGGGAGCGTCATTGACGTCATTCACTCAATCACTGCAGGACTGCGGACACAACATCCCAGTGCCCTCACAGTGATCTGCGGGGATTTTAAACAACAATAGCAATGGCGTGTGAGAACTCCCGTGGTAGATAGTACGGTCTCAAACCCACTGCCAGAAGTTCAATGTCTGGAGTGCAGATACATTCCTTCACAGTCACATTCCGGGATTACACCATTTAGAGTTGACGAATACAACAAGACCTCCTCTCTTCTTACTGCTTTGCTTCCCTCTGTCTGCTAGAGCTAGTGAGAAACCAGCTAGCTCAATATGACTATCCGGTACATTCTCATGCAGCCATGTTTCTGTGAAGCACAGTAGGCTACATTCCTTGTAGATTCCTTCGGTTGTTCACCAAAGCTGATAGTTCCTCCACCTTGTTAGTTTCAATAAAATGACCAAATGAAGAAAAGGTTTAATTCTCCTGTCCCTCTCAATCCTCTCCCGTACCTTTACTCCAGCTCTTTTTCCACGACGGGGTTGTCTCCATATCTCCTCAGGTATGTGAGCAATGGGGATACCGGCTCCCTTCCGGTACTGCAGAAGCTCGCCATGGGTGTAAGTTGTCATGTTTGTTAGAAATAAATACTAAATAAATACTAAATCACTACAATAATAAAAAAAAAGTGTACAAAAATAGAATAGAAAGAAAGAGCAAAAGAGCACAAAAAAAGCAAAGTAGGTAAGAGCAGCTGCAACAGGCTGCTGATCCTTCCAGTGCCAAGGTGTGAAACATGGATGGGTCCCTGCTGAGTCTGGTTCCTCTCAAGGTTTCTTCCTGTAATTTTAAGGGAGTTTTTTTCCTTGCCAATGTTTCCCTCGGCTTGCTCAACAGGGGTTTTTGTATCTGTTGGTCCTGGATTCTGTAAAGTTGCTTTGAGACAATGTCTATTGTGAAAAGCGCTATATAAATAAAGTTGACTTGACTTGACATCCATACATGTTTATACACATTTCTCTAATGCATTAAAATCAGCACCTACACTTTACCAAATTATTCCTTATTAATGTTCACACTTCTTTCCACTTCCATTCTATTTTATCTGTTCCTTTTTTTTAACACCGTCTTGTTAAAGTCCTCCATTTTATCATTCATTTCATGTATATTCCTTCCACCACCCGTTCCGTTTTATATTGAAACATTTTCCATACATTACGTTTTCTTTTTTTCATACCTTCATACGTATTTTGCAACTATCACACATAAATTAGCCATATAGTTGTTAGACCTTTTTCACTTTTAAACCAAACATGAGTAAAAACTCCCACTCACCTGGTGTCATTTTCTCATTATAGTCTTTCACTAAAATCGCTTTCATCCTTTTAAATTTTTCCATATAATCCTTTAGTTCTTTACAATAAAAGAATGTGTCTTAATCCCTCATTCTCTTGCATGCACACTTTACACAGTTCATTTTCTTCTATTCCTATTTTAAATAATCTTGTTAAAATTGTCTACCATCTTTTCTTAAATATTAATTTAATCATTCATATTTTCATGCTTTCACTCAGTTCTGCTTGGTTAAAAATTTAATCATAAATATCTTTAAAACTTTCATCTTTAAAACTTTCATTTTATTCTGCAGTGCTAATACCCTTCCCATGCTTCCTGCATTTTTATTGTTCTCAAGGTTTTTAAGCTCCTTTTCCAGTTCTTTTTGTACCTTTTTTTTCTTTTAGTTCTTTATTTACATTTTCTGCATTGAGCAGACGCTCCTATCCAGAGTGCTTATTACAGAAGTGCTTCCATAGTAAACATGTAATTTCTCAAGTTTAAGTAAACAACAGTCGAAGAACACAAATCTGCTAAAACCTGTTAGAACCAAAGTGTTTTTTTTTTTCCTGGAAATGGAAAAATGTTAGTAAATAAGTACAAGTCAGCTCAAGTGCTTAGTAAAATGTGGGTTTTTAATCGTTTTTTAAAGACAGCAAGAGACTCAGATGTTTGGACAGACAGAGGAAGTTCATTCCACCACTTGGGTGCTAGAACAGAGAAGAGCCTTGATGCTTGTCTTCCTTTAGTCCTGGGTGGATGATCAAGTCGAGCGAGACTGGTGGCTCGGAGGTTGTGCGGTACAGAACCTGTTAATCCAAGGTTGGATCTGTCATGCCCCCCTCTGGAAGACGAAAAATGTTCACATCCCCCCCCCCCCCCCCCCACAACAAAATGCTGACAAAAACAGCCTTCAGTAATTTCTGTTGTACTTAACTTTATTAAACCACTTTTTGTCCCTAAACTGCTACTTCAATCAATTCTCAATAGAAATTTTTTTTATAAAATTGCAAAAACACTTTGCAAAAAAGATAACAAAGTTTAACATTTGGCAAAAAAGTAATTTGTAACTCTTATGACTGTATTAGTGGCTGCAATGAGCCTGTTTTGCATTGCACATCTTTTCAAAACGGGGTTGCAGGCTTGATACTGCCACTCTCAAATCATGCTCAATGTTGAGCTTAGATCTGTACTTTGTGAAATTGGCTTTTCTGCTGTTGCCACACTGAAAAAAGAGATAGGATGTAGCAAAGGGAAGCAGAATGCCCACAGCCTTCTGCCCTATTAGTGGATGTTCCCTTTCCACACCAAGCCAAAATTCACTCAGTGTCTGAGCTGTAAACCTCAGCCTTAGGGTGGAGTCAGATGTAATCTCGATGAACTGTTCTTCTTCAGCAGAGCTGAAATCAGCAGGAGCTGCTGCATTAAATGGATCTCTCACCCAGTCATACTGAGTACTGTTGTTTGGGAAGTATTTTTGAAAGAATCTTCTCAGGGAATAGATGTGCTCCTTAAGACACGGAATCACTGTGGTAGCTTCAGAATCACAAGTTTCAGCAAATTCATTCAGATTCTCAAATGAATCAGTATTTCCTTGATCAAGTCGCCTGCCCCACATTTCGAGCTTTCGAGTGAATGCGCTGATCTTGTCTGCCAAATGAGGAAGGTGCTTGTCTCTACCTTTGAAGCTGAAGATTTAATTCATTCAGCTTTCCAAATATATCGCTGAGATAGGCCAGTTTCATCAGAAACTGTTCATTACTAAACTTGCTTGCAACTTCGTGCATACGTTCTTCCAAAAACACCTGAATTTCTGCTCTGAGCTCAAAGACTCGTGACAACACTTTACCTCGAGAGAGCCACCTAACCTCACTGTGAAACAACACAGCTGAATGTTCAGCTCCCATCTCCTCACAAAGTGCGGAGAACAGCCGTGCTTTAAGGGGTCTTGTTTTGATAAAATTCACCACGCTAATAACATCTGTCAAAACGCTGTTTAATTCGGGGCTAATGTGCCAGGACGCCAAAACTTCTCTGTGGATAACACAGTGCGTCCACTGCGCAAATGGTGAGACCCTCTTGATTAATGCCTGTAATTCCTTCCTGTTCCCTGCCATGGTCTGTGCACCATCCGTGCAAATGCCCATACAGTTCTCCCATTTCAGCCCATGTTCTGTCAGGTAACAGTCAAGAAGCTTAAAGAGCTCATCAGCTGTCACTCTAGTTGGGACGCACTTGCAAAACAACAAATCCTAACACAGTGTCTCTGATGTGACAAATCGAACATAAGCAATAAACAAGCAGTCTTTATTGCTGTCAGTAGCCTCGTCCACTTGTAAGGCGAAATGTTTGTCTTTTAGTTTTTCAGTGAGCTGTTCTTCAAGATCATTTGAAATGTCGCATATACGTCTAGCAATTGTGTCATTGGACAGAGGGACAGTCTTTAATTGTGCAGCGCATGTATTATCAAGCATAGTTCACACCATATCTACAGCTGCGGGGAGTATGAGCTCTTCTGCTGTTGTGTGTGGTTTTTTGCACTGGGCATTTCTATATGCGACTTTGTGTGCGCCACACACTTTGAGAAATGCTGTGTTAACCTGAAAGTACGGCTTGTTTATTGTCCACCGTAAAAAAGATTCCAACATTAAAACATTGGTTCCTCACTTATTTTCTCCGCGAGTCAGACGCGCCCCACCCGTCATGCCTCTGCGCCCCCCAGGGGGGGTGCGCCCCACACTTTCAGAAACACTGCACTAGACAGAGGAGTCCTTTATGTCAAACCATTATGTACTCCATTATGTCAAACCTACATATAATTCATATAATTCTGTGATAATTCTTTGACATTTTTATCTGTTATATTTATAATTACATGTATATATTGGTTATAACCCATACCACTGCTTCTACTACACATATCCATTCATACCTATATGTATATGTATATATATATACAGTGTATCACAAAAATGAGTACACCCCTCACATTTCTGCAAATATTTCATTATATCTTTTCATGGGACAACACTATAGACATGAAACTTGGATATAACTTAGAGTAGTCAGTGTACAGCTTGTATAGCAGTGTAGATTTACTGTCTTCTGAAAATAACTCAACACACAGCCATTAATGTCTAAATGGCTGGCAACATAAGTGAGTACACCCCACAGTGAACATGTCCAAATTGTGCCCAAATGTGTCGTTGTCCCTCCCTGGTGTCATGTGTCAAGGTCCCAGGTGTAAATGGGGAGCAGGGCTGTTAAATTTGGTGTTTTGGGTACAATTCTCTCATACTGGCCACTGGATATTCAACATGGCACCTCATGGCAAAGAACTCTCTGAGGATGTGAGAAATAGAATTGTTGCTCTCCACAAAGATGGCCTGGGCTATAAGAAGATTGCTAACACCCTGAAACTGAGCTACAGCATGGTGGCCAAGGTCATACAGCGGTTTTCCAGGACAGGTTCCACTCGGAACAGGCTTCGCCAGGGTCGACCAAAGAAGTCGAGTCCACGTGTTCGGCGTCATATCCAGAGGTTGGCTTTAAAAAATAGACACATGAGTGCTGCCAGCATTGCTGCAGAGGTTGAAGACGTGGGAGGTCAGCCTGTCAGTGCTCAGACCATACGCCGCACACTGCATCAACTCGGTCTGCATGGTCGTCATCCCAGAAGGAAGCTGACGCACAAGAAAGCCCGCAAACAGTTTGCTGAAGACAAGCAGTCCAAGAACATGGATTACTGGAATGCCCTGTGGTCTGACGAGACCAAGATAAACTTGTTTGGCTCAGATGGTGTCCAGCATGTGTGGCGGCGCCCTGGTGAGAAGTACCAAGACAACTGTATCTTGCCTACAGTCAAGCATGGTGGTGGTAGCATCATGGTCTTGGGCTGCATGAGTGTTGCTGGCACTGGGGAGCTGCAGTTCATTGAGGGAAACATGAATTCCAACATGTACTGTGACATTCTGAAACAGAGCATGATTCCCTCCCTAGAAAACTGGGCCTCATGGCAGTTTTCCAACAGGATAACGACCCCAAACACAACCTCCAAGATGACAACTGCCTTGCTGAGGAAGCTGAAGGTAAAGGTGATGGACTAAACCCAATTGAGCACCTGTGGCGCATCCTCAAGTGGAAGGTGGAGGAGTTCAAGGTGTCTAACATCCACCAGCTCCGTGATGTCATCATGGAGGAGTGGAAGAGGATTCCAGTAGCAACCTGTGCAGCTCTGGTGAATTCCATGCCCAGGAGGGTTAAGGCAGTGCTGGATAATAATGGTGGTCACACAAAATATTGACACTTTGGGCACAATTTGGACATGTTCACTGTGGGGTGTACTCACTTATGTTGCCAGCCATTTAGACATTAATGGCTGTGTGTTGAGTTATTTTCAGAAGACAGTAAATCTACACTGCTATACAAGCTGTACACTGACTACTCTAAGTTATATCCAAGTTTCATGTCTATAGTGTTGTCCCATGAAAAGATATAATAAAATATTTGCAGAAATGTGAGGGGTGTACTCACTTTTGTGATACACTGTATATATATATATATATACTGTATAGTGTATCACAAAAGTGAGTACACCCCTCACATTTCTGCAAATATTTTATTATATCTTTTCATGGGACAACACTAGAAATAAAACTTGGATATAACTTAGAGTAGTCAGTGTACAACTTGTATAGCAGTGTAGATTTACTGTCTTCTGAAAATAACTCAACACACAGCCATTAATGTCTAAATGGCTGGCAACATAAGTGAGTACACCCCACAGTGAACCTTTCCAAATTGTGCCCAAAGTGTCAATATTTTGTGTGACCACCATTATTATCCAGCACTGCCTTAACCCTCCTGGGCATGGAATTCACCAGAGCTGCACAGGTTGCTACTGGAATCCTCTTCCACTCCTCCATGATGACATCACGGAGCTGGTGGATGTTAGACACCTTGAACTCCTCCACCTTCCACTTGAGGATGCGCCACAGGTGCTCAATTGGGTTTAGTCCATCACCTTTACCTTCAACTTCCTCAGCAAGGCAGTTGTCATCTTGGAGGTTGTGTTTGGGGTCGTTATCCTGTTGGAAAACTGCCATGAGGCCCAGTTTCTGAAGGGAGGGGATCATGCTCTGTTTCAGAATGTCACAGTACATGTTGGAATTCATGTTTCCCTCAATGAACTGCAGCTCCCCAGTGCCAGCAACACTCATGCAGCCTAAGACCATGATGCTACCACCACCATGCTTGACTGTAGGCAAGATACAGTTGTCTTGGTACTTCTCACCAGGGCGCTGCCACACATGCTGGACACCATCTGAGCCAAACAAGTTTATCTTGGTCTCGTCAGACCACAGGGCATTCCAGTAATCCATGTTCTTGGACTGCTTGTTTTCAGCAAACTGTTTGCTGGCTTTCTTGTGCGTCAGCTTCCTTCTTGGATGACGACCATGCAGACTGAGTTGATGCAGTGTGCGGCGTATGGTCTGAGCACTGACAGGCTGACCTCCCACGTCTTCAACCTCTGCAGCAATGCTGGCAGCACTCATGTGTCTATTTTTTAAAGCCAACCTCTGGATATGACGCCGAACACGTGGACTAAACTTCTTTGATCGACCCTGGCGAAGCCTGTTCCGAGTGGAACCTGTCCTGGAAAACCACTGTATGACCTTGGCCACCATGCTGTAGCTCAGTTTCAGGGTGTTAGCAATCTTCTTATAGCCCAGGCCATCTTTGTGGAGAGCAACAATTCTATTTCTCACATCCTCAGAGAGTTATTTGCCATGAGGTGCCATGTTGAATATCCAGTGGCCAGTATGAGAGAATTGTACCCAAAACACCAAATTTAACAGCCCTGCTCCCCATTTACACCTGGGACCTTGACAGATGACACCAGGGAGGGACAACGACACATTTGGGCACAATTTGGACATGTTCACTGTGGGGTGTACTCACTTATGTTGCCAGCTATTTAGACATTAATGGCTGTGTGTTGAGTTATTTTCAGAAGACAGTAAATCTACACTGCTATACAAGCTGTACACTGACTACTCTAAGTTATATCCAAGTTTCATGTCTATAGTGTTGTCCCATTAAAAGATATAATGAAATATTTGCAGAAATGTGAGGAGTGTACTCACTTTTGTGATACACTGTATATATACAGGGGTTGGACAAAATAACTGAAACACCTGCCATTTTAGTGTGGGAGGTTTCATGGCTAAATTGGACCAGTCTGGTGGCCAATCTTCATTAATTGCACATTGCACCAGTAAGAGCAGAGTGTGAAGGTTCAATTAGCAGGGTAAGAGCACAGTTTTGCTCAAAATATTGCAATGCACACAACATTATGGGTGACATACCAGAGTTCAAAAGAGGACAAATTGTTGGTGCACGTCTTGCTGGCGCATCTGTGACCAAGACAGCAAGTCTTTGTGATGTATCAAGAGCCACGGTATCCAGGGTAATGTCAGCATACCACCAAGAAGGACAAACCACATCCAACAGGATTAACTGTGGACGCAAGAGGAAGCTGTCTGAAAGGGATGTTCGGGTGCTAACCCGGATTGTATCCAAAAAACATAAAACCACGGCTGCCCAAATCACGGCAGAATTAAATGTGCACCTCAACTCTCCTGTTTCCACCAGAACTGTCCGTCGGGAGCTCCACAGGGTCAATATACACGGCCGGGCTGCTATAGCCAAAGCTTTGGTCACTCGTGCCAATGCCAAACGTCGGTTTCAATGGTGCAAGGAGCGCAAATCTTGGGCTGTGGACAATGTGAAACATGTATTGTTCTCTGATGAGTCCACCTTTACTGTTTTCCCCACATCCGGGAGAGTTACGGTGTGGAGAAGCCCCAAAGAAGCATACCACCCAGACTGTTGCATGCCCAGAGTGAAGCATGGGGTGGATCAGTGATGGTTTGGGCTGCCATATCATGGCATTCCCTTGGCCCAATACTTGTGCTAGATGGGCGCGTCACTGCCAAGGACTACCGAACCATTCTGGAGGACCATGTGCATCCAATGGCGGTGCCGTGTATCAGGATGACAATGCACCAATACACACAGCAAGACTGGTGAAAGATTGGTTTGATGAACATGAAAGTGAAGTTGAACATCTCCCATGGCCTGCACAGTCACCAGATCTAAATATTATTCAGCCACTTTGGGGTGTTTTGGAGAAGCGAGTCAGGAAACGTTTTCCTCCACCAGCATCACGTAGTGACCTGGCCACTATCCTGCTAGAAGAATGGCTTAAAATCCCTCTGACCACTGTGCAGGACTTGTATAGGTCATTTCCAAGACGAATTGACGCTGTATTGGCCGCAAAAGGAGGCCCTACACCATACTAATAAATTATTGTGGTCTAAAACCAGGTGTTTCAGTTATTTTGTCCAACCCCTGTATATATATATATATATATATATATATATATATATATATATATATATATGTATATATATATATATATATATATATATATGTATATATATATATATATATATATATATATATGTATATATATATATATATTAAATTTTTCCCCCAAGATATTGTATTGATGATGGGAGATTTGGACCACTGCGCAAAGTCTTCTCCAGCACATCCCAAAGATTCTCAATGGGGTTCAGGTCTGGACTCTGTGGTGGCCAATCCATGTGTGAAAATGATGTCTCATGCTCTCTGAAACACTCTTTCACAGTTTGAGCCCGATGAATCCTGGCATTGTCATCTTGGAATATGCCCGGCATAAGGGAAGAAAAAAATCCATTGATGGAATAACCTGCTCGTTCAGTATATTCAGGTAGTCAGCTGACCTCATTCTTTGGGCACATAATGTTGCTGAACCTAGACCTGACCAACTGCAGCAACCCCAGATTATAGCACTGCCCCCACAGGCTTGTACGGTAGGCACTAGGCATGATGGGTGCATCACTTCATGAAAATGTGGGAGTCCTTAAAGTCTATGTCTAATATGAGTGCAGGTAAAAGGTGCATTAGTGTAGTCAATAAAGCTGGGAAAGGCAATAAACTAAATTAATTCTTTTGTAGATTTGATTTAAGTGATGGTACTACAACACAGCTCCTAGAGTATGAACTAAGGAACAATAAGCCAAGTCCTAGATTACTGATTGATCAACTTGCAGTACAGAACCTGTTCTTAAATCTGGGTCACAAGAAGGCTACTGGGCCAGATGGGATTTCAGCATTCATGTTGAAATTGTGTGGAGTGGAGTTAGCTGAAGCATGGTGTCCCATTTTTCAAAGGTCACTGGACACAGGAACTCTGCCAGATATTTGGAAAAAATCTACTATTATACCAATTCCTAAAAACACAGGTTGTAAGGATAATAACGATTACAGACCTGTGGCTCTGACTTCAGTGGTGGCAAAATGCTTGGAGAGGTTTATTGTTGCCAGACTGAAAGAGGAGGTCAGCAGTAGCCTAGATCCTGGTTTGGTGGCCTTTTAACCCAAGTTAGCTAGTTTTGTCAAAAATGCCTGGAAAATTATTGGGGGCAATCAGTACTCCTCACTGGGTGCAGTCTATGATCGGTCTGTGCTGAGGCTGGCAAGAAAAATTACTTCTGACCCCGACAATGTTATGTTCTCAGAATACCAACTTCTCCCCTCGGGAAGAAGATTCAGAATGCCATGTACCAATTTCTATTACTATTCTTAATTTCAACAGGTGAGCAGAGTAGTGGAGGTATTTTAATGTATAATAATGTGTGTTGTTTGATGTTCGATGTTTGCATTGCATAGTATGTCGTTGTATGTTTGTATATGCAATATGTAGCCCGGGGTGGCTCAAGTACTATTTCCCCTAGTGGGACAATAAAGTAAATCAAATCAAATCAAAATTATTTCCATCTCCGCACTGTTATTGCTGGTCTTGAAGCTCCAGTCATTCTCAGTTCGCTTATTCCGTTGCTCCTCCCTTGTCTCAGAACTTTGTTCTTCCTCCATTTTTTTATATCTTTTCTTCTTGGTGTTGTCCTTGTTCCTCCTTATCCCCTTTTTATCGCTCCATTTCTTCCTGATCTGCCTCCTTTGGGCACACGCACTGTTGTCACCCTTCTACAGTCCAGACATCTCTCAGCCATGCACTCATGTGCATAATGTCCTTGCTGCTGACACTGTCTACACACAAACTCGGGACAGGACCTCATAACATGGGTCCTTCCTTCATAATTTTCGTCAGGCTAATATATTCCAAGCATTCCGTTTGCATGATCACCGTTTGCTCCTTTCTATACATTTCAGATTTATTTTGTTCCCTTCGTTGTCCACTGCTTCTTACCCCGCAAATGTTATTTGTATTATCCATTCCAGTTGTTAGCATCACAACATGAGCCTCCTTCCAGGTTTGTTCACTCCTCCTCATCCATTCATCTACTGCTGGTACACATAAGGGTTCTCCCGACCATGGAAACAATAGAGGCTGGAAACCCAATACACATTGGAATGGTGTTATCCCAGTTGATGCACTAATAAGTGAATTCTGAGTGTAATCTTCCCAAGGCAAATAGTCTCAATTATTCAAATATACCCAATCATTCTAAGATTTGCTACAATAAGACCTGAGATAACACCCAATTTTCTGATTAAGGTGTTCGGTCTGCCTGTTTGACTGTGGATGATACCCCGAGGATAGACTAACGTTAACGTTCAGCATTTTACAAAATTCTCTCCAAACTTGGGAAGTAAACTGTGGTCCCCTATCAGATACTATGTCTTCATGTATACCATACAACCTGAACACAAACTGTAACAAAGCTTCTGCTGTTTCCAGTGCTGTAGGTAGCTTCATCATGGGGACCAATCTACAAGATTTTGAAAAGCTATAAAATCTACCCAAATGTGTGACAACGGTTTTTCAGGAATGGGCAAGGGTCCCAAGAGACCCGCTGGTAGTTGCCTTGGGTTCTTGGCCTGAGCACAAACATTACATGTATTAACAAAGTTAGTTGCATCTTCCTTCATTTCTTTCCACCAAAATCTGTTCTTCATCAAAGACAAGGTTCTGAAAATACCAGGATGGCCCGAACTTGGCAAACAGTGTACCATTTTAATTATTCTATTTCTGAGATACATACAATCAGAAAGACAATTCGAAGGGATGGGATTAGACTCTCTAGCCCTTCGTATCTCCTCCATAAAATCCCACTGAATAGGAGCTAGCACACATTCTGGCCTTAGAATGGGGTCTGGAGTGTCTCCTTCTCTCTCCGACTCCAACTGTCTGGACAACGCATCTGGCTTTTATATTCTTGGAACCTGGGCGGTATGTCACAGTAAAGTTAAACCTTGTAAAAAACAATACCCACCGTGCCTGTCGCAGATAAAATTTTTTAGCCGATTTGATATACTCTTAAATTTCGGTGGTCTGTCATTACAACAAAGGGATATTTAGCCCCTTCAAGCCAGTGGCGCCACTCCTCTAGTGCCAGCTTTATGGCTAGTAACTCTCGGTTACTCACATCATAGTTACATTCCGCGCTAGTCAATTTCTTAGAAAAGAAATGGATGTAACTTAGCTGGTGATCCGCGCGCTAAGACAGGACAGCCCCGGCCCCCGTATCAGAAGCATCTACTTCCACAATGAACTGAAGCTCTGGATCAGGATGCTTCAGTATGGGAGCCGATATGAATCAATTCTTCAAGGAATCGAATGCCTCTTCTGCCTCTATCGTCCACTGTACCTTCTTTTGCTTTCCCCTTAGCATGGATGTAAGAGGTGCTGCCACACTACTGAAGCCCTGTATAAAACGTCTGTAAAAATTGGCAAACCCCAAGAATCTTTGTAATTCCTTAACAGTTTGTGGTTGTGGCCACTGCACCACTGCGCTCACCTTTTTCTTATCCCTTTACGAATAGGCTATGCTTTAACAAGCGTTCAAGCACTTTCTTGACATGACTCTGTTTGCCGGGAGGAGGAACTGCAGTCGGTGAAACAATTAGAGCATTTCTGGTTCGCTTGTCATGTTAAAATAGTCAAATAAATCTTTGAATGTTCTTTTCAGTTTATATTCAAATAAATCACATACAGATATTACATGGGCTTTGTGCTTTGCAATATTTTTTCTGTTACTATTGTGTGTTTGGCCTCAGCTAAAATTATGTTTAACACAAATGTGTTTTTTGTTTTCCCATTAAAACCAAATGAAAACAGGGGTTGCTATGCAGTCTGTGTCTCTTGTTTCTTGTTTAAAAACGCTGTAGTTATTTTCTTTATTTTTGTTAAAAACATTTTAATTGTTCACAGTTAAAAAACATGCTTGAGTCCTTCCTTAAAGGTCTTCCTTAAAACATACTTTACATTTGGGGTCTTCTACCAGCTCTATTTTGCAGTGGTAGCCTAGTGGGTAGAGCTTTGGGCTATCAACCGGAAGATTGGCGGTTCAAATCCAGGCTCTGCTATGCAGCCACTGTTGGGTCCTTGAGCAAGGCCCTTAACCCTGTCTACTCCAGGGGCGCCGCACGATGGCTGACCCTGCGCTCTGACCGCAGCTTCCAAACAAACTGGGATATGTGAAGAAATAATTTCATTGTACTGTACACCTGTATATGTATATATGACAAAGTTCTAAAATTCCATTTGTTTCTTTTACTTCTATCGTGTCATTTAAAAAAAAAATACTTTGAATCATGCTCGCTTTTTGTTTTCTTTTCTAGGTTAAAAAAGAATTTGTTAATTTTTTCTCCCTTTGTCATATATTTTATTCTACTTTTTATCATGGCTCCTCTGTATTTTTGTTATTCTATATTTTTTAGTTCTTCTTCTAGATGTATCACTTTGTTTAAGTCCCCTGCAGCTACTTTAGCTAGTTTGTGTTGTATTTTTTTGTGTATCATATTTTCATTTGCTCTTTTTATTCTTTGTAATGTTTTGCTGTGTTATATTGTAGGTGTTTGTCATCTCCATATTATTTTGGTTGAGCTTGTTGTTCTTGTGCTGTGGTGTCCTCTGTTGATCCCTTTGGTGTTTCTTCCACAGTTTGTTCTTGCGCTTGTGCCGTTTCTTCTGTTGTGCTTTCTAATGTCTGCTTCTGTGGGAGGATCCCTGCACCCTCTGCTGTTTCACCACCATGCTGCCCCGTCTCCTCCTCCGGTTCACAGACCCAATGGATTAGCGCCTTGTTGCAGTCTAGGCAGCATGTCGCTTGGCATTCCCTGGCAAAGTGGCTCTGCTCCAGGCACTTTCTACAGGTAAACTGGGGACAGCTACGCATTACATGATCTGGGCTCATGCAGAGTCTATAGACCTTGACTTGTTTGTCATGTAATACCTGATAGTACTGTGGACCATCCCCAGTTACAAACCTGGCACTGTAGGGCAGCGACACCACCTCTTTATGGAACATCACTCTGATAAATCTTATGCCATCTGCCACTGTTGTGCCTGGATAAAAATTTGACGAATAGGGAGGATCGGTGTTACCTCCCACTTCTGCAGTTTATCCAAGATCTCTGTGTCAGCTATATACCTTTTCTAGGTAAGTTTAGAAAAGTTACCATCATTTCTTTGGCACACAGCTTTCTAATTTCATAATTATGTCCTTTGATTGTTAGTCCATCTAATAAAATATCACAGGACTGTTCATTGTCCAAGGTTATTTCATACTCATTGTTAGGCCTGGGTCTTAGTCCAATTAGCTTTCCTGGTCCAATTTCACTCTTAAACTTTTCATTCTATTAAAAACGTCGATGAGTCCCAGCCCCCCTTCCTCTACTTTCCCGATCAGCGTGCCGTACTCAATCTTAGCTGATTTACTGTCCCATAAAAAGTTTAACACACACTTTTTCACTCTCTTTAATACCCACATCGGTATGCTGATGACCAAAACAGATGTCTTTGTTTCCATAGGTTAAGCCTTGTTTCCATTTAATTTCAAACTTCCCATATTAAATCTCGCGTTTTCACTTCATCTTCTCCCATCCTAATTCCCAAAATTTTGATACCATCTTGTACAAGTTTAAAAGGTACTTATTTTGGTAAAGACTCTATTTCTGTAGAGACACAGCATCTTTATTTACGTGTGCCCCTGTCCCACTACAATATTGCTCTAAAACCAATTCTGCTGCTTTAACGCTTTTAAAATCCTTTAAAACAAGTGTGGTATCATCAGCATACTGATATATTTTCTCTTCTTCCTTCATTGTAATTCCTTTTATGTCTGTGTCTGCTTTTATGGCCAGGCTCTGGTTCAACCACTATAGTGTATAGTAAGGCAGACAGAGGACATCCCTGTCTAATGGATCACGTTATTTTGATAAAATCAGTTAAAAACCCATTTACTTTGATACAACTGTACGTATCTAGGTAGATACATCTTATCCATCTGGTGAAATTTTCAACAAACCCAAATGTTTTAATTAGGTCGAATAAATATTCATGTTCTACACGATCAAATGCTTTTTCCAAGTCCAAGTAATTAAAAACCCATTTCTTTTCTCTCTTTGCATACCATATTAGATCTTTGATATTATTAACTGTATCTGAGATGTCTCTACTCAAGACACTGTATGCTTGGCTAGGGGAGATTATTGTTGGTAAGACTTCTATTTGCAAGAATTTTTGCTAGGATTTTATAATCTGTATTTAACATTGTTAACGGTCTGTAGTTTTTTAATTATTTGTTTATCACCTTTCTTTTTGAACATTAGATTTAGATTTATTTCCATTAGTAGGTAGACGTACTAACCTATTGCTAAGGTGGTATCAAAGACTATGGCTAAGATTAGCTAGGTTTCAGGATTTTAGAGGTTATTCGTTGCGCGCAATATCAGATATAAGCATGTTTAGGAGTTGATTGTGAGCGTAATCTGTTTGCACTACAGAGACGAGCAAGTTTACTGTTCGTCTGGTTAGGTCTAATTAGAACTGTGCGTACTGAGCACTAGACTGTGCCGCATGCGATTTGTCCAATGTTTGGTAGCCGTACTATTTGTTGGAACAACTGAAGTCAAGTGTCCGAAATTTCTGCCCATGAATACGGAGCGTATGATTTGCCATTGGCTAAAGTATAGTGGTGTAGCGGTGTATTTGGGATAAAATAATAATCAATTAATTAATTATATAATTAATTAATTATATAATTAATAGCCTTTATTACGGAGCACCACCAGCGATTTTGGATTTAAAGGTTGATCGCTGGAAAACCTCGGTTTAACATATCCTACATAAACAAGTCTCTTTTCTCTGATTGTGAATACTTTAAATGGACTATTTCTCTCCTCAAGTAATTAAAACACAGTACCAAGTTGCATACAATTATAATGTTTATTAAACGAACAATAACACTACGAATACAATGCTTATTACTTAAATGGTCTAAGATTCATGCCGACATTGTTGGATGGACTATTATGTAAAATTAGGTTGAGATTTACGATGGAAGGAAACCCTTCTAAGATCTAATTAAAGAATATACGAAAATAGTGAGACGAATAAAATATTTGTAGTGAAACCAACCTTTTAACAAGAGCACATAAAGCGTGTTACCTGGAGACGTCGGTAGTAGGAGATAGAAGAGAAATACCCCGGTTTGGATCACCTTGCAGTCGTCTTTGTTGATTCTATTTCGGCCTTTAGTCCGTAGAACAGTTGCGATGTCCACCGCATCTTCACCGAAGAATCTCGAACACACACGGCGTACAGAAGGTGTCCTTTAGGGTCAAATGATGCTTCTTTCTGAGTCTCTCCACAGGTACGGCCTTTCCGGTCACCACGAGTTATGCTATTCGTTCAAAAGGTTGGATTCCTACAAGCGGTCAAATAAGGACTTTGTTTGTCCAAACACAAACTTTTGCTTAGCCCGAACTTGCGAATGCTAACGGTTAGCAGGCATGCTACCATGTGTTCACTTTTGTTCAAAGACCTCGTGGCCTTCTAGAACAAACTGGAACTCACTCCATTTTACTGCTTCAACTGCGCTTTCTTCCTCTGAACTGAACTACTCAAGGCCCGCCTTGAGTTTTAAACCTCTCGAAAAAGGCGGAGTTATCTAAGGCATAGCCAATCAGTTTAAACTTCTCTTTGAGGTCATGTGGCGACAGGTCTCCTTCCACCATGAACTTTTAACTACTGACAACCAGCAGGTGGCGCTAAGATACAACAATACATGAGTTGATTAAGTTGGTTCACAAATTAAGTTTGTAAGAGTTGGATCTTGGTGGAAGTTCTTCTAAATCAACTCTTAATAGTACCTAAAATTATAAAAGAAAATCTTAAGTCATTCATGGATTATACCAGTACCACATACAAAAATCACACATATTGAGTCAAAGCATACAGTACGGATCTTCACATCTTTAACACTTGTATGAGGTCCATGAAGAGTAAATAAAAACAAACAAAACCACAGGTCACTTGTATTATAACACATACAAATCTGTAAAGGTAATTGTTAAAGGTCCTTTGGTTAGAATTAACTTGTTTTAGCTCATTTTCCATATTGTACCAGTCCATGAATTCCAGTGTGTGTGTGTGTGTGTGTGTGTGTGTATGTGTGTGTGTGGACACCCACTGTCTCAGGGGTCGTAAAAGTGGATTGGGGCAGCCAGTGTGTGGGGGTTAAAAGCCGTCTTTTATCTGGCTGGAGGGAGCTTTATGATGCCTATCCCTAAATGAATCCACCTTTTCCATGTCTTTAGCATCCTTAAATGTAAACAATTGGAGTTTAATGGTGGCATCTGGATGGTCTTGCCGGCACCAAAAGCTCAACTTAATGTCCAGATCTGGTAAAGCCCACAAATTACCTTGGCAATTTTAGAGCTCTGATCAG
Source organism: Trichomycterus rosablanca (assembly GCF_030014385.1). NCBI lineage: Eukaryota > Metazoa > Chordata > Actinopteri > Siluriformes > Trichomycteridae > Trichomycterus > Trichomycterus rosablanca. The sequence continues at coordinate 224,457 of NW_026946943.1, read as the reverse complement.
TCATAAAAGTCCCCTGGGGAGTAACACGTCCATGCCGAAAGGTTTTAGGGTTCCCTCTGTGGGGTTGTAAACTTGGAGGCATTCCAACAGGGGAACGTCATAAACAGGCTTTGAAGATAAACAGACATGGAGATTGCCGGACACAGAGAAAACTGAAGAAATGTGTTGATGTTTAATCCAGCAATAAGTCTTTCTATCAATTTTCTTGCTACAGTGGTGACAAGAGCTGTGTTTACGATTAAAGTTTTGCAACCAGAAGTAGATCCCACGGCGATGGATGCACTTAGCAGACTGAGGGTCAGAGAACAAGCAACAATGCCATCCTATTGGAGGATGTGGACATAATTAAAATATTGGTCAACTGCGGCATCATTTAATCATTGCCATAGTTAAAACAAATTCTTTGGACACTTTGACACTAGCAAGACGAGGCTACTAGAAGATAGAGAGAGCAAGATGGACACAACAGTTAAGGTATGTTGACAAAAATGGGCTACACAACTGTGGCCTAGTGACTCTCGAAAGTGTCAGACCACAGTCTGTTGTTTTAAAACCTAATTGGGATGCGGGTCCCCCCCCACTAGTCCCACAGGTGTTTTAGTTTTCTTAATCTGGCCACATTTGAACATTGGTTCTACTTGATTGTTAGTGGTCATGTGAGTACCTTTTTCATAGAAACTGAGTTTACAAGCTAATTTTTCCACACCATGCCTGTAAGACCATCAGGTGCTTTCCCTATAGCCTGGGCTAAGCGGTACTGAGACTCTAGGTCTAGGGTTTGAGTGATATGCAGAGGTTCGCGGACCTGTGTCCATATCCTTAGGCGTTTACAGTCAATTAGGGGTTCAAGTTGGTCTAGGAGATCTTTGCCAATAAGGAGAGGAATGGTTTTTAAAGGAGACACATACAGTGGGTGGATCAAGTCCATCGGTCCAATGGCCATTGATACAGCCTTGTAGAGTAGTGGACAATTACAAAGGAAGACAAAGGACAGAGCAGAATTGACCATGTAAAAGATAAAGGAGGATAAAAGATGTCTAGGACATGGTCCTACAATGCAGCTTACTCAAAAGAGCTAAATAGTTAGGCAGAACGTGCTGTTTCCTTTTGATTCAGTAGTTCAATGTTCATGTTTCGCAAGTTTGGGTTCAACATAAATTGTTTGCTTCTGAACTTTACCACTAGTAAAGCACACCCCTGCTCAGACCCCTGTCTCTAAAGAATAACTCCCTGCCCTAATTTAAAATCATTGGGTTAAAAAACAGTGGCTGGTTTAAAAACTGGTTCCTTTCTTTTAACTCTATAGCTATAAAAACCATAAAATCTCTCCATGCTCTAAAAACCTCGAAATAAAACTCTGATATGTTTTGTATCATTTGTTCATTCATTTTTATGCTTAAAACATTAAAATCCATTTCACCTCCACATTTGTTCATTATCTCTGTAAAACAATCCTTCCATGCCTGTTAGAATTTTTTTTACTATTTTAATTCCTAGTGCCTTCATTCTTGTAAAAACATTGTAGTGAAATGAATCTTGTTTCTATGGACATTTGGACTTTGGATTATAACCAAATAATTTAGTTAATTAATTCAACTAAAACACGCTTTTCCTTTTCAATCTTCTTGTTTTATTTGAGTTCTATTAAGATGTTGGTAATCAACCACCCTAACAACTGTAGTGCAACGGATCTTATTTCTGCAAGATCTGCGAACATGTGGACTTTGGAGTACCCCTTGTAGCTTCCCTTCCCTGCAAAATTTACGAGTCTTAAAGCCTCAGAAGGGGACCACACTGAGGTCAGCCTTTCCTCTAGCATTGTTACCGGACTAAGAGAACAGACATCCAAAAGTGATGTTTACGGGTGATAAGACTAAGGGATTCTTTCAGTATTGTCAACAGGGCTACCCTTTGCTTCTTTGCCCCATAAATCCAGCTTACTAGGTGTTCTTATGCTCAATTATTTGTGTGGTGTATTCTCCAAGACAATCGGCCATTGTGAGGGCCCTTTTCCTGTTGGCCAAACAGTGCTGGGCCTCTCACCACCTTATACAATCACACACACATACACACAGAGAACCACATGTTTATGTAATTGCTACAGTTTATGCTCTAATCATTCTTCTCTTTGTATCTTTCTTAAAATATAACTTGTAACCCTATTGATAGTATTGGAGTTTATTATATGACGTATTATTCCCAACGAATGTATGTTGCTCTAAATTTTATCTTCATATTATGTTAAGTTGTTTACTATTCACTCAGTAGACTATGTTTATCATAATAACTCACAATCATAGTAATGTGTGTTAAAGCTATAGAGTGTATTTTGACATTATTAGTATCAAAGCATATTTGAGACTAAGAGCGAACTTGTATCAGAGTGTACCTATGATTAACTGGTAAGGGAATTAAAAGAAAATGTTACCAGATAAATCAGATAAGAATGGTCATGGGGAAAATGTATTGTGTAAAATTTATGTATAACGCCATCTAGTGGTCACTACTAATTCAGTCTTTTGGTGAGATACAGGAAGAGTTTCCAATGTCGTTACACCCTCCGAAGGAGGGCCTATGAGAAGTCAGTAGTTTTATCAAGCGCCATCCTGACTACACCCGTGATAATTATTATTTACTCAGTAAGGCACAGGAGGATGAGTTCTCCAATCCCCTGTCACAAACGGGCTTGACTGCAGCCTTGCTAGTTAAACAAGGTAGACAAGAGTCACCCCAACAATATTACACTCGCCTTCGTCAGGCATATTTTGGTTCCCAAAATCAACCAGGGATGGAGGAAGATTTGAATTTCCCGCCACTAGTCTTTATCTAGGTGTCTCTGTGTCATCCACCCAGTACATGTGTCCCCACTGGAGACGATTCCTCTCCTACTGGGAAAGGACCTCCTTAGCAGGTTGATTTTAATTGATTAAAGATTTGGGCACAGGTTCATGAGCCGCTGCCACTTTCACAAACCATGCACTCAGAACCCCCATATCATGTGTTCCAGGCCATTGTTCGAACTCACGAATAATTTCGGGATACACCAAGTACGGTTGCGGGTGATGAAGAAACAGAGTCTATCGACATTCTACAGAATTCTTCCTGGCCCCCAACTGATCTATTAACACAGCGAGACACCTCCTTATGTACACTAACCAACACAAATGAGGCAGATGAGTATCGCCCCCGAGTTGCAGGTGGTGTTAGTTTTTGGGAGCGTCAACACACAGGATGTAGTCCTGGCCTTGTGGGCAGATAAGTCAGCCATTAGCCAAGAATTATTTGATACACTACCCATCGCCAATACTGATCAGGGAATGGCTGCAAGCTCCTGTCGTTTCCCTCTTGATTCACTGCCTCGGATAATTAAAATGTCCGATGGCAGTTGTGCTTTAAAGATGCGCTGGAATTAGAAGGAGTTGACCCACTTCTTCTCTGTTGTTTAGGGCTACCACATGCTGTCTACATTGGCAGTGACATTCTTGTTAGGCTAGACGTCCATGTTGATACAATTAATAATGTGCTCTGGTCCCTAACGGGAGTACCAGATAAGTGTAATTGTCCTGACAACGCAAATTTGGGCTCCGGGCAAACAATTCCTGAAGCCTGTCAGGTGATAAGTGAACACCATGCGGTGGTCTTTGCCAAAACTAAGGATGTGACAGTAAACCTAATTATCCGGCCAGGCCAGACCCTTAATCACTCCTGGGCTGTCTTCCAGCCATCACCCACCTTCATTAGCTTAGGTTTGTCCCTAGAAGCCACCCCGGTACTAGAAGTGCGGGCCAGATCAGCCTACCTGCTGGTCCGAAATGACAACTCAGAAGACATAATTATACCTAAAGCAACCACACTGGTTTGGTTTATCAGCACAAAGTTTCATGACTTTCAGCTCTGAGTCACAGTCATCGGGCCTATTCCACCTTCACTGCTCCTCGACCAACCCGAATCTAAAGTAGCATACACAAAACCTACCAAGGCCATTATGATCTTCTCGACCCTAATTGAGGATGGCTCAGTGTGGCGAGTAGACTTAGCTGACAGCGATCAGATGACACTGCAAACAGTAAATGTCCTTTCTCTTGACTCTGTGCCCGAAACACCCTCAACCTCTACTCAGTTGAACCCAACAGGGGGGTCTGCAAAGGCACTAGATGAGCCTGAATATGAACCTGTCCTGTCCCAAGTTGAGCAAGTGCTCCGAGAGGCAGACGCCTTGCAAAATGACAAGGAGCGCGAGGAGCTTCCCGAGATTCTCCTAAATATTGGACCTCGTTTGCCAGGGACTCGTTAGACTGTGGCCTAACCACAATACACACTGTACACATTCTAACAGCCCCTAATGCTCCACCAACTTAAGTGCGTCAATACAAAATTCCCCTGGCATCATACAAACCAGTACAGGAAATTATTGACAACCTGCTAGAGAAGGGCATCATTCGGCCATGCAATAGCACCTATTCCACCCCTCTTTGGCCGGTTCTAAAGCCAAATGGCAAGTGGTGCTTGACAATTGCAAACTTTGCAAGCAGGCAGTACACATTAAGAGGTGCCCGTTTGGCTATGCCAACTCACCAGCAGAGTTTAACATCTTCCTTAACAAGGCATGTCCGAACGCTCGTGAATGGGGCTCGCTTATATATGTGGACGATGTGTTGATGCGGAACCATACTCTAGATGCGCACCTGGAAGAGTAAGACCATGTGCTTGGCCAACTTACGGCGGCTGGAGCCAAGCTCTCTCTCTCTAAAAACCAGTGGTGTAAAACCAAGATAAACTTTGTGGGGTCTTCTTGTGGGGCCGGATAAGGTAGACCTGCAAATGGGTCGCACACAGGGTGTAGCTAACATTAAGGCACCCACTAACGTCTCTGAACTCTGCAGTTTCCTGGGAGTTTGCAATTACTCCCACCAATTTATCGAAGGCTATGCGGAATTGGCCATGCCATTATATGACTTGCTAAAAAGGATGTTCCGTTTATTTGGGGACCACCCCAAGAACAAACCATGCAAGCTCTGAAGGACAAGCTGTGCACTGCACCTTGTCTCGCATACCCAGACCATAATCAGGTATTCTATCTAGAAGCTGGATTTTCAGAACACAGCATGAGTGCTGGTCTGTATCAACGCCATGACCAGGACAAACGAGTAGTAGCATATGCCAGCAAAACCCTGACAGCTCCGGAGCTCCAATACGCAAACTGCAAAAAAGCATTGTTAGCCACCATGTGGGCTGTTAAACACTTTTCTAACTTTTCTAACATTGGTGGTCAGAAAGTGATTGTGGAAACCCACCACTAACCAGTGACTTTCCTTACTAGCCAGAGAGGTTTGGTATGCCCACAATCTAAAGTCCCACCAAGGCACAGGCCTCACAGCTTGTCAACGTTGCCATGACGATGTCCCAGTGGACGTGAATCCGGTCGCACTAGAACCACAACTGGTACAGACCAACCATAAATACTTTTATCAGAACATTTGCGAGGGCATGATCACAGCTTATGTGGATGGTTGTTCATTCCATCATGAAAAAACTCAGCTGTGGGCAGGCGTAGGCGTAGTTTGGCTCAATGACAAACCCTATGAACCAAAGATGTTTAACGTGGGACCTCAATCTTCGCAGTACGCAGAGATTGCAGGCATACTGATCACACTTCAGTTGGCTTTAGAAAAGGGGATCAAAACATCTGCACCAACTCCAACTATGCGCATCTTAGCTTTATTTGCCACCTAGCTGTTTGGAAGGGCAATGGGTTCACAACTTCAAACAAGAAACCTGTCAAGTAAAGAGAGCCTCTTCATGGCTTGTAAACATATAGTGGACATTAATGATATGCTAGTATACTGAAGGGAAGTGAAAGGGCACTCCAGAATCCCTGGGCAGGACAGGGATCCTAACAGCCTTGCTGACCATTGGGCTAAAGTGGGAGCTGAAAACGGCACTCCATGGACATTCGACCATGCCCGCCATGGCCCACCCAGCCCCTACTTTTTGTGCTGTCAGCAGGCATGGGAGGCCTTGGCCAGCCGCCTGGCTCCCGAGACACTCGTACTTGCCCCAGCTTTCTCGGATTCGGATCGGGTTGAACTTCAGGATCAAGACCCTGTGGTTTGCAGAACGCGGATTTACGTCTTCAATCTGTTAACAAATGCTATCACAGATGACAAACTTGACTCCGTTCCAGGGCTACGTCCTTTATTCAAGGCATGCGCATCCCTGTTGATTGTCAAGGGCCTACTTGTTCATGGCCCCGATGCTCACACATCTCTAGCGCTCGTCGTACCTCAGTGCCACAGGGGGGTGATGATATCGTATGCCCATGACTCCCCATGTGCAGGTCATAGTCATCCTACTGGCCCCACATGAGAAAAGACATGACAGATTACATCAAAGGTTGCCTAGTGTGCTGCCAATTCCAACCTTTAAATCCAGCCCATAGGGCCCCACTACAAAAAGGGGAGTGGCTTTCCCAGGTCTGACTTGCAACTCAATTGGGTTGGCCCCCTCATTAAGTCGACTAGAGGTAATTAAGTAAGTACTTTCTCACTGTGACCTGCGCATTTACAAATTGGATAGAATGTTTACCAGCACCGAATGACACAGCCCAAACCACAGCCTACCTTCTGATGAATCACATTTTTTCTCGATTCAGCCTACCCAGTCGTGTTGACTCTGACAGAAGAACCCACTTCACGGCCGATGTCATGAAACAGCTCTGGCAAATGCTGTGTGTAAAAGCTGACCTGCATGTCAGCCATCATCCGCAGTCCTCAGGCCAGGTGGAGCGCGCCAATCGGACGGTAATAGATATACTGAAAAAGTATGTGTCATCCCATCACCGAGACTGGGACATTAAGCTGCCCCTGGTATTAATGGCCATCAGAGCAACCCCGCATAATGCTACAGGTTTTTCCCCTTTTGCGCTGATGACAGGTAGGCAGATGACCCTTCCCCTGCACCTGCTCCATCAGCCTGACAAGGCTAGTGTAGCCACAGCCTACACCACCCACCAATACATGACCGACCTACACCAACACCTGCAGGCTACCTTCGCTTTCGCGCAACAACATCTAGAGAAAAGCACTGAAGGACGCCTACTATGACCAAAAGGCGTCCTATGATGAGCTCCAAGTGGGGGACAAGGTGTGGTATTACATCTTTGCCCAACCAACCGGGAATCTAGACAAGGGGTTAGAAAGCTAACCCATAGGCTCCTTCCCCGTTGGGCCGGCCCTCACGTGATCACCAATAAGTTGTCACCAGTTGGTACCGAATCAAAATTAGCAGAGGTCAGCAAGAACCTATTTTCAAATGGGTGCACCGCAATCAGATAATCAGATAAGCCACATAAAACCGAGATGGGACTAGTCGGGGATGCTAGTGTCCCAGTTAGGTCTTAAACAACAGTCAACAGACTGGAACTTCAGGATGCCCAGAGTTCGTAGCCAGATAACTTTTCGGTTGATAGTTTTATTTGTCGTGTCTGTCGTGCTGTACTTTTGTGACCACACTCGTGGTCTAAACCCACCCTCCTCGAGGATGTATTGATCTCTCAATTGACCAATTTACTAATCGTATTCCCTTCCTCTGATAGGATGACCTTGTTGATCTTTCTTCTGACCCTCAGTTTGTTAATTGCGGTCACCCGGCTCGAGATCATTGAACCAGGACCGAACTCAGGCATTGTATTGAGGGAACGCCCTGGACTCCTAGTCACTAACTGTCACCTACACACCCAAAAGGTGTTTGTCAGGTTAGACCCCAGTAAGGTATGCAAGAAAAATATCCCTATCATGGCTCCACAAATTAGCTGGGCCAGGAACTAGGTGGACCAGGGAAGTCCTAAAGGACGCTGAGGCAGACACCTCCCACATGCTACAACAGCTGCAAAAATTTACTGTCACTCAGTCAGAACTGAGCAGACAAAATGTGCGATCAAAAAGATTTATTGGGGGATTGCTAACTGCAGCCGCAGCCATCGGATCAATTCTAGACCTCGGAACCTCGGCTGTGAATGCAGTTACTCTAGCCACCATTAAATGGCATGTTGGAGAATTGCAGGCTGAGATTCCTGATATTCGACTCCAGTTGCTTCAACAAAAGGCACAGCTACAAACCATCGGACAAACTGTATGGGGCACGGTTGTAGTGTTAAACACCCACAGCACTGCTTTGAACAAAACGATGCAAACGATGAATTCACTTCTCTCTGTGCTTCAGGTTGATCATGTGCAGACTCAACTGATGAATATGTTAATGTCCGACATGTTGCGAGAAGTCTCTTCCTCAATAGATAGCCTAGTCATGAGTAGGATTCCTGCCTATTTGGTACCTCTTTCCTTGGTACAAGACATTCTCTCTGCAGCCACTCAGGAAGTGGTTAGTGATTTAACAGCGCACCTAGCCTATACATTGGGTAGGTCCAGCAAACCATTCATCTGTGACGGCACCAATGGCATCTGTGTCCTTAAGCCCATGGTAAATGATGCCCGCTGTGCAACCACCGTGACGCCTCGACATCAAGTAGAGGCCACTCAAGTCGAATTAGTTGGAAGCCGCTGGTTGGTCAATACCCCAGCCAGGGAGGCACTCCTAATGTATGACCAGCTCGACACCGCCGATTGCATGGCATTGCCCAGCCAAACTTTGTGGGTCAGCGTACCCAACAATGCCATCCTGCATGTCGAGGATTTGGCCTTATACCACACAATCAGTATGCAAGTGAGCTTGAAATACCCAATTTCTTTGCCAAGCATACTCTGGAATTGGAGCAGGCCACTATTACATGCATCCAGATCAAGGGAACACAGACCATAGAGGTGACCCCTATCGACAACGTCCTTAAAGAAATAGCCTGAGAGCCTCGAACACCCAGCCAATCCTTCCTGCATTCCTGGTCAGCCTCAGACACAATACTAGTAATCATGGTGGGACTAGGGTATGTACTCACTGGCACAATCGCCTACATCTACTTTAAACGCACCCAAAAGCTGCAGACAGAATTAGGTAACTGCTCTGAACGGATGGTCAGATTTGTTAGACAAAAGAAACGTGAGAGCCACAGGAATAGGCGATCCTAACAGTACCACACTCACCTTTAGGCCTAGATTCCTAACCCATACTACCACTTATCAGAACTAAGCCATTGATGTGAGCATGAAAATATGTGTCTGCTAACCCTTTGACATCCACAGCCTGTGGGTAGAGAATGAAATCGAGTGGAGGAGTTGTAGTGCAACGGACATTTGGACTTTGGATTATAACCAAATCTGAACTTAATTAAACTAAAACACGCTTTTCCTTTTCAATCTTCTTGTTTTATTTAAGTTTTATTAAGATGTTGGTAATCAACCACCCTAACAACGGTAGTGCAACGGATCTTATTTCTGCAAGATCTGCGAACATGTGGACTTTGGATTACCGCTTGTAGCTTCCCTTCCCCACAAAATTTACGAGCCTTGGACCCTCAGAAGTGGACCACACTGAGGTCAGCCTTTCCTCTAGCAATGTAACAGGACTAAGGGAACAGACACCCAAAAGTGATGTTTATGGGTGATAAGACTAAGGGATTCTTTCAGCATTGTCAACAGGGCTACCCTTTGCTTCTTTGCCCCATAAATCCAGCTTACTAGGTGTTCTTATGCTCAATTATTTGTGTGGTGTATTCTCCAAGACAATCGGCCATTGTGAGGGCCCTTTTCCTGTTGGCCAAACAGTGCTGGGCCTCTTACCACCTTTCACAAGTCCACACTTATACACACATACACACAGAGAACCACATGTTTATGTCATTGCTACAGTTTATGCTCTAATCATTCTTCTCTTTGTATTTTTCTTAAAATATAACTTGTAACCCAATTGATAGTATTGGAGTTTATTATATGCCGTATTATTCCCAACGAATGTATGTTGTTCTAAATTTTATTTGCATGGCATATTATGTTTTGTATAACTAAGTTGTTTACTATTCACTCAATAGACTATGTTTATCATAATAACTCACAATCATAGTAATGTGTGTTGAAGCTATAGAACGTCAAGCTCCACGTTCCATGTTGCAGAGCTGATCTGTGCCCCCCTTTTGTACAAACGAATATTTTTGAGCCCCCCCCCCCCACCTCTGACACACACGTAAATGTATTTTGTTATTTTTGTTATCTATAACATTTGGAATGAAAAACAATTACTGTTATCAAGAATAGTAACGTATTATGTTTGGGGTCAATTTGACACACAATTTCAAAAATGTAGAAGGATTTCATTTGTAAAACAGATCATCATCATCGGCATGTATTGTCTGAAGTCACGTGGGGGCCTGGATTGTAAAGAAAGGATAATCGCTGAACCCATTTGTCCCATACATCCCATATTGCTGCAAGTTTAACATGCTCTCATTGGCCCTGCCTTGTTTCTCTGTCATCAAAGCGTATGACAAGGGAGAAAACATGGAATGTGTTTAAAGATATGGTGGCTGAAAAATTTTCGCTTCCAGTGTCAGCAGCCCAAAGGCTTGCTGTTGCTTCGCCTTTTGACTTGTACACTCCTGCCAAATGTCTTTGTAGGGCAGAGATGTGTGTTTTTGTGCATGGAATCATTGTGTTCTGAAGCTTGTTGACCTTAATGAATGATTTCAGGTTCTCAAATTAATCTATATTTCCCTCCTTAAGTCCCACATCACCAGTTTTTTTTGTGAATTATGTGATTTTATCTGCGAGATGTGGAAGGTGTGTGTTGGTGCCTTGCATCTGCAGATTAAGTTTATTGAGTTTCTGAAACATGTCACTAAGGTACGCAACTTTCATGAGGAATTTGATATCATTAAACTTGGGGAGCTCATTACCTTCTTTCTCCAAAAAGATGCTTATCTCATCTCGCAGTTCAAAGACCCTGGAAAAAACCTTTCCACGTGACAGCCATCAGGCCTCGCTGTGAAACAAAACAGCAGTGTGCTTAGACACCTTTAACCCATAAACCCACCTTTAATCCCCACATCTTTTCAGTGACTGGTATGCGCTTGCTTTGTGCTGCAGATCTTCTCAAATCGTGGTTGCAGCTGTGAGACTGCCACTCTTAGTTCAGTTTCAATGTCCAGCTTTGATCTGTATTTTGTCTTGATTGAGGCCACTGCAGAAAACCCCCACATCTCACATAGGTAGGATGTGGCAAAAAGAAGGAGTGTGGCCACAGCTCTCCCACCTAGCAGTGGGTAATCTTTCTCCACTCCAATCCAAAATGCAGCAAGTGTCTTAGACTTAAACTGCAGCCTCATTGTTGAATCAGAGGTGACATCAAAGAACTGTTCCTCCTCTGCAGTGCCGAAGTCGGCAGCTGGTGTTGCACTAAAGGGGTCCCGGATCCAGTCCTATTGTTTAGGATCTTGCACTGGGAAATACCTCTGGAAATGTCTTTGTAGGGCAGAGATGTGCGCTTTCATGCATGGGATCATTGTGTTCTGAAGCTTGTTGACCTCAATGAATGATTTCAGGTTCTCAAATGAATCTATATTTCCCTCCTTAAGTCGCTGCTCCCCCATCACCAGTTTTCTTGTGAATGATGTGATTTTATCTGCGAGATGTGGAAGGTGTGTGTTGGTGCCTTGCATCTGCAGATTTAGTTCATTGAGTTTCTGAAACATGTTAGTAAGGTACGCAACTTTCATGAGGAATTTGTTATCATTGAACTTGAGGGCAAGCTCATTACCTTCTTTCTCCAAAAAGATGCTTATCTCATCTCGCAGTTCAAACACCCTGGATAAAACCTTCCCACGTGACAGCCATCGGGCCTCACTGTGAAACAAAACAGCGGTGTGTTCGGATCCCATTTCCTCACACACAGGTCGGGTTTTGATGTAGTTTACTCTGGCAATGATGTCCATCATTACATCGTTGCACTCGGGACTCAGCTGTTTAGATGCCAGCGCTTCTCGGTGTATAATAATAATAATAATAATAATAATAATAATAATAATAATAATAAGTTGTACTTATATAGCGCCTTTCTCAAACCCAAGGTCGCTTTACATTAAAGATAACAAAGCACACCGGAAAATAAACCGGAGATGAGCACAACGCAGAAATTGAACAGAAAATAATCAGACACACAAAATTGAACAGAAAGTTAATAGACAATCGCACAAAATTAAACAGAAAATAAAACAATCACACAGAAATAGCAGAAGAAGAAGTGAGAAAGTACTAAGAGAAAGGGGTGAGTCTTTAGGAGTGAGAAAGTACTAAGAGTACTAGAAATACTAAGAGAAAAGGTGAGTCTTGAGGAGAATTTTAAATTCAGAAAGAGAGGAGGTGGAAAGTAAAGAGGAAGGAAGAGAGTTCCAGAGTGAGGGGGCAGTGACACTAAAGGAACGACCGTCCATGGTACTGAGCCTGTGCCTAGGAACAACCAAGTGACCAGCATCCGATGACCTTAAATTCCTAGATGGAGTGTGGAACCTGAGAAGGTCCCTCAAGTAAACCGGACCTGACCCATGCAGTGCCTTAAAAGTGAGAAGCAATATTTTGTATTGAATACGCTTATTAATGGGCAGCCAGTGGAGCTGCTCAAGGACAGGAGTGATGTGATCATATTTTTTGGTTTGAGTGAGGATCCGAGCAGCAGAGTTTTGAACAATTTGCAGGGGGCGAAGTGACCTGGAAGGAAGCCCGTAAAGCAGAGAGTTACAATAGTCCAGCCGAGAGGTCACAAAAGCATGAACCAGAGTCTCCGCTGCCCTAGAGGACAATAAAGGGCGGATACGTGCAATATTACGTAAATGGTAGAACGCTGTCCTGGATAGCGATTTTATGTGTGGTTCAAAGGACAGAGGAGAGTCAAATATGACACCAAGATTGCGTACTGTAACAGCAGGTTTGACATTGATATCATTTATGGGAAGGACCAAATCAGTAAGAGATGAAACAACAGATTTTTTGCCAGTCACCAGAAATTCTGTTTTGTGTGCTTTTAGTAACAGAAAATTTGCTCTAAGCCATGAGTTCAGCTCAGTGAGACACCTAGTTAGGGTAGTGGGCGGAAAATTATCAGAGGGTTTAAAGCTGAGATAAACCTGAGTATCATCAGCATAACAATGAAAGTTCAAACCGTAGTGTCGAAAAATATTGCCAAGAGGGAGAATGTAAATGATAAATAGTAGCGGTCCAAGGACGGAACCCTGAGGTACACCTTGTGTGGTAGAGACCGTGTCCGATACATGACTTCCAATACAGATGAAGTGTTGCCTATCAGTAAGATATGATTTAAACCAGCACAATACAGTCCCTGAGAGACCAATCTCAGAGAGCCTGGTTAGGAGACGGTTGTGGTTAACCGTATCAAAGGCAGCAGTAAGGTCCAGAAGTAGTAGAATTGAAGCAGAACCAGTGTCGGCAGAGAGAAGAAGATCATTCAGAACACACAGAAGAGCAGTCTCAGTACTATGGTTGGAACGAAAACCAGACTGGAATCTTTCAAAAAGTTCGTTAGAGTTTAGATAGTCAAGAAGCTGGGAGGCAACGACTTTTTCTAGAACTTTGAAAATAAAGGGAACTCCAAGAACTCTCAGAGATGCATATGCAATTAAGTGGCAGGCAAATTCCATAAAGTATCTGGGGGTGGTTTTACCAAAAGAGCTGTCAGATTTGTTTCAGGCGAACTACGGTCCCTTAAACGTTAAAATTAAGAAAGATATGCAGAGATGGAACCTAATCCCTTGTCTTAACTTAATTAGGAGGGTAGAGACAATCAAAATGAATATATTACCTCGACTACTTTATCTTTTTCAGTCCCTACCAGTAGAGATATCAGACCAACAATTTAGAGAGTGGGACAAATTGATCTCTCGTTTTGTTTGGCAGGGGAGAAGGCCCAGATTGAGGTATACCACACTACAACAGCGAAAAGAAAAGGGTGGAATTGCCCTCCCGTGCCTCCGTGATTATTTCTATGCTTGTCAGTTAAAGCCTTTAATAGGTTGGTGCAATAAACATTATGTAGCAAGATGGAAGGAAATTGAAACTTCTCTGGCATTAGGCTTCCCGTTGGAGGCTATGGTAGCAGACAGAGCATTAATGAAGCAGCTTTCAGACACGGAGAATCCCTGGATTAACTTAACTATGAAGATTTGGGTAAAGACAATTAAGTTAACTGGGATCCAGGATTCTGTAAAATTATTTAAATGGAGTGCCTATGATGTGGAGTTTCCCCCAAACAAAAGTGATAATGGCTTTAAAATGTGGGCAGAGAAGGGACTAACAACTATTAGCACTTTTCTGCATAATGGAGTATTTCAATCATTCCAGTCCCTGAAAGAAAAATATGGACTGGAACAGAAAGATTTCTACAGATATCTCCAAATACGACATTATTTTAACGAATCTTTTAAACACGTTAACCCAAAAGCTCTTGACACAGGAGTCCTTAAATATATTAGCTTAGCTATTAAATCAGATCCTTGCCCTAAAATTATATTAAAACTTTGTAAAGAATTCCTTATTTCTAAGAAGGATAATACTTTGTACATTAAGGAAAAGTGGGGAAAAAGAGGGGAAAATATCACTTTTTGAGGACAATTGGGAAAAAAATATGTGAATTTCAGTGGACCACAACAAGTAGCCTAACCTGGAGAGAATTCTGCTGGAAAAACATCCTTAGATTTTTTATTACACCGGTACAGAAACGATATCAAGGTTCAGGATCCGGGTGTTGGAGAATGTGTGGTTCTGACGGGGCAGGTCATTTTCATATTTTCTGGGAGTGTACTATTCTGTCTGGGTACTGGAAAGCTATCCACCAGGCTGTCTGTACTATATTCCAGATAAACATACCATTTGACTTTGATTTTCTATATCTGGGAAACCTCTCTGTCGATATGTGTCAAGTCAAGTCAAGTCAACTTTATTTATATAGCGCTTTTTACAATAGACATTGTCTCAAAGCAACTTTACAAAATCCAGGACCAACAGATACAAAAACCCCTGTTGAGCAAGCCGAGGGCGACTGTGGCAAGGAAAAACTCCCTGAAAATTACAGGAAGAAACCTTGAGAGGAACCAGACTCAGCAGGGCCCATCCTTCTTGGGTGGCCTGGAGGATACTTTAAATAAATACACGATTTACACAAATCATACAAACACAGAATTAAATTATCTAAAAGTCATAACTGGTAATAAATAGATAAATAAACAATAAAATAATAATAGAGTTGTTATCCGCTCTAGTCTTCAATAAAGTCTGTAGTGATTTCTTGTCGTTGCAATTACTCCAGACCCGTCACATCTGACAGGAGCAGCATCGTTGTCCCGGCAGTCTCGACTTTAATCCTTAACCTCGGCGGGTAAACAGGTTTCCATCAGAATGCCCTCGGGGTAAAACAACAGAGAATGTAGTTAATAATGTACAATGCTAGTTGACAAACAGTTTTACAGAGAGTTTTAGACTCCGGCAGCCCTAATTATTACAGCATAACTAAAAGGGAGAGCGAGCAGGTAACAAGGTCATGAAGGCTTTCATAGGACATCAGCGCCCACCTCTCCTACCCAAACCAGAGTGATCGGACAAGAGAGGCAGAACGACAGCAACCCAACATCCCTGATCACCACAAGTTTCTATGACCAAGAACCCCCAGGCTCTGCGCCTTTGTCTATACTAATCAAAAGCCTGAGAAAATAAATATGTTTTCAGTCTAGACTTAAACATTGAGACTCAAGGATCAAGGATCAAGGATCAAGGAGGGTTTATTGTCATTCACATCACATGTGGTACATGAGGTGGAACGAAATTATGACCCAAGGTCCCAGTTACACCCAATAAAATATCTAATATATACAATACAAAAGAATAATCATAGTATGAAAAATATTTACAAATATAAAAAGTAGAAGTAAATGTAGCAATGTAAAAATGTAGCAATGTAAAAATGTAGAAATGTAAAAATGTAGAAATGTAAAAATGTAGAAATGTAGAAATGTAGCAGCAACATGAACAATAAGAGTGCATTTAACTTATAAGCATGGGTAGTAGAACTGAGTAGCAGCATAATAAAGTGGCCAAGTGCAAGGTGCAAAGACAGTGTCTTATTGTGCGTAAATGTAAGGTGTCCAAGTGTACTCTGAAAGTGTCAGTGCAGAGTGTTTGGCGAGGTGGAGTTTGAGAGTCTTACAGCTTCGGGAATGAAGCTGTTTCTCAGTCTTGTTGTTCTACACTTAATGTTCCGCAGCCTCCTGCCTGAGGGGAGCGGGACAAAAAGTGAGTGTGCTGGGTGAGTGGGGTCCTTCATGATGCAGGTGGCCCTTTTCCTGCATCTGGAGGTGTAGATAATGTGTAGAGACTGTGTCCGAATCCCGAATAGAGGCAGGAAGATTATTCCAGAGTTGTGGAGCTTTGTAAGAAAACGCTCTTCCACCAGCCGTGATCTTTTTAATTCTAGGAACTATAAGTAACCCTGCATCTTGTGAACGAAGTGGACGCGCTGGGCTGTAGTGATTAATAAGTTCACTCAGATACTGTGGAGCCAGACCATGTAGCGCTTTATAAGTTAGTAAAAGTATTTTGTAATCAATGCGAAATTTAACTGGCAGCCAGTGTAGAGAAGATAGAACAGGAGTAATATGGTCACATTTTTTAGTTCTAGTTAGCACTCGAGCTGCTGCATTTTGAACTAATTGGAGTTTGTTTAAGGATCTACCAGAGCATCCAGTTAGAAGAGCATTACAATAATCTAACCGAGAAGTTATAAACGCATGGATCAGTTTTTCGGCGTCATTAACAGATAGTATATTTCTTATTTTAGAAATGTTACGCAAATGATAGAAAGCAACTCTAGTAATATTATTAACGTGTGTATCAAATGAGAGATCTGAATCTATTGTGACACCTAAGTTTTTTACATCTGGGCTGGGAGTAACAGAGAACGTGTTTAAGTTTAGCACCAGGTTAGACAACTTGTCTCTTGCAGCTTTAGAGCCAACAAGTAAAACCTCAGTTTTATCTGAATTAAGTAAAAGAAAATTACACGACATCCAGTTTTTTATGTCGTTTACACAATCTTCTATCTTACTGATTGTGTCAGTATCATTTGGTTTGGCTGATATATACAGCTGTGTGTCATCTGCATAGCAGTGAAAGTTTATGCCATGTTTATGAATAATTTCACCTAGTGGAAGCATATAGAGTGTAAATAATAGCGGTCCTAGTACCGACCCCTGTGGAACGCCATACTTTACTTTTGTAGTTTCCGAGCATTTATTATTTACATAAACGAATTGAGAGCGGTCAGTCAGATATGATTTAAACCAAGAGAGTGCGAGTCCTTTAACACCTATTGTATTTTCTAGCCTCTCCAGTAAAATGTTATGATCGACCGTATCAAACGCTGCGCTAAGATCTAATAGAACAAGAAAAGAGACACATCCATTATCAGAAGACATTAACAACTCGTTAACTACTCTAATTAATGCGGTTTCGGTACTATGGTTGGGTCTAAATACTGATTGAAATTTTTCATGAATACAATTTTCATTCAAATAAGAACATAGCTGTTTGGAAACGACTTTTTCTAATATCTTTGAGACAAAAGGAAGGTTTGAAATTGGCCTATAATTAGCTAGTACATGTGGATCAAGATTAGGTTTTTTAATCAGGGGTTTAATAACAGCACTTTTAAACAATTTAGGTACATATCCAAGGCTAAGGGATGCATTGATTAATGTAAGCAGGGGCTCTACAATAGCTGGGAGTAAATCTTTAAGTAGACGAGTTGGAACAGGATCGAGTATACACGATGATGACTTCGATGATTTAATCAACACAGTTAGTTCATTTTGGGAGATTGGATTAAAGGAATTTAGTTGGATTAACTCGTTACTGTTATCATCACTGTTCTCACCAATGCTGCTCAGTGAGTCCATACTTAACATTGGCAGGTGACACACTGACTCTGAAGTCGTATTTTTTCTATCTTGTCATTAAAGAATTTTAAAAAATCATCGCTGGTACAGTCAGGCGGTATATTAGATTCAGTTTCATTGACGTTTGTAGTTAATTTGGACACTGTCTCAAAAAGAAATCTGGGATTGTTTTTATTTTTCTCTATTAGGGACGAATAATATAAAGATTTAGCTTTTATAAGTGCATGTTTATACTCAGTTAGAGCATCTTTCCAAGCAATCTTATACACTTCCAGTGTAGTGTGACGCCACTTGCGTTCTAATTTCCGTGCTGCTTGTTTAAGTGCGCATGTGTGGTCATTGTACCAATGATAAAAAATTACTGTCGATTTTGTTGGTTGCAAGTAAGAAGGTAATCACAAGAAAATGGTTGTCCACTGAACCTCCCCAAATACATGAGTGGATTAATACTGTTTATGAAATTTTTGTTATGGAAAAACTAACTTATTCCTTAAGAATTCAGAAGGACAAATCTTACCAGATTTGGTCTAAATGGCTAGATTACATAGGACCCCAACGACCAGACTTTGTTTAGACTTTGACATCTTCACCCTCCTCTTCTTGTTACTATTTAAAGTAAGCCTCCCCTTTCACATTGTAAAAAGTTTTCATATTTAAAACTTGATGTAATCACAAGGGAAAGTCGAAAATTCTGGTGTACTAATTTTGTATTTCAATTTACCCCACCTGTGTGTATTTTGTTTATAACAGAAATTGTAATCTTGGTTTATAATATTTAAAATAATATTTGTGACACTGGATTTGTTACAAGTGAATTCTGTACTTGCTTCTCTGACTTTTCCCAATAAAAAGAAAATGAAAAAAAAAAAGAAAATAAAGGGAAGATTAGAAATCGGCCTGAAGTTACTCAGAACGGATCTATCAAGGGCCGTTTTTTTGATAATGGGGTTACTGCAGCAGTTTTTAATGTAGCCGGAACACAGCCAGAGGAGAGTGAGAGATTGACTAGGTGTGAGATAGGTTCAGACAAATCAGAAACACAGCGCTGGAGAAGATAGGTGGGAGCAGGGTCAAGACAAGAAGATGAAGACTTGGAATTTGTAATAATTTTAACAATGTTATCTGAGTCAATTAGAGAAAAAGTAGAGTGGAAGTGCTGGGGAAAAAGATGTGAGGAATTCAGGATGGGCAGCAGGGGAATTTAGCAGTTCCTGATAGATGGTTGACACCTTGTCATCGAAAAAACTCAGGAATGCATTACATAAATCAGTTGAAGCGGCCAGAGAATAAGACGGCGGGCGCAGGAGCTTATTTAAAACTGCGAAAAGAAGTTTGGGGTTCTGACCAGCTTTTAGAAGTACAGTACATCTGCATAATAATGCAGAGCGAGCACTATTTAGAGCAACCTTGTATTTAGACTGGTGATCACTATATGCCAAAAGGTGAACTTGCAACCCAGATTTCTTATATAGACGCTCAAAACGTCTACCAGCAGTTTTTAGAACACGGAGCGTGGGAGTAAACCAGGGAGCCCTGTGGGTAGAGGGCACAGATCTGGTTTTAACCGGTGCCAAGGTGTCAAGACAAGCAGCAAGGGTCTGATTATAAAATAAAACAGCCTCATTAACAGAGTGCATAGAGTTAATTAGAGCAAAGTTGGAAGTATTTAACAGGGCAGACAGAGCGAGAGGATCAACAGCTTTTACATTACGATAGGTAAGTACAGTTTTAGGGCGACATTTGATAGCAGGTAGAGACAGAGAAGCATAAATTAGTAAATGATCAGATACGCCTGTACAATGGCCAGTCACATTATTGATAATCCCACTCGTCGGACAAATTATGTTCAGAATGTGACCTTTTTTGTGAGTTGGAAAATCCACATGCTGTGTGAGATCAAAACAACTCAGAAGAGATAGGAATTCAGCAGCAGAAGAGGATCCAGAATCAAGGTGAATATTAAAATCACCAAGAACAATAAGCGAGGAAGAAAGAGGACTGACGGAGGCCAAAACCTCCCCAAATTCCAACAGGAAAGCAGGGATTGAACTCTTGGGAGGACGGTAAATGAGCATGAAGATAGTTGGGTTACGTCCAAGAGCCTTGAGCACCATAAGTTCAAAGGAGGAGTTCTCCTGTAGATTACACATACACAGTTCTATTCCCTCTTTGAAAAATACTGCAAGACCCCCACCCCTGCCAGTTTTCCTAGGCGAGGCTAGGTATTTAAAATCCGGAGGAACAGCAGCATTTAGGTGAAAAAACTCGCCAGGCACTTGCCAAGTTTCAGTTAGAAAGAATAGGTCCAGATGATATTGTCCAATGAGGTCATTGAGAAGTGTAGCTTTGTCAGTAAGTGATCTGCAGTTCAGCAAAGCTAGATTCCACGGACGATGAGACGTGGGTATATGGGACTGATGTAGAGCGGTAGCACGAGGAATCTCTCGTAGCACAGTGTGATCACGACCTTCCAGAGCGACTCCTAAACCCACGATCAGTAATTCGCGTGACTGGAAAACTAACACTAGACACAGGAGGTGGTGGAGGAGATCTGTGTTTACAGCCACGATGTACAGTGTATCACAAAAGTGAGTACACCCCTCACATTTCTGCAGATATTTAAGTATATCTTTTCATGGGACAACACTGACAAAACGACACTTTGACACAATGAAAAGTAGTCTGTGTGCAGCTTATATAACAGTGTAAATTTATTCTTCCCTCAAAATAACTCAATATACAGCCATTAATGTCTAAACCACCGGCAACAAAAGTGAGTACACCCCTAAGAGACTACACCCCTAAATGTCCAAATTGAGCACTGCTTGTCATTTTCCCTCCAAAATGTCATGTGATTTGTTAGTGTTACTAGGTCTCAGGTGTGCATAGGGAGCAGGTGTGTTCAGTTTAGTAGTACAGCTCTCACACTCTCTCATACTGGTCACTGAAAGTTCCAACATGGCACCTCATGGCAAAGAACTCTCTGAGGATCTTAAAAGACGAATTGTTGCGCTACATGAAGATGGCCAAGGCTACAAGAAGATTGCCAACACCCTGAAACTGAGCTGCAGCACAGTGGCCAAGATCATCCAGCGTTTTAAAAGAGCAGGGTCCACTCAGAACAGACCTCGCGTTGGTCGTCCAAAGAAGCTGAGTGCACGTGCTCAGCGTCACATCCAACTGCTGTCTTTGAAAGATAGGCGCAGGAGTGCTGTCAGCATTGCTGCAGAGATTGAAAAGGTGGGGGGTCAGCCTGTCAGTGCTCAGACCATACGCCGCACACTACATCAAATTGGTCTGCATGGCTGTCACCCCAGACGGAAGCCTCTTCTGAAGTCTCTACACAAGAAAGCCCGCAAACAGTTTGCTGAAGACATGTCAACAAAGGACATGGATTACTGGAACCATGTCCTATGGTCTGATGAGACCAAGATTAATTTGTTTGGTTCAGATGGTCTCAAGCATGTGTGGCGGCAATCAGGTGAGGAGTACAAAGATAAGTGTGTCATGCCTACAGTCAAGCATGGTGGTGGGAATGCCATGGTCTGGGGCTGCATGGGTGCAGCAGGTGTTGGGGAGTTACATTTCATTGAGGGACACATGAACTCCAATATGTACTGTGAAATACTGAAGCAGAGCATGATCCCCTCCCTCCGGAAACTCGGTCACAGGGCAGTGTTCCAGCATGATAATGACCCCAAACACACCTCTAAGACGACCACTGCTTTATTGAAGAGGCTGAGGGTAAAGGTGATTGACTGGCCAAGCATGTCTCCAGACCTAAACCCAATAGAACATCTTTGGGGCATCCTCAAGCGGAAGGTGGAGGAGCGCAAAGTCTTGAATATCCGCCAGCTCCGAGATGTCGTCATGGAGGAGTGGAAAAGCATTCCAGTGGCAACCTGTGAAGCTCTGGTAAACTCCATGCCCAGGAGAGTTAAGGCAGTTCTGGGAAATAATGGTGGCCACACAAAATATTGACACTTCAGGAACTTTCACTAAGGGGTGTACTCACTTTTGTTGCCGGTGGTTTAGACATTAATGGCTGTATATTGAGTTATTTTGAGGGAAGAATAAATTTACACTGTTATATAAGCTGCACACAGACTACTTTTCATTGTGTCAAAGTGTCATTTTGTCAGTGTTGTCCCATGAAAAGATATACTTAAATATCTGCAGAAATGTGAGGGGTGTACTCACTTTTGTGATACACTGTATATAGCGAGGTCTCCTAGCAATACCAATAGAGCGGCATAAGTTGTAAACAGAGGCATCAAGCCGGGAGAACGAATGTAAACATCGGAGATCCGTAGTAGAGTAGCTATATTTCGGGTTAGTGCCATGAGTGCTAAATAACCCATCAGACGCAAAAACAAGTTCCAGAGATCCAAAAATGCAGGCAGCAAAAAGTAGCACTCCAATAAACCGCATAGCCGCCTTAGAACACCGTGACGCCAAAAATTGCATGAAAACTACGTTAGCCAAACAAAACCGAACACCGTCCAAACAGTCAATCAGAAACACTCGTATCTGTTGAAAGTTTATAGCAAACAGCAAAAATGAATGAAGAGACATTCACTCACCTTGTTGCGCTTATGAGTCGTTCATGTAAGCGGGCTCGCAGCCAAGCAAACGGCAGCCGGTACTAAGAAGAATGTTAGTAGCATGGAGTTTGCTAAAAACACGCAAAACGGCAGCAGCGGACCGTAAGTAAGCAGACAGGTTGGAAATCCAAAGACCAGTAGAAAAACCGGCTTAATTACAAAGTTCAAAAAAGAGAAGAGTAAGTCCAAAAAAGCCCAGAAAATCAAGCAAGAAGCGGCAGCAAATGTCGCGCACAGCGTAACTCTCAACCGGAAACGGAAGAAGTGGTATCATACAGTGTGTCCATTGCACATTGGGAGAAACGTGCTTGCAGCCCACATCGTTTCCCAGCCATTGCCTGAGCCCTGTCGGTGCAGATCCTCACACAGTCCTCCCATTTCAGATCAGCCTCTTTCATGTAAGTATCAATGATTTTGAACAGTTCATCTGCAGTGGCTCTGCTAGTAACTTGTTTGCAAAAAAGCAGATACTCCCTCAAATCATCGTCATCAACGAATCTGATGTACGTTATCAGTAAACAATCTTTTTACTGTCAGTCGCTTCATCTATCTGCAGAGCAAAGCGGTGGCTTTTTCGTACCTTGTCATTAAGCTGCTCCTCTATGTCATTTGACATATCATAAATGCGCCTCGCGATAGTATTGTTTGACAGAGGAATTGCCTTTAGTTTGCTGGCTGTTGCTTCATCAATCATAGTTGAAACCATATCGATAGCAGAGGGAAATATTAATTCCTCTGCTATAGTGTGCAGCTTTTTACACTGAGCAACTCAGTATGCAACTCTATACAAGGCGAGTTGAGCACTTGAAGGCACAGATGCAGCTTTAGTGAAATGACTCAGACTTTAGTTTATAAATTTTCTTCTGAAGAAATCAACTGGCTTGTCTTTGTGCTTCGGATGTGTTGTATCCAAGTGACGTCTTAATTTGTTCGGTTTCAAACTGTCAGAAGCTAGTATTTTCAGACACAAAACACACTGCGGTCTCTCATTGTTACCCACCGTCGTACTGGTAAAGCAGAGGGCGATATATGCCTCATCCTATTTTTGTGTCTTTGATTTGGCAGTTGTGCTTTGAATTTGTGAAGACTTATCCTCTGCGGCACGTTTAGCTGGGAGCCCTCTCACAAACCTGTCCATTTTATGCTAGCAACGCTCATGACTGCAGATCTAACAGCAACTCAGTTAAGCTCATTAAATTTGCAGATGACACTACCCTGATCGGACTCATTTCAAACAACGACGAGTCCACACACCGGGAGGAATTAACACAGCTGGTGTCATGGTGTGGTAAATACAACCTGGAGCTAAACACACAAAAAACGGTGGAGATGATCATTGACTTCAGGAAAAAACCTTCTCCACTGCCTCCACTGGTTATACACGGCTCCACAGTCAGCAGAGCTGAGTCCTGTAAATTCCTGGGCACGACCATCCAACAGGATCTTACATGGGACAGACATGGCACAGCAGTTATGAAGAAGGCCCAGGATCGCTTGTACTTCCTGAGACAACTTAAGAAACTTAGACTGCCTCAAGCTCTGCTGGTTCAATTCTACACTGCGATAATCGAGTCCGTCATCACAGCTTCTATCACCGTCTGGTTCGGCTCGGCATCTCTGCACACCAAACGTAAGCTACTGCGTACAGTGAGATGTGCAGAGAAAATCATCGGCTGTCGTCTTCCCACCCTAGAAGATCTATACTCCTCTAGGATGAAAAAGAGGGCAGGGAAGATTATTGCAGACTCTTCTCACCCCGGTCACTCATTTTTTCAGAGGTTCTCATCTCAGCGGAGACATAGAGTGAGAGCATTAAAGACTCGTACAAAACACCACCTCCACAGCTTCTTTCCCCAGGCAATCAGCTTTCTAAACAAGGACTACTCCCACATCCCTCCGTTTTAATAAATGCTCATGGGTTTCACATGAGCTTCCAGTTTACAGTTCATGCACATATGCACTTTATGTGTAAATAATCTCTATTGCACAATTTTTATCACTATTATATTGTTTATTTTATTGTATGTATATATACAGTGTTTCACAAAAGTGAGTACACCCCTCACATTTCTGCAAATATTTCATTATATCTTTTCATGGGACAACACTATAGACATGAAACTTGGATATAACTTAGAGTAGTCAGTGTAAAGCTTGTATAGAAGTGTAGATTTACTGTCTTCTGAAAATAACTCAACACACAGCCATTAATGTCTAAATAGCTGGCAACATAAGTGAGTACACCCCACAGTGAACATGTCCAAATTGTGCCCAAATGTGTCGTTGTCCCTCCCTGGTGTCATGTGTCAAGGTCCCAGGTGTAAATGGGGAGCAGGGCTGTTAAATTTGGTGTTTTGGGTACAATTCTCTCATACTGGCCACTGGATATTCAACATGGCACCTCATGGCAAAGAACTCTCTGAGGATGTGAGAAATAGAATTGTTGCTCTCCACAAAGATGGCCTGGGCTATAAGAAGATTGCTAACACCCTGAAACTGAGCTACAGCATGGTGGCCAAGGTCATACAGCGGTTTTCCAGGACAGGTTCCACTCGGAACAGGCTTCGCCAGGGTCGACCAAAGAAGTTGAGTCCACGTGTTCGGCGTCATATCCAGAGGTTGGCTTTAAAAAATAGACACATGAGTGCTGCCAGCATTGCTGCAGAGGTTGAAGACGTGGGAGGTCAGCCTGTCAGTGCTCAGACCATACGCCGCACACTGCATCAACTCGGTCTGCATGGTCGTCATCCCAGAAGGAAGCTGACGCACAAGAAAGCCCGCAAACAGTTTGCTGAAGACAAGCAGTCCAAGAACATGGATTACTGGAATGCCCTGTGGTCTGACGAGACCAAGATAAACTTGTTTGGCTCAGATGGTGTCCAGCATGTACCAAGACAACTGTATCTTGCCTACAGTCAAGCATGGTGGTGGTAGCATCATGGTCTTGGGCTGCATGAGTGTTGCTGGCACTGGGGAGCTGCAGTTCATTGAGGGAAACATGAATTCCAACATGTACTGTGACATTCTGAAACAGAGCATGATCCCCTCCCTTCGAAAACTGGGCCTCATGGCAGTTTTCCAACAGGATAACGACCCCAAACACAACCTCCAAGATGACAACTGCCTTGCTGAGGAAGCTGAAGGTAAAGGTGATGGACTAAACCCAATTGAGCACCTGTGGCGCATCCTCAAGTGGAAGGTGGAGGAGTTCAAGGTGTCTAACATCCACCAGCTCTGTGATGTCATCATGGAGGAGTGGAAGAGGATTCCAGTAGCAACCTGTGCAGCTCTGGTGAATTCCATGCCCAGGAGGGTTAAGGCAGTGCTGGATAATAATGGTGGTCACACAAAATATTGACACTTTGGGCACAATTTGGACATGTTCACTGTGGGGTGTACTCACTTATGTTGCCAGCTATTTAGACATTAATGGCTGTGTGTTGAGTTATTTTCAGAAGACAGTAAATCTACACTGCTATACAAGTTGTACACTGACTACTCTAAGTTATATCCAAGTTTTATTTCTATAGTGTTGTCCCATGAAAAGATATAATAAAATATTTGCAGAAATGTGAGGGGTGTACTCACTTTTGTGATACACTGTATATATATATATGTATATATACTGTATGTATATATATATGTATATATACTGTATATATATATACTGTATATATATATATATATATATATATATATATATATATATATATATATATATACAGTATATATACTGTATATATACAGGGGTTGGACAAAATAACTGAAACACCTGTCATTTTAGTGTGGTAGGTTTCATGGCTAAATTGGACCAGTCTGGTGGCCAATCTTCATTAATTGCACATTGCACCAGTAAGAGCAGAGTGTGAAGGTTCAATTAGCAGGGTAAGAGCACAGTTTTGCTCAAAATATTGCAATGCACACAACATTATGGGTGACATACCAGAGTTCAAAAGAGGACAAATTGTTGGTGCACGTCTTACTGGCGCATCTGTGACCAAGACAGCAAGTCTTTGTGATCTATCAAGAGCCACGGTATCCAGGGTAATGTCAGCATACCACCAAGAAGGACAAACCACATCCAACAGGATTAACTGTGGACGCAAGAGGAAGCTGTCTGAAAGGGATGTTCGGGTGCTAACCCGGATTGTATCCAAAAAACATAAAACCACGGCTACCCAAATCACGGCAGAATTAAATGTGCACCTCAACTCTCCTGTTTCCACCAGAACTGTCCGTCGGGAGCTCCACAGGGTCAATATACACGGCCGGGCTGCTATAGCCAAACTTTTGGTCACTCGTGCCAATGCCAAACATCGGTTTCAATGGTGCAAGGAGCGCAAATCTTGGGCTGTGGACAATGTGAAACATGTATTGTTCTCCACCTTTACTGTTTTCCCCACATCCGGGAGAGTTACGGTGTGGAGAAGCCCCAAAGAAGCTTACCACCCAGACTGTTGCATGCCCAGAGTAAAGCATGGGGGTGGATCAGTGATGGTTTGGGCTGCCATATCATGGCATTCCCTTGGCCCAATACTTGTGCTAGATGGGCGCGTCACTGCCAAGGACTACCGAACCATTCTGGAGGACCATGTGCATCCAATGGCGGTGCCGTGTATCAGGATGACAATGCACCAATACACACAGCAAGACTGGTGAAAGATTGGTTTGATGAACATGAAAGTGAAGTTGAACATCTCCCATGGCCTGCACAGTCACCAGATCTAAATATTATTGAGCCACTTTGGGGTGTTTTGGAGAAGCGAGTCAGGAAACGTTTTCCTCCACCAGCATCACGTAGTGACCTGGCCACTATCCTGCAAGAAGAATGGCTTAAAATCCCTCTGACCACTGGGCAGGACTTGTATATGTCATTTTTAAGACGAATTGACGCTGTATTGGCCGCAAAAGGAGGCCCTACACCATACTAATAAATTATTGTGGTCTAAAACCAGGTGTTTCAGTTATTTTGTCCAACCCCTGTATATATAAAAGATACCTTTTCTATTTTTTTTTTTACTTGCTCCGTCAGTGTACCGTCAGTGCACACTTTGCCTGATGTTGTACTGTTCATGCTGCTGCTACATTGTTTATTGTTTATTATACGTTTAGAAATAGTGTACCTTTTACTATTTAACTTGTATGTATGTTGACACCTGCACCAAAATAAATTCCTTGTACATCTGCTACTTGGCGAATAAAAAGATTCTGATTCTGATTCTCAAACATGCCTCATTGATTTGCCTTGCTGCGCCCTCCCTGCAATAGCTCCGGGCCCCCCCTAGGGGGTGCGCCCCCCACTTTGGGAACCACTGCCTTACAATTTGGGTTATCACTGAGTCTAAATTTGTAGAGTCTCTGCTCATCATAGATACAGTTATGTTTTAGATAAAATTCTAAATTCTCTAAAATTAACAGTTTTGGTCCTTTGAAGGGTTCCCATATGTTCTTTGTCTGCAGTTCTGGGTACATCCTGCTCCAATACAATTCCGCCCTGGGTTCCACCCACGCTCTGGCTACGAAGAGCTCATTAAAAGTTCTCAAAACGCAACTATGTATTGGGATTATTTGTTCTCCAACCCTCACCTCTATTTTCATGTTTTCATTTTCTTCTTTATTCTCTATCTTTTTAATCCATTCTTTGGAGATTGCTTGTTTTAGTGTGGTGACAGAATTCCAAAATTACACTATAATAAGACACTTAGAGTCAGAGCTGAAGTTAGTAAGAAGATGATAGTTTATTCTCTGCAGAGGATCCAAACAGTCAGCAAAGCGTATGCAGGCTGAAGGACAAATTTTCATTCTTTGTAATGCTTTTTATAGATAGAGGTTCAACCCATATAGATAAGAGCAATGATGTTGTTAAACTGTTAACTTGCTATCAAACAGAAGTGGAATATTCTGTTCTAGTACATCGTGTTCATTTCACATATTCAGTAGCTTAAACAGTATAAACAAACTTATTCAAGGTTCGAGTTTCAGTGACAAACAACTTAATTTTTTCTTCCACGACAACTCCTCCCCATGTCACTTGGACACTCGAAACCTTCTACATTCTGAGGAAAAAAGAATAAAAATTAAAAAATAAAAATAAAAAATAAATAAAAAAAATATAATATAATCAGGTAAATAAATTAGATTAGCATAATGGTGGAGTGTCAGAGCGAAAAACCCAACTGGCAGTCAAAACTTTCAAAAGATACGTTCTTTTACCAACTAGAAGGGAAAACTCTCTCACGGTCCATCTGCCTATGCGACCACTTAAGGTACTCCACCGAATACTACATAGGATAAACAAACACATTAGAAACAAACGGAAAATAGAAACAATTCACATGAATACAGAACACAGAGAAGTACATCCATCATTACATGTTTATCACTTTCTGCAATGACTTCATTTACTCTGTATACTATTTTCACCTTAGGTTTCACCGTATTGAATTATTTGTTTGTTGTACTTCCATATCACCAAATTCCTTTAACGCGATCTTTTCCCATCCAGGTGGAGTTCTCCCTCACTCTGAAGTTGGCATATTGCCAAAATATGTTAGTCTTTGGATCTCTAAGTCCAGTGTTTATCTCTGGCTTTTCTTGTGTGCAGATCCATACCGCTGTCCAGATAGATGCAGCCATCATGATGAAAGCGACTGCAAATGCAAGTCCCTTACAGAGTTTGAAACAGTTTCCCGTTTCCTTCATCATGGTGAAATGTGAGGTTACTCTGGAGTAGGAGCCTTTTTGCAATGTGAGATGTGGATCCAGGTGTCCCTCTCAGCAATCTTTACTGCAGTGTGAGTAACCAACAACACCTGGAATGGTCCTTGCCAGCGATCAGCTTTCCAGTTAGCCCTCTTGTAGACCTTAGTCAGGATCCAGTCTCCTGGTTGTACAGTGTGTCCCGTCACTGCCGGACTAGGTAAAGACTCCTTCACCCTCCTGTGCACATCAGACAACACAGAACACAGCGTTGCACAATATCTTTGCATGTGATCGTCTTCTAGGGCTAATGTGTCCCTTTTGGGAGCACATCCCGTGTTTGGTGGCCGTCCGAACATTATTTCAAACGGCGAGAGTTTTGTTCTTGATGACACTCTCTGTCTCAAACTCATACAGACTAATGGAAGGGCCTCAACCCAATTTAACCCTGTCTCCTGACAGACCTTAATCAATTTTTGTTTAATTGTGCCATTTGTTCTCTCTACCAAACCTGCGCTCTGTGGATGATAGGCGCAGTGTTTGTGCAATGGCATGCCAATCACATCACTAATGTGTGTCAGGATTTTTCCCACAAAGGAGGGTCCATTGTCCGAGGATATTTTCCTAGGAATACCAAATCTAGGAATAATCTCTCTCATCAGGATTTTTGCTACCGTTAGTGTGTCCTGATGAGTTGTTGGGTACGCTTCCACCCATTTGGAGAACATGTCAACGATCACAAGCACATACTTCTTTTTCTGACATGGTGTCAAATCAATGAAATCCATTTGTAAGTGATCAAATGGCATATCAGGTTCTGGATGTCCGTGTGTGTGGGTTTTTTGAACTGCACCTGCTGAATTTACCTTCAGGCAGGTTAAACACTTTTTTGAAAAAGTTTGTGAGTAATTTGAGAAGCCTTTAACAAACCACTGTTGTTTAACTGCATCTACCATTCCTCCCCTCGAACAATGGTCCACACCATGGGCCATTTTCGCAAAATAAGGAAAGTAATAGGAAGGTAGACATGGTTTGTTATCAGGGCCTTTCCACATCTTCCCATTAAACGTACACCCCGAACTACGCCAGGCTTTTACATCCTTGGCTGTTCTAGCCTGTTGAATCTCATCAACAGTCACGTCCTGAGGTTCAATTACTGTTGCTTGTATTGAAAAGTAAGTCGGGTCTCTAGCAGCTTTTTTTGCAGCTGCATCAGCTCGTGCATTGCCCTGTGCTTCAGGGGACGAGCCGTTTGTGTGTGCACGAACATGTACCACTGCAACTTGTTTAGGTAGTAAAACGGCATCCAGAAGAGCTGACACAAGAGTGTGGTGTGCAATCGCCTTACCTGATGACGTTAGGAAGTTTCTTTGCTTCCACAATGTCCCAAAGCTGTGAACAACCCCAAAACTGTACCTGGAGTCTGTGTAAATGGTTACGGTATGGCCTGTTGCAAATTTACACGCCTCCGTGAGAGCTACAAGCTCAGCTGCTTGTGCAGAGTAAGAAGAAGGCAGGCTACCTGTAATCAAAGAGTCAGTCAAAGTCACAACAGCAAAACCAGTTTTAGTCACGCCCATGGGATCCTTGTAGCTAGATCCATCAATATACAGGATTAAATCAGCATTATCGAGGGGCACATCTTTTAAATCAGGCCTAGGTGAACAGACAAGATCCAATGTGTGCAGACAGTCATGGGGTTCTCCTTCCTGTTCTGTGGGAAGGAGAGTAGCTGGGTTCAGAACAGTGCATCGTTTTACTGTCACATTTGGCATTTCTGTCAGAAGTGTGTGATAACGCAGCCATCTCGCTGCACTAAGATGAGATGTCTGTTTTTCTAACAGAATAATAGATACTGCGTGTGGAACATGAAGGGTAATGTCAGCATAACCCACTATCTCTCTAGCAGATATGATAGCCTTTTCAGCTGCTGCTACAGCGCGTAAACAATATGGGTAGCCTTGAGCCACTGTGTCGAGTTTACCACTAAAATAAGCCACAGGCCTCAGTTTGTTTCCATGTTCCTGTAACAGAACAGAAGTCATATATCCTTGTTTTTCGTCCACAAATTGTTCAAACCGTTTCTCAGGGTTTGGCAAAGCCAGGACAGGAGAGTTTTGTAGAGCTATTTTTAGATTTACAAACGACTCCTCCCCTTCGGGAGTCCACTGGACTTTAGAAGAAGCCACTAAATTCTTTTTGTGTGCCATATCATGCAGCGGTGAAGACACCTGAGCATAATGTGGCATCCACATTCTACAGTATCCTGTCATACCGAGAAATGAAAGTAATTGCTTCTTTGTGGTTGGTCTTGGAATGTGTACAATAGCAGAAATTCTCTTTGCACTTAAAGACTTCCCTTTTTCTGACAGAGTGTGACCCAAGTATGTGACTGTTGATTGCACAAGCTGCATCTTGTCTTTGTCCACTCTGTGTCCATTCTGGGCTAAAAAATTAAGCAAAGAGATAGTATCAGTCACACAGGTGTCATAATCAGGCGAACAGATCAATAAATCATCAACATATTGTAGAAGAACGCTGCAGCCTGAAAAAGAAAACTTAGACAGGTTATCCTTCAGTGCAGCATTGAAGAACGATGGGGACTCAGCATACCCCTGTGGAACACGAGTAAACGTATATAGTTTCCCATGAAAAGAAAAAGCAAACCAAAATTGAGAGTCTTTGTGCACTTTCAGACTGAAAAACGCGTTTGCAAGATCGATCACAGAAAACCATTTTGAGGTTTCAGGGACTTGACTCAAAATGGTGTGTGGATTTGGAACTTCTGGTGCTCGAGCATGAATGGCCTTGTTTACTGCTTGCAAGTCTTGCACAAATCTCCACTGAGCAGGTTTACCCAGGATAATGGCTTTTTTTACTGGCCAGATAGGAGAGCGACAAGGTGAGTCCGGACATTCTACTATAATCCCTCTCTCCAACAAACTGTTGAAGACAGGGGTTATACCTTCAAGGGCCTCTTTCTTAAGAGGATATTGGACAGTGCATGGTCTGTAATCACCTTTGGGTGATATGACTAACTCGGGTGCACCCTTCATGAGACCTACGTCATATTTATCTTTTGACCACAGCCATGGTTCGATTGAATCCAAGAAATCAGCTTGATTTACTAAATTTACATGCTGTGACAAAAGAGAAACCTCAGCCTGTGCTGAGAAATTTTGATCTACAAGCACTTTGTGTACTTTAGAGCTTTCTGAATATTCCCAGTTATCAAATTCACAAGGCTGCCAATCAGAAATTTTTAGGCAGCATAAAATAAATTTAGACATGTCTTTCCACTGTGTATGTTTTTCCTTTGCTAGAGAAATGTAAGGCACATCCCCTTTGAACCAATTATTCTGATCAGGCGCTAGATATACTGTACAGCCGGCCCACTGTTCACCCACGAACAGTGTTTTTACAGAGATTGACTCACTATCTCTGTTTTGAAACAAACACATTTGTTCCATATCAACAGGAAAAGGTTCAACACCCACAGTACAGTGCAGATCATTCACATCCTTAACAATGTCATAATTTGATTTTAATTCACACAGAATGGATAACCAGAAATTTGAGTATTCTAAACACCATCCCATCCAGACGCGTGTAGAACTGGAAGGGATTTGGGGTAAATTTAGCGTGGTTATATCAATTCCCTTTGTCGTACAAGATAATTTTAACCCTAACTTACACATTAGGTCCCAAGAGATTTACAGGACAGGTTGGCGATAGCAGGAAGGCATGTTGTAGAGTCGTGTTACTATCAGCATGGTAACACAATAGCTCGTCAGTGAAAGATTCACTCAAAGGAACCCCACCCGCTCCTACTACAAATGTTTTTCTTCCTGATAATCGCGGCTCAGACTGTAAAGCTCCCGTTTTTAACACAGAAATAGTAGCACCACTGTCTACTAGAAATGGGACAATCTGATCTGCAATTCTTAACTCGAGTGTGGGCAAAGCAGAGGGTTTTGTCAGTATCATTTGATAATTTAGAACAGTCTTACCGGATTCTTGGTGTCTGGTGGATGTGATGTTCATTCCCTGTACCCCTCATTCCACCTCCTCCTCAAATTGTTCGTCTCGGACATTGTCCTTTTTAGGGCAGTTTCTAGCAATGTGCCCAAGTTGGTTGCAGTTGTAACACTTGTACTTTGAGAAATCCTTTTCGCCATCTGGACCTGACTTTCCTTTTCCTTTTTGTTTTCCCTTTCCTCGACCTCGACCTCGTCCACGTCCGAAACCACCTTTTGCAGCTTCTAAAACTGCGCATTGAAGCTGATGCTCTTTTCTTTCTCTGTCTTCCTTACTTCTCTGTTTCTTTTCGTTCAGTCTCTTTTCAACATGTACCGCAAATGCCAAGATTGTTTGGAGTCTTCCAGTTTCTGCTTCTACACAGTCGTCTCTCACTTTCTTCTGAATCTCAATTCTCAGACCGCTCAGGAATCGTTCCTTCAAGTGGCTTTCCCAGGCTGAGAGGACTATACCAGGATAATCCTCTGGTTTGTCAATCCCGCAATGAGCTTCATGCACAGCCTCAAGTCTGTGGAGAAAATCGTTGACATGCTCCCCTTCCATCTGTCTGGTTTGAGACAGTTTTGTGAGATCCAGTCTAACTGGAAATCCTTTTTCGATTCTGTTGCACAGGTTTGTGTACTCAGTCTGAAATCTGCCTCCCACTGTGGCATCATAAAAAATATCAGTAGTAAGAGGTAGTGATCCTTGGACTTTTGTCCAGTCCAGCTTGAGTTTGCATGCACATGCTCTTGCCAGTTCATTGATGGATGGCTTCCAACCCTCAACAACAGTCTCAGTTTTCCCACAAACTTTGGTCCTCCCTCAGAAATGGGTGGAAGATCTTCACACACAGTTCTGATATCATCCATAGTCCATGGTCTGAAAACATAATCTGGACCACTGGGTCCCATGACCTGAATGTTGGGCATCTGGAAAGGGTCGTGCCTTTTTTCGTCGTAGGAAGGTGCCGACGGCAGCTCTCTCGTTGCTGCTTCTTCAGGAAGCCTATCTTTATTCTGTTTATTTTCCAGCCTAGCGAGTTCCTGATTCAAGTGCTTCTCCTTCTCTTTCATCTTTCTCAATTCGCTTTCAGTCCTTTTGCGTTTCCGTGTCTGCATTTGGGGTGAATCAGGTTCCCCTCCTGCTCTTCTTTCTCGTTGCACATTCTCCATTCCTTCCTCTTCGTCCACATCGTCCTCTGCTCCTCCCGGTCCATGGTGAACGGGAGGTGATGGAGGAGGAAACGGAATGAAGTCATCCAGGGAATCCTTCTGTAAATTCAGAAACTGACCACAGGTTACTGTTTTCCTTCTAGTGTGTGTGTTTTTTCTTGCCTGTTCTTTCTTATCTAACTCTTTTTGTGCTTCCTGTCTCCACTTTCCATAGGCGTGCCAACTCGGCTTCCATGGAAAGTTTTCAGGCTGTTTCTTAAGTTTCTTATTTTTACAGTACTCTATGGCTTTATCATAGGCATCTTGTTGTAATTGCAATTGTTTTTTAAACTGAACTAGTTCATCCACATTTAATGTCCCCCCCGGGGGAAAATGGCAGAATTTGACCCACTCATTTATTCGAACGCAGCTATCTGGTTCCCTTTGTTTCATATTATCTATTAATTTACCATAAGGTGGAATGCTGCAATGCACTATGGGAAGTGGAAAAGGTTTCCCTTTACCCCCTTTTGAATTTCCTTGACCCATCTTTAACGTTTTTCTCGGAACGACCGAGTAAATTTAGGAGTGACCTAAATTTAGCCTAAGTACCCTTCACACGTTAGTACTTACAATAAACTATCAATATCAGACCAAGATCAGCTCACCGTTTTGGAGTTTGCAGAAGTCACACCATAGATTATTTTCTGGATTCCAGCACGCCGAGGCGGGAGTCCTCCTTTGTTCCTTTGCTCAAACTGGTGAGGCCAGGTGGGAAGAAGGGGTGATCAGTCCCTCAGTCCCCAGAGATGTCCCTCCACGACGGTGTGGAACCCTGCTCGCAGCGCCAAATTGTGGTGACAGAATTCCAAAATTACACTATAATAAGACACTTAGAGTCAGAGCTGAAGTTAGTAAGAAGATGATAGTTTATTCTCTGCAGAGGATCCAAACAGTCAGCAAAGCGTATGCAGGCTGAAGGACAAATTTTCATTCTTTGTAATGCTTTTTATAGATAGAGGTTCAACCCATATAGATAAGAGCAATGATGTTGTTAAACTGTTAACTTGCTATCAAACAGAAGTGGAATATTCTGTTCTAGTACATCGTGTTCATTTCACATATTCAGTAGCTTAAACAGTATAAACAAACTTATTCAAGGTTCGAGTTTCAGTGACAAACAACTTAATTTTTTCTTCCACGACATTTAGAAATTCATATTGCTTTTCAATGGTATCTTTGTGTTCTATTTCTTCATTTTCTTCTATGTAATCTATTATGGCCTGCGTGGGTAGGAACCCTGGGCGAAATTCATCTTTTAGCTGTTTTACATCTGCCTCAAACCAATTTATTAACGTTCATTAAAACGAATCTGTTTATTTAAGAATAATGGTTGTTCTAAAAGATGTCTTCTCCCCTCTACGTTAAAATTAATGTTGTCCATAAAATCACCCCACACTCTAAAAACGTCTTTATAAAAATTCGGCACATTATGAAACATATTTTCTTTCAATTTCATGTATAAAGCATTCATGTTCATTTCCCTCCCTACACAAGTATTCATATATAAATTAAGAACATGTTTCCAAATGTGTTCTTCCTTGCTTAAATATTATTTAATTACTTTAACCCTTAGACTCTGCTTTCTGATAAAAATGTCTAAAAGTCTTGAACCTCCCTCTTTCTTTTTCCCTATTAGCATGTCGTATGCGATTTTTAGGTGGCTTTCCATCCCATAAAAATTAAGAACTGTTCTTTTATCCTGTTTAATAACCCACATCGATATGCTAACTACATCAGCCGCATACCACATTTTAGATAAAAACAGAGCATTAAGCACTAAAACTTTTCCTTTCAAATAGAGATTTCTCTTTTTCCAAAAATTCTCTGCATTCTGTCTAGTGTTTTTTCCTATATAGTATCTCTAATTCTATTTTCATCTTCGCCCATGTTAATTCCTAAAATTTTAATCTTCTCTTTTGCTTCTTTAAAAATTATGCTTTTAGGTAAAGCCCCAGCATTGAATAATCTCATGTATTGTGTTTTATCTTTGTTGACAAAAGCACCCGACCCTTTGCAGTACTTATCTAAATTGCATACTGCTCTATTTATACTTTTGATATCTTTTAAAATCAGGGTGGAAAATCTTCTATTGTTTTTTAAAACCTTCTATTAAAATACCCTGGATGTCCCTGTCTGCACTGATCCGCAATCACTTAATACATCAAATAAATATTTATGATCGACTCTATCGAAGGCTTTTTCAAAATCTACTGTACACTGATCAGGTATCCTTGTATCTCTTTTGTCTTCATATACCAGATTGTGTCTCTTATATTACTAACGGTGTCTGAACTATTATATTACTAACTATGTCCCTATTCAGAACTCTGTACGCCTGATTCGTTTCAATGATATTGGCTAAAACCTTTGCTAAAATTTTATAATCTGTATTTAACATGCTTAAGGGTCTATAGTTTTTTAAATCAGTCTTATCTCCTTTTTTCTTAAAAATTAACTTAATCATCCCTTTTTTATGTACTGTGTTACCTCCGCTAGTTTGTATATTTTGTTAAATAATTTGGCTAAAATTGCGTTTAAAAGCTTTATAAAATTCAGCTGTAAAACCATCTAGCCCTGGACTTTTCTTGTTTCTCATTATGTCAATAGCCTCCTCTATTTCATCTTCCTCAATAGCATTGTCACACAGATCTCTATGCTCGTCTCTGAGTTTTGTTTTATATGGGTTAATAAAAAATTATTTTCTTCTTCTTCTATCTTCTTTTTTGTAAACAAATTGGAATAAAAGCTATGTGTCTCTTTAAAAAATTCCCTCGATTGATTTAACCTCCCTTCCCTCTTTCATTTCAATTACTTCATCAGTTTTTTGTTTTGTTCTTTCTAGCTTAAAGAAGAATTTAGTACATCTTTCCCCCTGTAGCATGTACTGCGCTTTACTCCTTATCATCGCGCCTCAGAATTTTTCTTCTTCAAGATCTTTAAGTTTCTCTTCCAATATTAAGATTTTCCCCAACATCTCAGCTTCCCTTTTCTACCTTTTTAGTTCATTTTCTAATTCTAAGTCACTATGCATCTTTTGATTCGTTTAATTTTAATGCCATATTTTATTGTGTAGTTTTTAATATCATGTTTTAGATTGTCCCACCACACACCTAGTTCTTGATTTATATAAAATATATTTTTTGCTGTTTTCGATGATGTTTTTGATCTCCACTTTAAAAATTTCATCTTGTATGTGTTCTGAATTAAAAACCCACACTCCCAGCCCTCTGTCATGCGGAGGCTAACAGACGAGACAAAAAGGGCGGACACACACGCAGAGATATATATGAAAACAAAGGATATTTATTAATAAAAGGCAAAACCAGAACATACAATACCAAACAAAACTAAACACAGCTAGCTAAGGCTAAATGGCTAACTAAGGCTAAATAAAATAACTAAGGCTAAACAAACCGAAACACAACATGACTATGAACAAGAGCTAGTAACATGACTGTGAACAAGAGCAAGGAACATGACTATGAACAAGAGCTAGTAACATGACTGTGAACAAGAGCAAGGAACATGACTATGAACAAGAGCTAGAAACATGACTATGAACAAGAGCAAGGAACATGGCTATGAACAAGAGTATTGACAGAGCTTACAGATACAAACAGAGAGCTGTTAAGAAGTCCAACAAAGCCAAAGTCAATAGTTCCCAATGTCTTCACAAAAGCTGCCTCCTTTTATAAGGAGCAGCTGGAGACAATTAGTCCAGGAGAAACAATCCTGCGCTGGGGCATGGCAGGAGACAGAGTGTGCTCATGGAGAGGGGGGCATGGCACCTCAGGAGCATCAGAGCACCCCCCCCCCCCCCCCCTCCCGAAAACAAAAGACACAAGGAGGTCCTGGACCCTGCAGGGCAAATTTGAAGTCATTCAGGAAGTGTTGAGGCAGGCATGACCAAAGTGCTGTGACGTGGACTGCCGACGGAAAAAACCAAAAGCGCCAACGGGGGGCATCGACAAGAGTCCTGAAGCACCGTCGGAGGGCGCAGACGAGGAGCCAGAAGCACCATCTAGGGGTACCAACGAGAGTTCAGGAGTGCCGTCGGAGGGCGCCGACGAGAAAACAAAAGCGTCATCTGGGGGCGCTGACGAGGAGCCAGAAACACCATCTAGGGGTGCCAACGAGAGTTCAGAAGTGCCGCCGGCGGGCACCAACGATAGTTCAGAAGCACCCTCTGGGGTTGCTGTCTTGAAAGCAAAAGCGCTATCGGTGGGCGCCGACTTGAGAACAAAAGCGAGGACCCTGGCGAGGACCCTGGCGAAAAGGTGTCCGGAGTCAGCTGCGGGGACCCTTGAGAAGAGGTGTCCGAAGTCAGCTGCGGGAACACTGGAAAAATGTCATTAGTCAGCTGCAAGGACCCTGGAGAGGTGTCCGAAATCAAGAGAAACTTCTTGAATCAACTGCTTGGAACCTGGTGAGGCTTCTTGAATCAGTTGCTTGGAAACTGGTGAGGCTTCATGAATCAGCTGCTTGGAACCTGAAGAGGCTTCTTGAATCAGCTGCTTGGAACCTGGTAAGGCTTCGTGAATCAGCTGCTTGGAACCTGAAGAGGCTTCGTGAATCAGCTGCTTGGAACCTGAAGAGGTGTCCGGAATCGGCTGCGAAAAACCTTGAGAAATGTCATTAATCAGCTGCTTGGACCCTTGAGAGGCGTCTGGAATCAGCTGCAAGAACACTGGAGAACCGTCATGAATCAGCTGCTGAGAACCTGGTGAGGCTTCTTGAATCAGCTGCTTGGACCCTGAAGTGGCATCCTGAATCAGCTGCTTGGACCCTGGTGAGGTGCCTTGAATCAGCTGCTTGGACCCTGGTGAGGCGTCTTGAATCAGCTGCTTGGAACCTGAAGTCTTAACTGGTGACTGTAGCAGCAGAGTACAGGGAGAACCAACTGGTGAAAACTTGGAACTGCTTGACTCTGCCTGGGTGGTAGGAGGGCCCGAAAGCACAAACAGACCACCTCTGAAATCCTGACCTGCTGACTGACACCTACGACCAACAGAGACAGACAAACACGGAACAGGACTAGACAAACTAGAACTCATGGAACATGACTTAGAGACATGACGGACTTGGACTGGCGAACATGAACCTAACCGAACGGGCAGAGGACGGACGTATATTTGACCAAATACAGACTCAGACTGACTAGGAGACAAGGAAACAGACGGAACCGGCAGAGGACTGACCCAAACTTGAGTACCTGGAACTGGAGCTGGCGAACAAACAGAAGGACCCCTAGAGCCTTTGGGGTCATTACAAGGAGCATTACTAAAAAAACGATCCTGACAGGCTCCTAACATGAACGTGGGGCGGTCACAAGCATTAGTAGCGGGCACCGGGGGAAATTCCACCTCCCCAGTGGGCACTGGATGCCGGGTATAAGCTGCAGTGGGTGCTTTGCTGCGTGTAGCGTCTCCAAGGGGTATGGGAGGTTGAGTGAACTTCCCTATACCAAACACATAAGGGTTTCTACCTGGAAATTTGTTTCTCATGAGGCCCTCAAAGACTTCAACCGAGTTCAGCTCAGCACCCTTCTCAGACCAGAGCTGCCTAGCCCATTCTTGAGCCGCACCCTATAGCCTTGACATCATAAACAACACTTTTTGTGTCTCAGTAGGCTGAGGGTCAAGAAGGTCTTGCAGGTAGAGCTGGCTCTGAAGAAGGAAGCCCTCGACCCAAGGGTCGCTTCCATCATAAGGTGCTGGCCTACTGAGCGGGAAGGTCTGAGAAAACCTCATTGATCCAAATTCAGGGAATTCTGGAGCAAACAACATCTCGCTGTGTCCTAATAGGGGGAACTATTATGTCACGCGGAGGCTAACGGACGAGACAAAAGGGGCGGACACACACGCAGAGATATATATGAAAACAAAGGATATTTATTAATAACAAAAGACAAAACCAGAACATACAATACCAAACAAAACTAAACACAGCTAACTAAGGCTAAATGGCTAACTAAGGCTAAATAAAATAACTAAGGCTAAACAAACTGAAACACAACATGACTATGAACAACAGCTAGTAACATGACTATGAACAAGAGCAAGAAACATGACTATGAACAAGAACTATGAACATGACTATGAACAAGAGCAAGGAACATGACTATGAACAAGAGTATTGACAGAGCTTACAGATACAAACCGAGAGCTGTTAAGAAGTCCAACAAAGCCAAAGACAAAAGTCAACAGTTCCCAACGTCTCCACAAAAGCTGCCTCTAGCAGCTCCTGTGCTGGGGCGTGGCAGAAGACAGAGTGTGCTCAGAGGGGGGCGTGGCACCTCAGGAGCACCAGAGCACACAGAAGCTTTCAGTGTTACACCCTCGCACTACTTCATTAAAATCAAACTTTGCAGTATTAAAATTGTGATCGCTAAAATTGTATTTCTTGTATTCTATTTTTTTAGTACATGTCCTTATTTTTTCTGAACATAATAGGAAATCTATTCTGCTTTTTTTGCGTTTCTTAAAATATAATTCTTCCCATGAATACAACTTTTTTCAGGATTATTTTGTCTCCAAATATCTGTTAGATTGTGTTTATTCATTAAGGTTTTCAGCTCTTTTCTTCCTGTGTCTGATCTAAAAGTCATTTCTTCATTTAGATCTATTTTTACTAAAAACAGTATTAAAATCTCCAATTAAAATTCTCATTCCATTTTTTCCATTAAAACACTAAGATCTTTAAAAAAGATTTTCTTTTACATTATTAGGCGCATGTAATGTACAGTGGTGTTAAAAAAATAGCAGTCCAACATCATTTACCTGATAAATCACTGTTTTTAGTAGAAGTGATATTTTTACATAGCAAATAATTTACTTGAAAGTGTAGTAGAGTAATGAAAACAAAACAAACCCAACAATTAGGACATGCATGCCACTCATTCTGAGTAATCGAAGCATTGATTGAAAGGGGGTTGTTCAAAATAATAGCAGTGAGGAGTTCAATTGGTGAAGTCATTAATTCTGTGGAAGAACAGGTGTAAATTTTGGCCCTTATTTAAGGTAGGAGGGTGGCAAATGTTGCACAGGTTGGTCATAGCGCATTTCCTTCTGAAATACTCTGGTTGTTCCAGACATTGTTCTGATGAACAGCATACTTTGATTAAAAAGTTGATTGTAGAGGGAAAAACATACAGAGAAGTGCAGCAAATTATTGGCTGCTCAGCTAAAATGATCTCAAATGCCTTAAAGTGACAACCAAAACCTGAAAGATGAGGAAGGAAGTGTGGAACTACTGTTCGAATGGATCGAAGAATAGCCAGAATGGCAAAGGTTCAGACAGTGATCACCTCCAGAAAGATCAAGGAACATCTGAAGTTACCAGTGAGTGCAGATGATGATTAAGTGAAGCCAATTTACCAGCAAGAACTCCTTGCAAAGTCCCGTTGTTAAGAAAAAGACGTTTCCTGAATGGGTTCAAATTTGCCAAGGAACACATTGACTGGTCCAAAGAGAAATGGCTCAACATTTTGTGGACTGATGAAAGCAAAATTGTTCTTTTTGGGTCTAGAGGCCGTAGACAGTATGTCAGACGACCCCCGAGCACTGAATTCAAGCCAAAGTGCACTGTGAAGTAAAGCATGGTGGTACAAAATGATAATATGGGGATGTTTTTCATACCATGGTTTTCGTTCCATTAAAAACAGCTGCTGTTACTCCAATCATTAAGAAACCTGACCTGGCCAGGTCAGTTCTGAGTAATTTCAGGTCTATTTCAAATCTTCCCTACATTTCCAAAGTCCTTGAAAAAGTCGTGGCTTCCACAGCTTCTTGACTTTATGAACTCAAATGAACTCTTCGAAAAATTTCAATCTGGCTTTCGTTCTCACCACAGCACTGAGACTGCTCTTCTGTGTGTCCTAAATGACCTCCTTTCATCTGCTGACTCTGGTTGTGTGTTCATTCTATTGCTCCTGGACCTTACTGCTGCCTTCGATACGGTCAACCATAGCCTTCTTCTAACTCGGCTCACTGAGATTGGTCTCTCAGGGACTGTACTATCCTGGTTTAATTCGTATCTGACTGACAGGCATCAGTTTATCGCAATCAGGAATTATGTATCAGATACAGTGTCCATCAAGCAAGGTGTCCCTCAGGGGTCCGTTCTTGGTCCCCTCCTCTTTATTATCTATATCCTCCCACTTGGCAAAATTTTTTATAGGTACAAGTTAAATTTTCATTGTTACGCTGATGACACTCAGGTTTATCTTAGTTTCAAACCGAAAGATCCTTTTCCTCCCGCTCACATAACTAGGTGTCTTAATGAACTAAACTCCTGGCTTCGGGCA
Source organism: Trichomycterus rosablanca (assembly GCF_030014385.1). Taxonomy (NCBI): domain Eukaryota; kingdom Metazoa; phylum Chordata; class Actinopteri; order Siluriformes; family Trichomycteridae; genus Trichomycterus; species Trichomycterus rosablanca. Next base: position 181,716 of record NW_026946943.1, on the reverse strand, counting down.
AATTTTCTTTTTCTGCTCTGTTGTCTGTTCCTTGTTCCATTTGCTGTTCTACATCCATATCTGTTGTTTCTGTAGTGTCCGCTTTTGGGGAGTTCTTCCCACTCTCCATCGGTACTTGAAAAGCTTTCTCCTTGTTTGACTGTGGCGTCCACACACAACCCTATAGCGCACACACGTTGCACAGTAAAGACGTTGAGCAGGAAATCCAGCTGTTCGACCTCTGCCACGACACAAGACAATCTGATGTTCTTCCACATTCCAAGGCCCAAAAGAGCTAGGACCTCGGCAGAGTAAAAGCGATGTCTCTAAAAACAGAATAAAGAGAACGCAAGGAATACGTTTCCAGAGTTATAAAACTCCCCCCACCCAGCACGTGCACCTCTATCCTCCCCCCTCCCTACCTTCCCATCTGCTCCTCCCGGCCTCCTCCACCCACCGCCCAGGGAGAGCCGCCCGCAACGCCCCATAGTGCCGCTCCACTACATCCCGCCTGACATCTGTTCCTCTTAACTGCAGTGCGTCAATTACTGCCTGCAGTGGCAAGAATCCAGAAACACCTTCATATAATGTCTCTGTATCGCACTATCCCTGCTTCTACCCATGATGGATAATACATCGGCCTTCTTCCCCGAGCCACACTCAGGTTGAGAAAAAGAGGCTGATTCAATACTGCAGCACAATCTCCCCACTCGCACTGCAGCCTTGGGAGCAGCTCCCCCCAAGCAGTAAAAAGTTCATGATAATAGGCCGGGAGGTCTCTCAGCATGGCCCCTGTGGGGACCATCCAGAGAGCATCCCTCCCCAAACCCCCCACCTTGTCCATAAAATATATTTAAAAAAATACCCGCCCAACTCCGCTCCCACAATCTTCGGAGAAAGCGACGCACGACCTTCACGCACAGGGCCTTCATACACAGCTCCTGGATTCCTCCCCTCCCATAAAAATGTTAAAATAGACCCTTTAAGTCTTTTATACACCCACAAGGGCATGTGGCAGACCGACAAGGTGTACCATAGCTTAGAAAGGAGGAGGGCAACACCGTTTCAATCTCTCCCTCTTCTCCGCCCCACTGTGATCCCCAATACCACAACATGATCTTTCACTTCAGGGACAGTTATTTCAGGTGACAGAGCTTCAACAGAGCCTAACTCAAGCATCTGGGACTTCACTCTTGCCCCAGATGCTGCCCCAAACTGCGCCTCCGCCTCCATTACCAACGCTTGCAATGCTTCCTGTGTCACGCACGATAATTGTTGTGTCATCTGCATATTGAAAAACAGTGGGTGCAAAACCTTCCCGTCCCAAACGGATTCCTCCCTCCACCCCTGCCGCCCTTATAACCGCTACCGCCAGCCCCAGCGGCTCAGCCACCAAGGAGTAAAGAGCCGTGGAGAGAGGGAAACCTTGCCTGACTGAGCGCCATACTAAAAAAGCGTCTGATAAAAAACCATTGCACGTAACTTGTGCAACAGCCCCACTGTACAAGACAGATATCCAGCGCAGGAACCCCGCGCCAAAACCGAAGGAGCGCAGAACCCCAAACAAAAACGCATGTTCTACGCTATCAAAGGCCTTCTCTATATCTAGGCGTAGGAGATATCATCCCACCCCTTGTGCTTTCATATATGTTACCAACTGTGACACTGCAAAAATATTATCAAAAATGTCACGTCTATTATTCGAAGGAGCACCTCCCCCAGCCTTGACGCGAGCACCCACGCTAGAATCTTATAATCGACATTTAACATGGAAAGGGGCCTGTAACTCCCCAAGGCTGCCCGAACACCTAAAACACTAAAAAAGTTTTATTCTAATGAATAATGCTTTTCAAACACCTAAGAAATCTGTGTGAAACGGTAGAATCACATGAATGTGCAAAACTCTCATGTAGCTTTTCTTAAAGGGGAACACACCCAATTAAAGGCTTTGGTCCAATACTGCTACTATTGAAAAATTTCCATTATTACACTGGCACTTGCATTCACATTAAAGCTCATCTTTACCATCCAAGTCATCAAAATTTACTTGGGCTACACTCTCCCCCTCTAAACCCCATGAGTCCCTGCATGCGTCCTAGCACTCAAAGTTTAAATGATATGGTTGGCCACAATCTACTCTAATAGTAGAGCTAGTATTAATGGTTTCAAAAGCTCTTTGTAAGTGAATAAGGCAGGTTGGCGCCTCTCTCGAGAACTCCTAAGTTCCCGATGTGTTTCATTGCACATAGTCTCATCGGTTTGTTGTACTCTGGGCTGAAAGTCAGGTATTGCAGGTCCCTCAGGAGTCTCTATTACCACATGGTCTGGGTGTTCCTGACATCCCTCAGCATTGTTCTCTGTATCGTGTGTTTGCATCTCAGCAATCTGATCATGGACTTCCTCCGTAGGAGTAACGTTGAGCCCAATATCCTCTGGTATAAGACTTGCTCTGGCTATAGGCTGTTTAGCAGCTGATTTGTTTAACAAGTCTGTAAGTGACTGCAAACAATCCTGCACGACAGGTAGACAGGAGGAAATCTCTGGTTCTTAAAACGTATACATCCTCATCGTCACTTGACACCTCCGATGATATAATGAGCTCTTCATGCTGGTCTGGTGCCTTTCTCTTCCTCTGTTTCCTGAGTGGAGCCATCTTGCTATTTCCAGCCAGAGTATCATCTACGGGTAGAAATCCACAGTAAGTGAACAGAGAGTAGAGAGTAAGAGAAGGTCATGATGGAGTGTATGATGGGATCCTTCCCCCTTCCCTGGCTTAACAACATAAACAGGACCATCTGCAAATCTCTTTACTATAGTGTGGACATTATGTTCCCACCTGTCGGCGAGTTTGTGCTTCCCCCTAATGCTCTGTCTCCGGGAAATAGCTCTGCAGCTCTAACTTTGGTGTCAAACCTCATTTTGTTATTTTCTCCCATTTTCCGAGAATTTTCAGATGCCAAGGTGTAACTTTCCTGAAGACGCTGTCGTAATTGCCCCACATATTCTGAGTGGCTTTTATGTCCCTTTCCCACAGGACTGGTTCCTAAAATGAGGGCCACGGGCAGTGTTGGCTATCTGCCAAACATCAGCTCATAAGGTGAAAACCAGGTAGTGCTGTTCCTTGTGCAGTTGTACGCATGTACAAGAGGCTTTACAAAATCTCTCCAGTGATACTTATCTTTCTCTGTTAAGATTCCAAGCATGCTAAGGAGTGTCCTGTTGAACCTTTCAACTGGGTTTCCACGGGGGTGATAAGGTGTGGTTCTCACTTTTTCAGCTCCAGTCAACAAGCACAGCTCTTTTATGATTCGTGATTCAAAATCTCTTCCCTGGTCACTATGCAGACGACTCGGAAACCTATAATGTACAATGAAATTCTACCAGAAAGCTTTAGCAATGGTTTTCAATTTCTGGTCCCTTGTGGGCAACGCCACTGCAAATTTAGTAAAATGATCTGTGATGACAAGTATATTGCTGGTGTCTTTACTGTCTGGCTCCAAGGAAAGAAAATCCATACACACAAGCTCCAGTTGGTATTTAGAGAGTATATTTTTCATTGGGGCTGCCCTTTGAGGATTCGTTTTCCTCCTGAAACATCTGTCACATGTTCTACACCTCTCTTCAATATCCTGAGTAATTCTGGGCCAGTAAAATCTTGCTCTGGCAAGGTAAAGAGAACGTTCTGGTCCGAGATGGCCAACATCGTCATGAATACCCTGCAACGCTCTCTCCCTGTACCTTTGGGGTAAGACAAGCTGGTTATATATATCTTCATTGTCCATTGTTTCTATACAGGACCCCATCAATGAACTTAAGCCTGTTCCTCTCCCTCATGAACAATTTGACCTCAGGGGGACTCAAGGCCTGTTAAATGTGAGGTAGAATCATGGCCATTTTCTAAACAAGCAATGACTTCTCTAATGGAAGGGTCCTCTCTTTGTGCTTTTTGCTTTGTGCTTTGTGCCTTATATGACATCCCTGGTATCGTCTCCAGACCAGGGTAAATGTAGTCATCGGGAATTGTTGAAGCATCAAGAGCAAGGCATTCAGCAAGAGTGGGGTACCCCAAGTCTTGACTTTTACCGAGCACTGAAATAACAGCGAAATGAGTGCAGCTCACACAAAGCTGAGAACACAGTGTGCGGGATCTCCTCTGTTGTCCCATCCAGCATACGTTGCTTAAAGTATTTAATCTCATCTTTTTCTTGCAAGAAAGCCTCGTCCTCAAGAGGCTGGTCATGAGGACGACGAGATAATCCATCAGCATCTCCACTGACACATCCAGCTCTGTACTTGATGTTAAAATTATAGGCCGCTACCCAGCGGTGTCCAGCTGCGTCAAGCTTTGCTGATGTTAGCACATACGTCAAGGAATGCTGATGGACGCTCATGATATAGTGCAGCACCAAGCCCACCTCGAGAAGCATCAGTGTGTAATAATAAATAGGGAGTTTAAGGTTTGCAAAAGCAAGAACCAGTGCAGAGGTAAGTCTTTCAATGATGGTCTTGAAAGCAGTCTCACATTCAGTAGTCCATTCATCATGGAAAGGGGAATCAGGGCCTTTAGAACTCCGGATATACTCTCTCTTGTACAATTTTCCTCTCTTTCGGGGTGGACAATACCCTGAGGTTAGATGGTTTAAAGCAGGGGTGTCAAACTCACGGCCCGCGGGCCAGATCCGGCCCGCCACGTCATTTTATGTGGCCCGCGAGAGCTTAAACGACTGTACGATTGTTGTGATGGTTCGAGTCGTTACAGAGACGCGCTTATTATTTAATGGGACACCTGCGCCTTTAAGTGCAACTGGTGACATCGTAGTCATGGCAACTAACTTTGACCTTCGCTTAGAAGCCATGTGACTTTTACGGCAAAAGAACGCGGGTAGTAACGTAAACAATAATAATAAATATAAATAATTATCTTGCAGTATAATACAGAAGCATCGTCTGTAAGTAGTGGCGTTTATATTCTCAGTTGTTTGTAAATGTTTAGTGAGTATATCACAGCGTTTTAGTTACAAATTTATCGTAATTAAATACAGTTGTTACCGTTACTATAGCAATTAGTATCTCTATACAAAATGCTAACTCGTTACCTCTATTTTACGTTTGGTTAAATCTCATATTGTACCAGATGCAACACTTGACTACAGCTGTGTGCTTGTACTGTATTAAGTTCTTTATTGTTTTTATTGTTTGTATTTTTACTTCATTCTGGTGCACACAGTGTATCACACAGCTGGGAAGCAAATAAAACCGACTGTATTCTGAAGAGAGCTGTCTGTCTGTCTGTCTGTCTAGCTGAGCAAGGGGGATAAACTCTTAGTGAGGGCAGAACAATTGTCTTAAAATACACTGTAAAATCCTACATTAACTGCATCTCTCAAAATGCATGCTGATTTTGTGACCTGCAAAGTGACACATCCCGCCAGTAGATGATGTTAAAAAATATTTACACATAATCCCAAAATGTACAAGAAGATAAGTAAGAAAATTAAGCAGAAGTAGGAAATTTAATGAAAATGAAAACAAGTTTGTGCTTCAGGAAGAGAAAACGGTGCGTCTCTTGTATTATAAGGCTGTGTCTGTGGTAAAGGAGGACAATATAAATGCAGAATTTAGCCTCCAAGAAAAACAACAGACTGCAATCTCAGCAGAATACGTTACAATAGGCCCTTTGAGGGCCACAATAATGCTGATGTGGCCCTCGGTGAAAATGAGTTTGACACCTCTGGTTTAAAGGCTTGACAATTTTGGAATAACCATTAACAAAACAACGGTAGTATCCAGCAAAGCCTAAAAAACACTTTAGCTCTTTTTGGTTGGAAGGTTGTGGCCAGGTTTTCAAAGCAGAAATCTTATCTGGGTCTGTATGTACCCCATCTGCATCCACAACATGGCCCAGGTATCTTACTGAGGACTTGAAAAAATGACATTTGTCTGGAGACAACTTTAAGCCAAAATCCTTAAGCCGATTATGCACCTTTATCAATCTGGCTTCATGTTCTTCAAGCGTACTTGAAGAAGACAATCAGATCATCCAAAAACACAAGTACCTCATTTAAATGAAGGTTCCCAACACACTTCTCCATCAAGCGTTGGAATGTGGCGGGAGCATTGGTAACTCCCTGTGGCATTCTGTTAAATTCCCAAAACCCAAGGGGGCAAATAAATGCGGTATTGGGCTTGTCTTCTTCTGCAACTTCCACCTGATAATAGCCAGATTTGAGGTCCATCACAGAGAACCATTTTGCACCACTAAGGGCAGAAAAAGTGTCTTCTATGTTGGGCAGGGCATAGGCATCTTTTATGGTGCGTAAGTTCAGTTTTCGATAGTCAACGCAAATTCAAAAAAATTTATGGATCTGTCTTGTCTTATCTGTGTGTGTGTGTGTCTGTGTGTATGTGTGTGTGCGTGCGTGTGTGTGCATATAGGAACATTCGGGTAGAGGTGATATATATATATATATATATAATGGTTATAGATGTGTAATGGTTGTGTTAGTGGTGTATGTGTATAGAATGGTTATAGATGTATAATGGTTGTGTTAGTGGTGTGTGGGTAAACTGTTGATGAGAGCTGATGAAGTTATTGATATAACAGGTTTTTAAGTGCTGACCATGTTTTCTTGTGTTCATGAGTTCTGTTTTTGATAGATGCTGATATTTTTTCCATTTTTATATGTTCTATGAATAAGTTTTCCATTGATTGATTGTGATGTTTTTCCTTGATTTCCAGTTTGTGAGAATAGTTTTTTTGGCGATGGTTAGCACCACTAAAAGTGCTTTTGTTTCATCCTGGTTTATGTTTGTGGTTGATGTGTCGCCTAATACACAGAGTGATGGGGATAGGGGGTTGGGGTGTTTTAGTAGTGGAGTCAAATCATTTATAACAAGTTGCCAGAAGTGTTTGATTGGTGGACAGTACCATAAAGCGTGCATGTAGTTGTCTGGGGTGTTTAGTGAGCAGTGTGTAAAGATTTCAGAGTCCACTAATCCCATTTCATATAGCTTTTGCCTAGTATAGTGTACTATGTGAATTACCTTATATTGTATAAGGTGGAGGTTAGTATTGTTAGTTATTTTAAATGTGTTTTTGAGAATGTTTGTCCAGCAATCGGCAGTGAGAGTCATTGGGAGATCTTCTTCCCATTTGTTTTTTGGTATAGAGACTGTTTGGTCTAGTTCAGATAAGAACCTATAAATTTTAGGTAAGATTTTGTCTGAGGAGGAGATATTGAGGAATTCAGAAATTGGTGGAGTAAGTTCTAGAGTTGTTTTATCCTTAATTTTTGAGTTTAATATAGATCTAAGTTGGAGATATTCCAGTAACTGGTTACTCTCAATGCCATATTCCTGTGTTAGATGTGCGAATGTTGCTAGGGTGTTGTTCTGTAGAATGTGATGTAAATGTGTAATACATTTTTCTTTCCATTTGTGTAATTTCAATGTTTTGTTAGTGGCAGGGAAGTCAGGGTTGTGCCATACGGGTGAGTGTTTAGTGTGTGCATGTATAGTTTTTGTGTTCTTGTGCAGTTTCCACCAAGCTATTAGAGTTGATGCAATTATTGGGTTTTTAATACAGGATTGGCGTTTTAGTGTTGTACTTATAAATGGTAGGTCTGCAATTTGTATTTTATTACTTGATGTTTTTTCTACTTCTCTCCATATTTCATTTGTCTAAATCGGTTTTACCCATTTAATTATGTACTGTAATTGATTTGCGGCAAATTATAGTTGGAAATCAGGCGCTTCAAGGCCTCCCTGAGTTCTATCTTTTTGCAGTGTAGTTAATTTGATTCTAGGTGGTTTGTTTTTCCAATAGAATTTGGAGATGATTGAGTCTAAGGTTTTAAACCAGGTAGGGGGTGGTTGAATAGGAATAACTGAGAAGAGGTAGTTTACTTTTGGTAATATTGACATTTTGATAGTGGATATTCTGCCGATGAGGGATAGTGGGAGTTTCATCCATCGTTGGACATCCTTGTTTATAGTTGTGAGTAACAGGTTAAGATTAAGTGTGTGCAGCTCAGACAGCTTGGGGGAAATTTTAATGCCCAGGTATGTGATGTGTTTAGTGCACATTGGGATAGGGAGAGCCTGAGTTGCTATATCTGCTAAATTCATGTTAAATGGTAGAACGGTGGATTTAGACCAGCAAAACAAAACTAACAAGGCAAAACAAAACTAAACACAGCTAACATAACATGACTAGTATGACTTAACAAGACCTAGAAACATGGCTTAACAAGACCTAGAAACATGGCTTAACAAGACCTAGAAACATTACATAGCATGACTTAACAAGACCTAGAAACATGGCTTAACAAGACCTAGAAACATGGCTTATCAAGACCTAGAAACAAAATCCATAGCCCAGCCAAACAAAGAACATGCACAAACCAAAATAGTAGTCAAATAGTTACAGCCTGTGAAGTTTTTGGGGAAAGATATCAAAACCTGAATGTAGCCAAGATAAGGAACATGTTGCCCTCCTGCACCCTCAATTTTAAACAATGAATTAATAGACTGGATTGGAATAGAAGACAACTGAGATGAATAAAAAGTTTCAGAAAGAGTTGTTACTTGTGACCCAGTATCAAGAATTTAATCGCAAGGCATGCCTTCTATAAGTACTGAAGCAATGCAACGAGGTCCAACTAAACTGCAAGGTAGAGACTGGATACCTAAGCAACAGACCTCTTCTTTGAGCCTGCTATGAGCCACAGCTCTGGGACAAGTGTCTTGTAGATCTGCAGCTCCTGGTTGTCCCACAACAGGAGCTGCTACAAGTTTAATGTTGGGTCATGCATCTGTTGCTTGAGTCAAAATTGGTCACGTCTATCTCTAAGCTCTGCATTTTTCTTGCGGACAAGACCAGGATTGGGGTCATTAGAACAATGGACAGCTATATGGCCATCTTTGCCACATTTAAAGCAAAACCAGGGCTTTGGTAAAGTGGAAAAGCTGGACGCTCCCCTTGCACTAACTGTCGTGGACACAAGACAATCATTCGCTTTAATTATTTCATTTGGTTCTTGACTTACGCATGATTCACCCCTATCTCTTTCGATTTTTTACAGCGCATCTACTTGCTTACGTAGCTCAGCTATTTCTTTCTCAAGTTTAAGGGTATTGTCTTGCTCATCTTTTGTTGCACATTCATCATCCATTGGCAAACTATGTGCTGACAATATATGCTGCAGCCTTTGTGCTTCCTAGATGCTTTTTAATTCTAGTAATCTTAATAGATCTATGATCTTCCTCAGTTCTCACCAAAAGAAGCAACTCAGGAAAGCGTGGTGGGTTGCTTTTCTTTAGTTCGAGTTGGAGGCCCATTATCATTCCTTGGTCCCAACACCCTCTACAGAACTGCCTAAGTAGGTGTTTACTAGAATCTTCAGTCAGAAATCCCCCTCTAGAGATTGCAGCCTCAGGAGGTAACATGAGGGGTTTTCCCCAGAATTCTGGTTGGAATTCAGAAATGCAATGAAAATATCTTCTCAATCTTCAACTTCACCAAATGCAGACTCAAGCTGAATGATATAAGATAGGGCTGGAGAATTGATACCTAGTGGTTTCACCATATCAGCTGCAGGGCTAAGCAGGCTTTCAAGAATTTTCTTCACCTTCTGAAGCTCAGACAAAGAGGAATCACTGAGGAGAAGCTCGACTTGAGAACGCGAAGTGTCAAAATCAACTTCTCCATTAGGCTTGGGAGTTCTTCCTGAGAAAAGGCGAATCCTGCTGTGGCTAAAGTATGATGGAGTTTGTTCACCCCGCCTGACATGTTCAACGACAACTTTTTGTATATGTGGGGGATTCATTACATTCTCATCAATGCATGTTGGGTTTGGGGACCCACAGGGTAATGAAGTGCCCGGAAGAGTTGGCGCTCTAGGGGATTCTGTGACATTTGAGTATGCCCCTGCTGCACCATCCCTTGCAGAACAGCTGTATTCTGGGCCACACCCTCGCTTAGAGGGGAATTTGAGTAAGTACATTTCAACCCCTTTTGAATTATGCTAAGAAAACCAGCTTTGCTGCTTCCAGCAACTTTTACGTAGCTCATCCAAGTATTGCTTAGCTTGTTTCTTCCCCGACTCGTCTTGACAGATGTCCCGGATTGTTTGGACATGCCATAAGATAGTGGGGTCTTTAGGACTCTCTAACTGGCCAGGGCAATCAGTGCTCATGCGCTCAACTGCTCTGTCAGAGTTATACTGTATTAAAACCCTACCCTTTGGCTGATTAGGTTCATCAGGAACTCTGACTATCCTAGAAACCTGTCCATTGGCCTAAATAAATCTATTAATCTCTTCATCTGCATAAAGCGGCTCAACACCTGCAACAAAAAGGCAGCTCGGCCCATGTAAGTCAAAAAAATTGCAGAGATCCATGTCTAATACTTATTTCTCTTTGCTCCTGACTGTTTTTTTGCCCCTTGGTGGTATTTAAATATCAGTACAGTAGCCAATCTCCTGGCTGGACTTGCCAATTATGTAACAGGGGTGAGGTGGTTTTCTTTTTAAATAAATCTAGAGGTACTGCTCAGATAAGCAAAAATCAAACTGGCTCGCCACCCATTCCTTCTTTGTTTTTTTTTTCTTGTGGAAGAAAAAGGAAATAAATAAAACTTAAAAACAGCTCCGCATGCAATATTTGGGGGTCTGTGAAAACTAAAAAAGTTTCATTCTAATGAATAATGCTTTTTGAACACCTAAGCAATCTGTGTGAAACAGTAGAATCATATGAATGCACAAAACTCTCATGTAGCTTCTCCTAAAGTGGAACACAACCAATTAAAGGCTTTGGTCCAATACTGCTACTATTGGAAATTTTCCATTATCACACTGGCACTTGCATTCACATGAAAGCTCATCTTTACCATTCAAGTCATAAAAATTTACTTGGGCTACATAAGCATAATATCTCTGCATTGTTGCACACTTTCATTAAATCCCTAAATTAATCACCTGAAGTTAGACCTCTAATGTTTACAGATGCAACCACTAAAGTCATTAATAAAGGTAAAAAAAGAAAAACAGACTGAACGGACATGTCACTGTGCATCAACCAATTCATCGTCATTCTCCTCAATTCCTTCACCCCCAAAAGACCTAATAAATGCACGTCTGCCTAGACACCTTACCGTCAGCCTCAATTTTCTGTCCGCTCAGTCTGCTTCTTCTTCCCGCCAAGGATAAATTAGGCACTACTTTAACTTTTCTCCTTCTCTGCCTTAGAGCTAGTACACCCAACCCTTCTTCCTTCTATTTCCTTCATCATGTCCAGTGCATCCCCTGATACCTCCAGTGGACTCCTCCTTTCCTTGCACATTTTAGAGGAGTATACAGCACTTTCAAACTCTGCCACAGCACTTGCTGCATCAGCTGCACCGACGTCCGCAGCAGCAGCATCACCTACTTCTTTAGAGCCGGTCCGTCCAATTTCAGTGAAGAAACATTTCTTTCCAGCATTGGGAGCAACGGGGGCTGGAACAACATCTGAATCATTCTGGACACCACTCACATTGTTCACATCTCCAACTTTTCCACTCATAAAGCCATCCATTACAGGGAAACATCCAAGGTCACTTACACCAGAAATTGTAGCCAACGAGCCATTAGGACATGCACCAACAGCTGTGCACGTGCTCTCGGATACACCAAGAAAGCTGCTTTTGACCAGGTCAGCCTCAGCTGCCAGTCCAGCGAGTGCTTCAGCTTCCACAGCGGGTAAGCCAGCAACAGCTTTGAAGGCCTCTGGCTCACCCACCTCCGCTGAAGCCCCCGAACAGCCGCCACGCTGCGTTACATCCACGCACTCACCATCACCCACCTCAGAGGGTGAGGGCCCTCCTGCACTCCGGGCAGCATACCACAATGCAATCCCGTGCGAAGTGGCCCTGTTCAAAGCACTTTCTACAAGTGAAACCCGGACACATTCTATAAACGTGCCCAGGCTTCAAACATAGGTGACAGAATTTCACCTGCAGATCGTGCATCACTCTGAAGTACTGTGGGCCCTCAATAGTGTAAAAGCGAGCACAATAGGGGAGTGAAACCACTCTAGGAGGGAAGCGCACTCGAGCGTAACACGTCCCATCAGCTACGTCGGTCCCGGGATAATAATGTCTCCGCACTGGGTGTAAAGGAACAACCCCCCACAGTTTTAATCTGTCCGTTATATCTCCGTCTTCTATATAAGCAGGCAGATGCAAAAATAGACCAAAAACTCAGTCCTGTCCAGGGGAGCCAAAAAGAAAAAGAAAAAAAAGCAAGAAAAATGTAAGCAAGCCAAACAAAAAAAAAGGACCAAACTCAGAACAAAGCACAGACTCCTCACTCTCTCCTCTCTCACACACCTGACGCCAATCAGCCCTACAGCAAGAGATCAGGCGTTCTCAAGGTGGTGTGGCCATAAGCGAAAGAGGTTGGATTTAAAGCTTCCTGTGCTGCAATTAAAAGGAAGGCCTTTCATTCATAGATAGATAGATAGTATTCCCAGGCGGTCTGCCATCTAGGTACTGACTGAGCCCAACCTTGCTTAGCTTCTGAGATCAGATGAGATCAGGCGTTCTTTTATTTACTTATTTCTTTTTTTATTTACATGTTTAATAAATACATTTGTAGTCATACTGTCACACCGGCTGCAGTTCCTCCTCCACGCCACAGGAGATCAGTCTCACCAGAATATTGATCAAACCCAGGTGCTTCAGTTTGAAAGCCATTATGATCGCAATATAAACAATGAATACAGCCATGATAGATGCAAAGTCTTGTTTGGTACGTCCTACAATTCTGAGCGTTTTCATTGTGATTTCGGATCTCTGGTATGAACTATTGTTTCTGGTTATTTTGGATTATCATGTTTTGTTTAGCGGTTATTGGATTTGTTTGCATTGGATTTTCTGACGACACGTTGCCGACTTGGACTGAACTGACCTACGATTTTGTATTATTAAAAAACCTGCACTTGATTCCTTACCATCGTGTACTGTGAGTGTTTTCTAACAGAAGACTTCGCCTGTAACATGGAGTCAGCAGGTGTGGAGGAGAGGATGGACCGCCAGGAGCAGCATATGGAGGAAATGTTCAAACTCATGCAGGAATTAAGAACACAGCTCGCACCTCCACTGCATCTACGCTCCGCTACAACTGTGAATGAAAGCCCGGTCAACATTATTTAATATCTGTGAGTTGGCCTTTCATACATCTACCACTGTGCATGTGGCCATGCCGGAGAGGTATGATGGCTCTCTTAATAAATGCAGGGGCTTTTTGATGCAGTGTAGTATTTACATTGAGCACCACCCCAAGCAGTTTAGAAGTGAAACAGATAAAATTCACTTTGTTATTTCCCTACTTACTGGGAAAGCTAATGGCTGGGCTACAGTGTTATGGAGCAGTGACAGTGAAGTTCTTAAATCTGAGACTCAATTTTATACGCAGTTCAAGCAAATCTTTGATCACCCTAAGAAAGAAAGGGACATAGGGAATCAGCTGTGTGAATTAAAACAGGGAAAGAGTTCAGCAGCTGATTATGCCCTAGAATTTAGAATGCTTGCAGCCGGCAGTGGATGGAGTGAGCCGGCGTTATTGACCATGTTTCGCAGGGGACTGAGAGATGACCTACAAGCTTCAGGTGCGTCAGGTGCTTCAGTTTGAAAGCCATCAAACTGAATGGCTGTCAGAATGGCTGTCCGAGGAGCCACAATGGACTTGGACAATTTCATTCGTACAGCTATTACTTTGGATAATTTGTTACTTAACAAGAGGAAGCTCAATGTGCCTGTTGTGAGTGCACCAGTGTTGCCAGCAGGAGATCCCGAACCCATGGAGGTGGACCGAGCACACATCTCTGAGGCAGAATGACAAAAGAGGTGGACAGAGCAACTTTGTCTGTACTGTGGAGGAAATGATCACATGCTTGCTAACTGTAATAAGCGTCCTATATCATCTAGGGCGTTGAAGGTGAGTTCAGCCATTCTGCCTGACATAAACAATGCTTGTATGGGAGTAAAGGTGCAGTTATTATGGTGTTCAGGTTCTGCATGTCTTACAGCATTGATTGATTCTGGCGCTAATGGAAACTTCATTGATTGGACCACTGGTAAAGGAGCTACAGATTCCACTGACTCAAACTCCTGCAGCGTATACCGTAAACTACGAGCGGTGGACGGTCGAGCACTGGGAGATGGTACTGTTTCTGACTGCACAAAGGAACTTCAGATGAGGCTGGGATTGAGATGAGTCATGAGGAGGTGATTTTGTTCTTTGTTATTGATTCACCAAAGCATGAGATTATACTGGGATATCCATGGCTGGTGAAGCTCCTCATAGAGACTGGGACTGTGCAATAGGTCTTTTACCAGGTACCACCCCTCCCAAGAACAGAATTTATCCTCTGTCTAGGCCTGAGACAAAGGCTTTAGAATCTTATATCGACGAAGCCCTTGAGAAGGGTTACATTTGTCCATCTACATCTCCTGCGGCCACCAGTTTCTTTTCTGTAGAGAATAAAGATGGTGGTCTTCGTCCATGTATAGATTATAAAGGATTAAATGAAATAACTGTAAAATACAGATGCCCATTGCCTTTAGTCCCTGCTGCCTTGGAACAACACATACCCCTTTTCCACCGACGCATATCCGGCTCTGTTCCAGTTTGCAAACTTGATTTTTAACTGGTTCAGTGTGTTTCCACCGAAAAAAAGAGGTTCCAGAGAGCAAACTACCATTCTAATCTGGCACCACAGAATAGTTGGTTTTTTAGCACGAACCGTGGCACCACTGGCTTGAGGGGGCTAAATTTCCCTTCACTGTAATGACAGATCACCGAAACTTAGAATACATAAAATCAGCTAAAAGACTTAAATCCTAGAAAGGCACAGTGGGCATTGTTTTTTTACACAATCTAACTGTTAGGGTGTCTGCGGCGTCTGATGAACTTACCACCTGTTCTCAGCGTCGCAGACGTTACAGAACAAAGAACAGCGTGGCCTCAAATAGGAGGTCCGCTGATTAGTGTGTACGACCGGCACCTGCGCGCTCACTATTTAAGTGGGCGTTGTCAGGTTGCCGGCGTCGCACCTTTTGTTCTGTTTATGGCTTTTGGCTGCACCGCACCAGCCTGTTATTTTGTTACGGCTTAGCAGGTACCCCCCAGGCGCTGTATAGTGGTTGGGGGCGTAGGTCTAGAAGCCGAGGTAAATAGGCTTAGCATTTCTGGTTAAATATAGCTGGGTGCGATTTTGTGCAGTCCTCGCGCTGCAGTTTGTTTGGAACGCGCAGCTTGTTCCGGTTAGCCACTGGCTAACGCTAGCGCTGCTTCCACACGCAGCAGGCTCTTAAAGCGCTTCCGAATCCCCGGTCTTATTGCAGTGTGGTTGGCTCTATATACATAGAGCCGCGTTACCACCGGAGCGACCCGGGTTCGTATCCGCGCCTCGCCATTTTTCATTGCGCTCCATTGTTTATACGGCCGCTTCCCAGTTTACCGCTGGTGACAGTGCCGCTCGGGCTCTCCTTAAAGCCCGTGCTTTTCCCCTTTTTTTGTCTCGGTCTCACAAGCGGTTTTCGCCGAGACCTGCAGCGCTCGGCGCATCTCTTAAAGCGCCAGCGCCTTTCAGTTCCCAGCCTCGCTATTTGCGAGGTGCGTTGGTCTATGACCAGCAAGTGAGCGACCGGGGTTCGCGACTCGCGTTTTCGGTTTTTCTCTTTTGTGTTCTCTGTTTTTTTTTTCTTTCAGTTGCCAGACGTCTTCGGCTGCGTTCGGGATTCCCGAATTGTTTTCTGTTCATTGTTTAATGTTTGTTTATATTGTTTATTATTCTTTAAATAAAATCTTGGGTCCTCCCTCTCTCACTCGTAACACTAACTTTACTGTGACATACTGCCTAGGTTTCAAGAATGTCAAGACGGATGCACTATCCAGACAGTGGGAATACGACAGAGAAAGAGAAGTGCCAGACACCATCCTCAGACCAGGCTGTGTTAGCTTCTATTCAGTGGGATTTTATGAAGGAGATCAGAAGGGCTAGAGATTCTGATCCCACTCCTTCGAATTATCCTTCTGATCGTGAGAATGTGCCTAAAGAACTCAGAAATAAAGTAATTAAGTACACAGTTCACCCACTTCGAGCCATCCGGGTATTTTTAGAACCTTGTCCTTGATGAAAAATAGGTTTTGGTGGGAAAAAATGAAAGAAGATATTACTCAGTTTGTTAATGCATGTTATGTTTGTGCACAGGCTAAAAATCCCAGGCAACCGTCAGCGGGTGTTTTAGAACCCTTACACATAACTGAACGCCCTTGGTCACACATTGGAGTAGATTTCTTAACAGATTTACCTTCCTTACAAGGTAAAACAGTAACATTGGTCATTGTGGATCGCTTTTCAAAATCGTGTAGATTGGTCCCAATGAAGAAGTTACCCACAGCACTGGAAACACCAGAAGCCTTGTTCCAGTTTGTGTTTAAAGCAAGCCGTAGCCTAGTGGTTAAGGCACAGGACTAGTAATCCAAAGGTTGCTGGTTCAAGCCCCACCACTGCTAGGTTGCTGCTCTTGGGCCCTTGAGCAAGGCCCTTAACCCTCAGTTGCTCAGACTGTATACTGTAACTGTAATGTAAGTCGCTTTGGATAAAGGCGTCTGCTAAATGCTGAAAATGTAAATGTAAATGTGTTTAGGTTATATGGTATACCTGAGGACATTAACGTAAGTCTTTCATCAGGATACCATCCACAGTCTAATGGGCAAACAGAACGCCTTAATCAGGAAATTGGACGTTATGTCAGGTCTTATTGTAGTAGATCCCAGAATGATTGGGCCCGGTATTTGCCATGGGTAGAATATGCACAAAATTCACTTATTAGTGCATCTACTGGCTTAACCCCTTTCCAATGTGTATTGGGTTTTCAGCCTCCTTTGTTTCCATAATGTTTAGTATGGATGATTCACGCTTTCACTTTCAGGAGTCAGACAGCAGACACGCTTGGTTGGTGATTATAATAGCTTTATTATAATGCACAATAGTTACACATACAATAAGTAATAATTCCCAACCTAAAACTACCTGCAAAGAGTATATACACCCTGGATTAAGCTATCATCACCCACCTCTCATCAGCTGGGGAGCCCCTTCAGCACTGGCAGGAGATCAACCTTACCCAGAGGCGCACTGTCCCACGGCTGAGCTCCTGTCAGTGCCAGCGACTTTTCCCCTTTAACTGATTCAAGACGAATCTTCAGGTTTCAAGCAACTGATTCAAGACGAATCTCCAGGCCCCAAGCAACTGATTCAAGACGAATCTTCAGGTTCCAGACAACTGATTCAAGACGAATCTTTAGGTCCCAAGCAGCTGATTCAAGATGAATCTCCAGGTTTCAAGCAGCTGATTCTGGACGCCTCTCCAGGGTCCTCGCAGCTGGTTAATGATGTTTCTTCAGTGTTTTCGCCGCTGACTTCGGACGCCTCTCCAGGGTCCTCGCAGCTGAGCGATGTTTCTTCAGTGTTTTCGCAGTTGACTTCGGACGCCTTTCCAGGGTCCTCGCAGCTGAGCGATGTTTCTCCAGTGTTTTCGCATTTGACTTCGGACGCCTCTCCAGGGTCCTCGCAGCTGAGCGATGTTTCTCCAGTGTTTTCGCAGTTGACTTCGGACGCCTCTCCAGGGTCCTCGCAGCTGAGCGATGTTTCTCCAGTGTTTTCACAATTGACTTCGGACGCCTCTCCAGGGTCCTCGCAGCTGACTCAAAGAGTTTCTCAAGGGTTTTTGCAGCTGATTAATGACGTTTCTCCAGTGTTTTCGCAAGTGACTTCGGACACCTCTCAAGGGTCCTCACAGCTGTTTCAAGGAGTTTCTCAAGGATTTTCGCAGCTGACTTCAGACGCCTCTCCAGGGTCCTCGCAGCTGACTCAAGGAGTTTCTCAAGGGTTGTTGCAGCTGATTAATGACGTTTCTCAAGGGTCCTCGCAGCTGACTCCGGACGCCTCTTCTCAAGGGTCCTCGCAGCTGACTCCGGACGCCTCTTCGCCAGGCTCTACGCAGCTGACTCCCGAAGCCTCTTCGCCAGGCTCCACGCAGCTGACTCCCGAAGCCTCTTCGCCAGGCTCCACGCAGCTGGTTTTTGTTCCCGAGTTGGCGCCCCCCGATGGCGCTTCTGTTTCCATGTTAGCACTCCCTGACGTTTTGTTCCTGAGTTGCGCCCCCCGATGGCGCTCCTGTTTCCATGTTGGCGCTCCCTGACGGCGCTTCTGTTCCTGAGTTGGCGCCCCCCCGATGGCGCTTCTGTTTCCGAGTTGGCGCCCCCTGATGGCGCTCTTGTTAAGTCGGCACCCCCAGAGGGTGCTTCAGAACTCTTGTTGGCTGCAGACGGCGTTACAGCCCTTATGTCATGCCTGCCTCAAGATGAACTTAATGACTTTAAATTTGCCCCGCAGGGCCCAGGACCTCCTTGTGGTTTGTGTTTTTTAGGCACTCCAGGAGGAGTGCCTTTAGGGGGGGGGTTATGTCACACCAAGCCTCTGTGTGCTCTGGTGCTTTGATGTGCCACGTCCCTCTCTCCATGAGCACACTAGGTCTTCTGCCACGCCCAAGCACATGATTGGTTGATTTGAACTAATTGGCTCCAGCTGCCCTGTATTTAAGAGGTGCACTGGAGCACACACACTGGGAACTGTTTTGTTATAATGTTGCTTGTTTTGGAACTGCTCTGGTGTTACCTTGGTTTGGACATTTGGTCAGGACTCGGTTAAGCTCTGTACGCTCTGTAAGCTCTGTAAGCTCTGTAAACTCTGTTAGCTCTGTAAGCTATGTTACTAGCTCTTGTGTTTAGCTCTCGTTACTAGCTATGTTACTAGCTCTTGTGTTTAGCTCTCGTTACTAGCTATGTTACTAGCTCTTGTGTTTAGCTCTCATTACTAGCTATGTTACTAGCTCTTGTGTTTAGCTCGCGTTACCAGCTATGTTATTAGCTCTTGTGTTTAGCTCGCGTTACCAGCTATGTTACTAGCTCTTGTGTTTAGCTCTCGTTACTAGCTATGTTACTAGCTCTTGGGTTTAGCTCACGTTACCAGCTATGTTACTAGCTCTTGTGTTTAGCTTGCATTACTAGCTATGTTCCTAGCCCTTGTGATTAGCTTTTGTTACTAATAAATTCTTAGTGTTTGCATCTCTGCATGTGTGTCCGCCCCCTCTTTGTCTTGTCTAGAGCCCTGTTCGTGACACACCTCAATTCTAATTGGTCTAATTGTCTTTAATCACTTTCATGTCTAGGCCGATTCCCTTTGTCTGTGTTGGCTGTTGATTACTCATTATAATAATCCCTTTCAGGTTGGTTAGAACCTGGGAGAGCTGTTGTTGCTCTTCCAGTTCTCCTTTTTCATATGCTAAACTAAGCCAGGTGGTCCCCAACTTCAGGAAGAGACATCCTGGTTTATACCTTTGATTATGATAATAATGCCATTGAGTGCAGTTAGGTAAAGCTAGTCATCCTTGGGTCCATGCTGTAATTCTTACAGTCACCCCTTTTGATGCTTTTGGCCCTGACGCATCACAACTGCTTACAACACACACCTGCCCTGAGTGGCACTCAGTGGTCGACACCCTCCTGCCTTAGGTTGCCCCTCATTGACCTTGAGAAGTCTTACCCGTCTATGGAGAAGTGCCTCAAAACACACTGGTACTCACTCTCTCAACTGGCAAAATCATCATAACGGTTCCTTTACAAGAACAATCAAATAAACAACAAGGTTTCTTGGAGTCTTGTTCAACAACCATTAAATCCAACGGGAATGCCTAAATGAAGTGTTTGAGAAAGTTATCATGTGGCATTTCAACATGGACACACACAGCACAATATTACACACTGGCACAATATAATCAAGGTTTCTATCCCCCAATCCCAATCCGCTCCCTACCCACTCCGCCTCTCCACTCCGCCTCCGTTTGCGCGTTCACGTGGAGTGCTCGCCACATTAAGGGCTGTTCCAAAGTAATTAGGACGGTTGGGGAGTGCATTATACAACCCTCCAACAGCGAGTGTACACCAGAGCACACTCAACCACCACACTCCACGGAAGTGCAGCTAGGAAAGGTGAATAGAGGAAACACCTTACAATTATAGGTTCCGACATCATTTTCAGTAAAATATGATATCAGGTTTCCTCATAAGTGTTGGGGCAAATTTAGTCACAGTCTTCTTCAGTCTTTTTAAAGAAAGTAATAAAATCTGTGATTTGTGAACTTCAACTTCATAAATGGCAAAATTAGATTACCCCAACAATACTATCACTAACATTATTATCATATTTAACACCATTTTTTGGAGAATTAAAACATAACTATACATTTATACTAGTTATAAAGTAGCAGGTGCTTGCATCTCCTAAGCTTGTATTCCCGCTTGGAGATGCTGAAATGATAACGGAGCGCAAGACATGACAGCAAGGCGAGCAAAGCGTCGATCTGTAGCCATGGTGACGGCAGCTTCCTTCTTCCGCTCAAAAGCAAAGAGGGCGTCCCAGAGTTGACTCCTGAATTTGGACTCTCCCCTTAATTGGAAGCTCCCTTCACAGCACAGAGTGTGACTTCATATGGAGTGTGACTCTGTAGTGGAGTGTTAGTGAGGAGGGAACGGTTTGGGAAAGGCCGTAGGAGTCTTGTTTAGAAACCATCACCTTCAACAGGAATGCCTAAATGAAGTGTATGAGGAAGTTATAATGTTTCAACACGGACCACATACAGCGCAACGTTACACACTGGAAGTAAAACTGTTTGTACAATGTTCAATCAGTCAGTTACAGTAAATACACAAAATAATAATAAAAAAATAAACTTAAGGAAAACTTTAAAAAAAAATTAATTAAATTAAAAAAGTCAAAATGGGATGAACAGTGAAGTTTTGCAGAACAAAAACTAATGAAACAGTACAGGTTACAAATTTGCACCAATGAAGACAAAGGAAGGCTAAACAAATTAAGGTAATCGCCAGAATAAACTCCCTCCTTAACCTTTAACCTTTCTTTTCATTAGTTCAGTCTGCAGCTGAGCCAGTTGATTGTACTCTGGTTATTGCGGAATGGTGTGTCGTGTCTAAAGTAGTTTGAATACTAACAGTCCACACACCGTCGCTGAGATGGACAATATGATAGGGACAACCTTGGTGATCCCGACAAACTTAGAGAAGAGATGAAGGTGCTGATGATGGCGGGCAGCTTGCACGAGTCGTTTAGCACACCAAAGCAGTTGCTCTTTTTGAGGCCGGATAAAACTTCGATTCCTTTCCAACACTGGATTGTGATCACTGCACCAGGACTGGTTGTTGTTCTGGACATTTCTGCAGCATAACGATCACTGGTAGAGTCATTAGGAGGGCCCATCGCCACATTGTTTTTATTTCTGGTTACTGCAAGTGAAAAGGAAACAAACAATTAAGGTCCCCCCCCCCTTTTTTTTAAACATACAAACAACAGTTGATAAAGCTAAATAATAAAAACACAAACATAAAACATAAACTAAACAAAACACAAAACATAAACTAACATAAACTATACGATTGGTTACACATGATTTTTCTTAGGTGTCATATGCAGTATGAACAGATATGCCGTCTCCCTTTTCTAGAGCAGCCCGTAATTCCCTTTTGTCTGTGCTCAATTTCTCCATTGCTGTCTGCAATTCATTGAGCTTAATATTAACCTGGGAGTAAGGGGACACCTTTGGAGATACTTGTCTGGACATGGATTCACATTCTCTGGCAATATGTCCCTCTTTATCACATGAATAGCAAACTATGGTTGCATAAGGATTATAGGGCGGTGGTCTCTCATCAACCTTTCCAGCTTACAGCTTCATTCTTCCATGAAACGTGTTTTCTGGCTGTATTCTGATAGGAAGGTTTACCACTGATAGCAGCTATTGGAATAGATTTCCTGGTACCAACATTGCTATTGTAAAACTGAGTCATTTTAGCAATAATATCCTCATACGTAGACATATGTGTCACATGCATTGCTATGGCAGCACAGGTAGAAATTTCACTTTGGCTCATCAGAGCAGACTATCTATGATCCTGTGTTGTAATGTCAGTAATGCCACTATAGGTTACAAATGCATCTATGAGTCTCTCTGAAAATGCAGTAGGATGCTCTCCCTTTGTCATGTTAACCTGTGTAATCTTTTCCCAGTTAACAACTCTCACTCCTAAAACCTCCAATAATGCCTGTTTTCTCTCACCCTTGTTAGCAATTTTATTTTTAACCTTATCCGAGAGAGCTTTGGCAAGAGTAGAAGGGAGACACATAATCAGAATAACGCAAACATCTGCATCTGTTAATCTGTGGATGTCTACGTGTTGTTCCAAACTGCTTAGGAAATCTAGAGGGTCATGTATAAATGGGTCAAATTTTCCCACATTCTGGGTTAATGATTCTAACTCAGTGGGATTTAGAGCACGGACAATAGTAGTTCTGACTGTACTGTTTTCTTCCTCGCCGGAGTGAAGAATGCAGTGGTGCTATAGGAAACCTCACTGTATGCTGGGAGTGATGATCATAGCTGTCCTGTGACAGAGAAGCTTCCTCCCAACAGGGGTTCCTTTCTACTATACTCGGAAAGAGTTTATTGTTGGGGGGACTGATGTATGTTTTAGCATAAGCTGGCATGCAGCTCTAGATTGCTGCAGATCATATGATAACTTTTCCACCGATGATGCAAGCCTGTGATTGTCCGCCTTACAAGCTGAAATTTCTCCTCTCAACTGCACAATTTCATCCTTCAAAATAGTTTCGCTTGCTGTATGTTTTAACATAAACTGGCATACATCTCTAGATTGCTGTAGATCATTCAGTAACTTTTCAATAGATGATGCAAGCCTATCATTGTCTGCCTTACAGGCTGAAATATTCCTTCTCAGCTGTACTATTTCTTCTTCAAAATACCTGCTTGGTAGTTTTTCATAGACATAATATGTTCACTAAATGAAGAAAGAAGTATTGTGTTCTCTGTTTCAAGTGCATTCCTCTCTGACTCAACTTCCCTTAACCTCTTCCTGGTTAGTTTATAAGTGGCAAAGACGGCATGAAGTGCATTAGAAACTTTCTTCTTATTATTATTCTTAAGCTTTTTAGGATCATTTTCAAACCGGGACATAGCCCACTCATAGGGCTCATCCACAGTATTCTCAATCCCTTCAAATAATTCACTTGAACCATGCTTGGCAATGTATGCAATGACTACAGGGGTTGGACAAAATAACTGAAACACCTGTCATTTTAGTGTGGGAGGTTTCATGGCTAAATTGGACCAGTCTGGTGGCCAATCTTCATTAATTGCACATTGCACCAGTAAGAGCAGAGTGTGAAGGTTCAATTAGCAGGGTAAGAGCACAGTTTTGCTCAAAATATTGCAATGCACACAACATTATGGGTGACATACCAGAGTTCAAAAGAGGACAAATTGTTGGTGCACGTCTTGCTGGCGCATCTGTGACCAAGACAGCAAGTCTTTGTGATGTATCAAGAGCCACGGTATCCAGGGTAATGTCAGCATACCACCAAGAAGGACAAACCACATCCAACAGGATTAACTGTGGACGCAAGAGGAAGCTGTCTGAAAGGGATGTTCGGGTGCTAACCCGGATTGTATCCAAAAAACATAAAACCACGGCTGCCCAAATCACGGCAGAATTAAATGTGCACCTCAACTCTCCTGTTTCCACCAGAACTGTCCGTCGGGAGCTCCACAGGGTCAATATACACGGCCGGGCTGCTATAGCCAAACCTTTGGTCACTCGTGCCAATGCCAAACGTCGGTTTCAATGGTGCAAGGAGCGCAAATCTTGGGCTGTGGACAATGTGAAACATGTATTGTTCTCTGATGAGTCCACCTTTACTGTTTTCCCCACATCCGGGAGAGTTACGGTGTGGAGAAGCCCCAAAGAAGCGTACCACCCAGACTGTTGCATGCCCAGAGTGAAGCATGGGGGTGGATCAGTGATGGTTTGGGCTGCCATATCATGGCATTCCCTTGGCCCAATACTTGTGCTAGATGGGCGCGTCACTGCCAAGGACTACCGAACCATTCTGGAGGACCATGTGCATCCAATGGCGGTGCCGTGTATCAGGATGACAATGCACCAATACACACAGCAAGACTGGTGAAAGATTGGTTTGATGAACATGAAAGTGAAGTTGAACATCTCCCATGGCCTGCACAGTCACCAGATCTAAATATTATTGAGCCACTTTGGGGTGTTTTGGAGAAGCGAGTCAGGAAACGTTTTCCTCCACCAGCATCACGTAGTGACCTGGCCACTATCCTGCTAGAAGAATGGCTTAAAATCCCTCTGACCACTGTGCAGGACTTGTATAGGTCATTTCCAAGACGAATTGACGCTGTATTGGCCGCAAAAGGAGGCCCTACACCATACTAATAAATTATTGTGGTCTAAAACCAGGTGTTTCAGTTATTTTGTCCAACCCCTGTAGTTTCTCCATTGTAAACTGTTACTCGATCTAATAGTCTAAAAGCACCCTGCTTTAATGACCAAACACTATCTAGTTCAGTTAAAACAACGTAAGGCAAACTATATCAGGACACAACCACACTGCGTTGGGCTCAGACAACTGCTTTTACTACACTGCCTCGGGTTTACCGTTTAAATTTAGGCTTACTAGTCACAGTACTTCAGACTTTCAAGCTTTAAAATACTGCCACACTACGTCGGGCCTAAACCACACTGCTTCAGGTTTATTGTAAAACTTAGGCTTATTAGTCACAGTACGTCAGACTCTACACAGTTACGCTTTAAACTACTGCCACACTACGTCAGGCATAAACCACACTACTCCTTCTGCTATGACTGAATAAAAGATTAAACCGGTCCTTAAACTTTTCTAGAATTTTTTAAACCAAGGGAATAATCTAAAACCAGCAGCGTAAAGACAGAGATGTGATTTACTTACCAACTTGTCTTCCCCTCTTCTTGTTTTGGAAAAATCCTCGATTGGGTGGCTCGCCAGTTGTAAGGAAAAAAAAGAACAGACAGAATGAAGGACGTCTCTCCAAACTTGATGAAAATGGTGAATCTTTATTACAGGAAGCAGTAGCAAGAAACACAAGTGTAACTTGGGATCAGCAGAGCTTGACTGAACAATTCGGGGTTAAAACACACAACATATATACATTTGAGAAACACCATGTATGGGCTTCCTATGCAACCATTTTAGGGGTTTCCTGTAAAGAATGTGTATTGCCCAAAAGCAGTGCAGACGAGATGGAACTGTCACCTCAATTCTAATTGGTCTAATTGTCTTTAATCACTTTCATGTCTAGGCCGATTCCCTTTGTTTGTGATGGCTGTTGATTACTCATTATAATAATCCCTTTCAAGTTGGTAGAACCTGAGAGAGCTGTCGATGCTCTTCCAGTTTTTCTTTTTCATATGCTAAACTAAGCCAGGTGGTCCCCAACTTTAGGAAGAGACATCCTGGTTTATACGTTTGATTATGATAATAATGCCATTGAGTGCAGTTAGGTAAAGCTAGTCATCCTTGGGTCCATGCTGTAATTCTTACAGTGGGATTCGAATGATGTGGGAATGTTTATATTGTGGGTATGCTGGTACTACCCAAATTAATTCCCACCATGATGATCTGTTAGCAATTTCTGATGCATTAGTTAAAAAATACAGCATGTCCGTTGTACTGTTGATGTTAATATCATTACTGTCTGTGCTGTTCCATGAGTTATCTGTTGTTGAGATACTCACGTTCGCATAGAGTTGTAAAATACATGTATCATTACATGTCACCCATAGTCATGTATGCGGGGGGGGAGGTCTTGTGCCATATATGGAGCCATTTCCCTTCTGAGAGATAGTTGCAAAAGTACAGATTTCACTTCCTGTACACGTCAAGTTGTCTTGTTGTCTGGTCAATGTTGAATTCTTCCATCGCTATCTCACTGTGTCAATCTTCCACAGTCTAGATCCTGGAGTCCAGTACACCACACTAGCCGCCAGGCACGTGTTGATTATCCACCACCACTTCATTGCGTCCGTTATTCAGGCTCCTGCACACAAAGTCAGTGGACCCAAAGCCACCAGTATGTCTTTGAGTTTGGTGGGTTGGGGGTGTGCACTCGACACTTTTCCCTATGTGTACTGGTTTAATTAATAACTGTGCAACACGATCCCCAGCTGCAAGCAGTATTATGCAAGCAGGGTGGTGTGGCTGTAAGCAGTGGCTGCTGGAATTAAAAAGCCGATGGATGGATGGGTGGATGGATGGATGGATGGGTGGATGGATGGATGGATCCTTTATTATGCTAGCTAACAGTTAACACTGTTTTTTAAAGGACACCCTCCTAATCTTTTGCTCAAATGACACTTAATGAATGAGGCCTAAAAAAATGAAAAGCTTACAGCACTCAGTATTCCTAGTTGGTCTCCCATCTAGGTACTGTCTGAGCCCAACCTTGCTTAGCTTCTGAGATCAGACGAGATCAGGCGTTCTTTTTTTTATATATATAAAAAACATTCATACATTTAATGGATACGTTTATATGCATTAATATACATTCAAAATCAGTATTTACACATTAACAATTATTCTTTAGTAATCTTCACACTTCTTCCCACTTCCATTCTATTTTCTCTAATGTTTTAATAACAAAAGGTTTTTTTTCTAATATCTTCTTGTCAAAGTCCTCCATTTTATCATTCATTTCACAGTACATGTACTGTATATTCCTTTCACTACTTGTTCCATTTTATATTTAAACATTTTCCATACATCTACTTTGCTTTTTTTATACCTTGCAGTATTTCTTCATGTCCAAATGACATACTTAGCTACTATCACACATAAATTAACCATATACAGTGTATCACAAAAGTGAGTACACCCCTCACATTTCTGCAGATATTTAAGTATATCTTTTCATGGGACAACACTGACAAAATGACACTTTGACACAATGAAAAGTAGTCTGTGTGCAGCTTATATAACAGTGTAAATTTGTTCTTCCCTCAAAATAACTCAATATACAGCCATTAATGTCTAAACCACCGGCAACAAAAGTGAGTACACCCCTTAGTGAAAGTTCCTGAAGTGTCAATATTTTGTGTGGCCACAATTATTTCCCAGAACTGCCTTAACTCTCCTGGGCATGGAGTTTACCAGAGCTTCACAGGTTGCCACTGGAATGCTTTTCCACTCCTCCATGACGACATCACGGAGCTGGCGGATATTCGAGACTTTGCGCTCCTCCACCTTCCGCTTGAGGATGCCCCAAAGATGTTCTATTGGGTTTAGGTCTGGAGACATGCTTGGCCAGTCCATCACCTTTACCCTCAGCCTCTTCAATAAAGCAGTGGTCGTCTTAGAGGTGTGTTTGGGGTCATTATCATGCTGGAACACTGCCCTGCGACCCAGTTTCCGGAGGGAGGGGATCATGCTCTGCTTCAGTATTTCACAGTACATATTGGAGTTCATGTGTCCCTCAATGAAATGTAACTCCCCAACACCTGCTGCACTCATGCAGCCCCAGACCATGGCATTCCCACCACCATGCTTGACTGTAGGCATGACACACTTATCTTTGTACTCCTCACCTGATTGCCGCCACACATGCTTGAGACCATCTGAACCAAACAAATTAATCTTGGTCTCATCAGACCATAGGACATGGTTCCAGTAATCCATGTCCTTTGTTGACATGTCTTCAGCAAACTGTTTGCGGGCTTTCTTGTGTAGAGACTTCAGAAGAGGCTTCCTTCTGGGGTGACAGCCATGCAGACCAATTTGATGTAGTGTGCGGCGTATGGTCTGAGCACTGACAGGCTGACCCCCCACCTTTTCAATCTCTGCAGCAATGCTGACAGCACTCCTGCGCCTATCTTTCAAAGACAGCAGTTGGATGTGACGCTGAGCACGTGCACTCAGCTTCTTTGGACGACCAACGCGAGGTCTGTTCTGAGTGGACCCTGCTCTTTTAAAACGCTGGATGATCTTGGCCACTGTGCTGCAGCTCAGTTTCAGGGTGTTGGCAATCTTCTTGTAGCCTTGGCCATCTTCATGTAGCGCAACAATTCGTCTTTTAAGATCCTCAGAGAGTTCTTTGCCATGAGGTGCCATGTTGGAACTTTCAGTGACCAGTATGAGAGAGTGTGAGAGCTGTACTACTAAATTGAACACACCTGCTCCCTATGCACACCTGAGACCTAGTAACACTAACAAATCACATGACATTTTGGAGGGAAAATGACAAGCAGTGCTCACTTTGGACATTTAGGGGTGTAGTCTCTTAGGGGTGTACTCACTTTTGTTGCCGGTGGTTTAGACATTAATGGCTGTATATTGAGTTATTTTGAGGGAAGAATAAATTTACACTGTTATATAAGCTGCACACAGACTACTTTTCATTGTGTCAAAGTGTCATTTTGTCAGTGTTGTCCCATGAAAAGATATACTTAAATATCTGCAGAAATGAGAGGGGTGTACTCACTTTTGTGATACACTGTAGTTATTACACCTTTTTCCTTTTGAACCAAATATAAGTAATATCTCCCACTGTTCTGGTTATATTTTCTCATTATATTTAGAATCCCTTTCATCATACTTTTAAGTTTTTCCATAAAAACCTTCAGTTTTTTACAATAAAAGATTAAGTGTTTTAATCCCTCATCCTTTTGCATGCACACTTTGCACAATGCATTCTGTTCTATTCCTATTTTATGTAATCTCATTTCTGTTAAAATACAATTGTGCCTCAATAAGAAATTAAAATTCTCCACCACTGGCTCAATGTATTTTAGTCCATAGATTACTTTCTTTAATCTTGTCATATTTTTCTTTCCAATATCTATTTGCAACCGGTTTAGTAAAGGCCTTGTCTCTGAAAGTTACATAAAACGTTTTTGTTGTTTCCGTCTCAAATTTGTTCAAACTCTTTTTTCCTTTACGTAAACTTTAAGGATCATGTTTTCATGGACCTCTTTTTTATTTAATGTTTGTATCAATTTTTTTGGTAAAGCGTGTTTAAGGTTTTCATATTGTTTCTTTATTGTTTCCTTTTTATATTCCTCTCCTATAAATTCTAGGGCATCCATTATTGCTTGTGTTGGTAAAAATCCTTCTTTTACCTCATACATAATATCCTTTATTTGTCTAATCCCTCCTTCCCACCATTTGCTGTAAAATAGCATATCATTATTATGTCAAATATTATTATTTAAAAAAAGTGGAAACTCTAATAATTGTTTTCTGCCCTTCGGTATAATCTCTGTTTTGCTCAAAAACTCTCCCCAAGATTCCAGTACTTCTCTGTAAAAACATGAGATTAAATCCCTCATGTAGTTCTTAGTTTTCATCCACAAGATATTTAAGCCTAAATTACTATCCCCACATTTGGTTAAAAAAACATTCCATTACCTTTTTCCAAGTAGTTTTAATTCCTCCATCTAAAAACTTCTTAACTATTTTAACTCTAAAACTTTTCATTTTAATTACAGTATCCTGCAATCCCAGTCCCCCTTTTTCCACTGCTCCAATTAGTGTCTCATATGCTATTTTACATCTTCCTTTTCCCCAAATAAAGCGTATCACTATTTATTTTATTTTTTTTAATAGCTGATACTGGTACTGAATTGACACTTAACAAATACCATATTTTGATA
Source organism: Trichomycterus rosablanca (assembly GCF_030014385.1). Classification (NCBI taxonomy): domain Eukaryota; kingdom Metazoa; phylum Chordata; class Actinopteri; order Siluriformes; family Trichomycteridae; genus Trichomycterus; species Trichomycterus rosablanca. The sequence goes on along the minus strand of NW_026946943.1, from coordinate 152,053 downwards.
ACATTACTGCATTTATAACCAGTACTTTTCCTTTCAATGTCAAGTTTCTTGTTTTCAAAAATTCTAATTTTTGTTCCATTCCTTTTATGGCACTTTCCCACATAATGTCATTGGTTTTTTGCTTGTGTTCTGACTTATTAAAACTCCTAGCACCTTAACATTTTCTTTTTCTTCTTTGAAGGGTATGTTCTCGGGTATTGTATCTATTTGACCTATTCTCATATACTGACTTTTTTCTATATTTACCTTCGCGCCTGTTCCTCGACAGTACAGCTCTAGTATTTTGACTGCCTTTTCTACTCTAGAGATGTCTTGGAGTACCAGTGTAGTATCATCTGCGTATTGATATATTGTTCGCTATATGTTCGCTATTTTCATTTCCTTCTATTTTAATTCCTCTAATTTCTTCATTTTCTTTTATTGCTAATCCTAAGCAACCATTGTGTATAAGAGTGCAGACAGTGGACATCCTTGACTTATTGATCTTGTGAATTTGAAACAGTCTGTTACAAAACCATTGCATTTAACACATGTTAAAGCTTCATGATAAAATTTTTTTATCCATTTTATAAACTTTTCACCAAAACCAATTTTTTTATAACATCAAATAGAAACTGATGCTCCACCCTATCAAAGGCTTTTTCAATATCTACATTTATCAAGTCTCCTTTTATGTTTTTCTCCTTCATGTATAATATTATCCATTATGCTACCTACCGTATCAGCAATATCTCTTCCTTCTACCCCATATGCCTGATTTTTTTTTTATTTGATCCAGTAGTTTCTGTTCTGCTGGTTTATCAATACCTCTTCCTCTAAACAGGTCCTCATAAAAATCCTTAATAGCATTTGAAACTCCTTTTGTTCCTTTTTTAGTTTCCCCTCTAATGTTTTGCACCTCCTGATAGTAACTACAGCTTGCCTACTTTTTTCCAATGCATAAAAGAATGTAGTACTTCTTTCACCTTCTACTGCATATCTGACTTTACTCCTTATTATTAAACCTCTGCATTTTTCTTCTTCAATGGTTTTCATTTTATCATGCAATGCTATTACCTTTTCCATATTTTCTGTATTTGTATTGTTTTCAAGGTTTTTAAGCTCCTTTTCTAGTTCTCGTCACACTTAATTTTCTGTATATTTAATTATTTTCTGCACTAATTGACAATGTTTAATTGACAGCTTTTTAATATCAAACTTTAAATTGTCCCACCAAATTGTTCTATCTACATTATATAATTTGTCATTTTTACTCCATATTATCATGTCCTTTACTAGTCTGTTGTATAATTTATCTTTTAAAATTGCTGAGTTTAAAACCCACACCCCTGGGCCCTTTTCCACCTCTGTAAAGTCTATTTTCCAGATTAAATAGTTGTGATCACTAAAAGTTGTTCTTTTATAGTAAATCCCTCTTATTTTCTCCTCCATCTCTTTAGAACACAAAATGTAATTTGCTTTATTGTCGCTTGAACATTTTGTTCTCTTGAGTACTCCCTTTTCTGATTATTTCTTAATCTCCATACTTCTATCAAACCATACTTAGTTTTTAATTGTTCCTTTCCTTTATCTGCTCTAAATACCATTTTATTATTAACATCTATACTGTGTTGAAATCTCCCAATAAAAACACATTTTCCCATGTAGTCAAATTTGCAATAATCCTTTTAAAAAATTCAGCCTTTTCTCTTTCCTCATTCGGAGCATGTATAATATATAATATTAATTTCCTTCCATCTTTTTCCACCTGCACAGCTATGCTTTTTCCTTACCCATCACTGAAAATCACCTTTTCTTTTTCACGTGTATTTCTCCATATTAAAATTGCTGCCCCTCTTTGTTTATTTTGCCCATTATTAAAATAAATATTTCCATCCCACTGTGGCTTATATTGTTTAACACAGTGGTTCTCAATCTTTTTAGACCGAGTACCACCCATTATCAAACCAAAACTTCCAAGTACCACCTATGTTTCTCATCACAGAACCACATATGGCACAAATTAATTAGGTGTGTGTGTGTGTTTATATACAGTGTATCACAAAAGTGAGTACACCCCTCACATTTCTGCAAATATTTTATTATATCTTTTCATGGGACAACACTATAGACATGAAACTTGGATATAACTTAGAGTAGTCAGTGTACAACTTGTATAGCAGTGTAGATTTACTGTCTTCTGAAAATAACTCAACACACAGCCATTAATGTCTAAATGGCTGGCAACATAAGTGAGTACACCCCACAATGAACATGTCCAAATTGTGCCCAAAGTGTCAATATTTTGTGTGACCACCATTATTATCCAGCACTGCCTTAACCCTCCTGGGCATGGAATTCACCAGAGCTGCACAGGTTGCTACTGGAATCCTCTTCCACTCCTCCATGATGACATCACGGAGCTGGTGGATGTTAGACACCTTGAACTCCTCCACCTTCCACTTGAGGATGCGCCACAGGTGCTCAATTGGGTTTAGTCCATCACCTTTACCTTCAGCTTCCTCAGCAAGGCAGTTGTCATCTTGGAGTTTGTGTTTGGGGTCGTTATCCTGTTGGAAAACTGCCATGAGGCCCAGTTTTCGAAGGGAGGGGATCATGCTCTGTTTCAGAATGTCACAGTACATGTTGGAATTCATGTTTCCCTCAATGAACTGCAGCTCCCCAGTGCCAGCAACACTCATGCAGTCCAAGACCATGATGCTACCACCACCATGCTTGGCTGTAGGCAAGATACAGTTGTCTCGGTACTTCTCACCAGGGCGCCGCCACACATGCTGGACACCATCTGAGCCAAACAAGTTTATCTTGGTGTCGTCAGACCAAAGGGCATTCCAGTAATCCATGTTCTTGGACTGCTTGTCTTCAGCAAACTGTTTGCGGGCTTTCTTGTGCGTCAGCTTCCTTCTGGGATGACGACCATGCAGACCGAGTTGATGCAGTGTGCGGCGTATGGTCTGAGCACTGATAGGCTGACCTCCCACGTCTTCAACCTCTGCAGCAATGCTGGCAGCACTCATGTGTCTATTTTTTAAAGCCAACCTCTGGATATGACGCCGAACACGTGGACTCAACTTCTTTGGTCGACCCTGGCGAAGCCTGTTCCAAGTGGAACCTGTCCTGGAAAACCGCTGTATGACCTTGGCCACCATGCTGTAGCTCAGTTTCAGGGTGTTAGCAATCTTCTTATAGCCCAGGCCATCTTTGTGGAGAGCAACAATTCTATTTCTCACATCCTCAGAGAGTTCTTTGCCATGAGGTGCCATGTTGAATATCCAGTGGCCAGTATGAGAGAATTGTACCCAAAACACCAAATTTAACAGCCCTGCTCCCCATTTACACCTGGGACCTTGACACATGACACCAGGGAGGGACAACGACACATTTGGGCACAATTTGGACATGTTCACTGTGGGGTGTACTCACTTATGTTGCCAGCCATTTAGACATTAATGGCTGTGTGTTGAGTTATTTTCAGAAGACAGTAAATCTACACTGCTATACAAGCTGTACACTGACTACTCTAAGTTATATCCAAGTTTCATGTCTATAGTGTTGTCCCATGAAAAGATATAATGAAATATTTGCAGAAATGTGAGGGGTGTACTCACTTTTGTGATACTCTGTATATATATATATATATATATATATATATATATATATATATATATATATATATATATATATATATATGTGTGTGTGTGTGTGTGTGTGTGTGTGTGTGTGTGTGTGTGTGTGTGATGGGAATTATGGCTTCTCGACGGGAGCCGGATCTTTTGGCTCGGTTCCTTTCAAAGAGCCGTTCAAAGAGTGACTCATCGCGCTACTAGGTAAACTATAAGACACGCCCTATATTAACATCAAATTTGAATTTGCATTAAATGTAGGCCTAATTCAAACATCACTTAAATTAGAAAGCTTAATTTCAAAACTACAGGGAAGAGACAGACTGTGGTTGCATTTCATTAAGTTTCAGAAAAATCCTCTCTTGTATAGAGATGTGACTGTGTTTGTTTCTGCTTTAAAACATAAGCACAATGAAATAATCAGATTTAACAGAATTAAACAAGTTTATAGTTTATTTCTCAATTATTTGTCATTATACTACCAGCTCTCTGTGTGTGTGTGTGTGTGCGTGCTTGTGTGTGTTTCGCTCTCCGCGATACTGAAAGTGTTTCGGATTTGAATATCCGGATGTTTATCAATAAACAGCTTTTATTACAACTTACGATCAATTTCCTTTACTGATGGAAGCTGAATGGGTGGATTACAGCCAATAAGAACTGTGCAGAAATAAATGACTCGGCTCCTTTCGTTCATTTCAAAGATCCGTTCAATAGAATCGGATCGTTCGTGAGCGACCCATCAGTTAGCACTGAGCATGTGAGTGAGTTTAGCGGAGCAGCCTTGTGATGTCAGGAACGAGATCAGTGAGATTCAAACGCAGATCTGCTCTGACAAAAGCAAGAGAGCTACTGATAACTTTACTGATAACTTTACTGATAACTTTACTGATAACTTTACTGATAACTTTACTGATAACTTTACTGATAACTTTTTATTTATAATGATTTATACTGATTTTTTTTATTTATAATTATTAAATTATTTATTTTTTCGTTGCATATTATTACTTTTCCGAGATTATCTGGCGTACCACCTCGAGCTGCTTCACGTACCACCAGTGGTACACGTACCACAGTTTGAGAACCACTGGTTTAACACATTCTTCATCCCAACATGTCTTCTGAAAACACATTATTTCAGCTTTACTATTATTGGCTAGGATCATCTAAAATTTATCATTGTTATTTAAACCCCTTGCATTTATACTAACCACTGTTGCTGCAAGCATTACAAGTGGAAAAAGATGAAAGGAAAGTATTAACTTTTTCATTGAGCTTCATTTTTTATTCTAGTACTTCTTCCTCTAATAGTTCAAATCTTCCTGTCCTTGTATACCCTTTTTCTCCTCTTCTTTCTTTTTCCCTTTCTAAGGCTTTTGTTATATTAGGTTTTATACCCATTTTCTTTTTTTCTTATACATTCTATTTTATTTCTCAGTACCTCAAGTTTACTGTCCTTTCCATCTTCTTCCTCTTCTAGCTCCATTTCATCCACTTGTTGTTGCTGCTGTTTGGATGGTCCTGCTTCAGCATTGTCCTCAGTCATTCTTTCCATCTCCCCACTGTTGTTGTTATTCCCTGAGATCAATTCACTGTCCATTCGCTCCTTTCCTTGCTCCTTCCTTGTCTTCGAACTTTGTTCCTCCTCCATTTTTTTCAATGTTTACTTCTTGGTATTGTCTTGCATTCTCCTCCATGTTCTCCACGTCGTCCTGTATTTTTGCTCCTGGTTCATTCCTGTCTCCTTTTTGTCTCTCTATTTTGTCCGTCTCTGTTTCCTTTCGGCACCTGCATACTGTTGTTACACTTCTACAGTCCAGACATCTCTCCGCCATGCACTCAGGTGCATAATGTCCTTGTTGTAGACACTGTCTACATATGAACTGTGGACAGGCCCTCATGACATGTTCCGGGCTCATGCACATCCTGCAAGTCTTCACCTGCCGGCTGTAAATCACCCTAAAGTACTTAGGACCTTCCGCAGTAGAAAATCGTGTACTGTATGGCAGTGACGCGATCTCTTTCGGAAAACGGACCTTAACAATTTTAGTCCCGTCTGCTATATCTGTTCTGGGTAGAAATGTCTCCTTATTGGTTGTAATGGCATAACTCGCCACAGCCTTAGTTTATCCATAATTTTTTCATTCATTACATACGCTGGTAAATGCAAGAATGAGACAACTGTGTCCATTGTTTCCAACTGTCTCACCTCACACACCTTTCCGTTGATCTGATTCCTTCTAGTATTTCTTCTGTTGTTCTTTTGTCCACCATTGTGAGCTCGTACTCATTTGCTACTCTTGGTCTAAATGCCAGCAATTTTCCATGACCTATTTTGTTTACAACTTCCTTCATGATATCCATCAAGCTGATATTTCCCAAGCATCTTGTTTCCAGGATCACTGTTTGCTCTTTAATATTCACTTCTGATTTCTTTGTTCTCTGCGTTGTCCATTGCTTCTTTCCTCTCCAATGTTGTGATCCGTATTATCTATTCCAGTTCTTAATCTCAAGTTAGAATCCATTGTTTTTTGACTTTGTTCCATTCCAATGTCTGTGTCCGATATATCCTCCATTTTAACCAAATTAACAAAAAAAATGCTCCCCAAGCAGCAAATCTGCTGGGGAGCTACAATCCAAACAAAATTTTAAATTTAAGAGTACTAAATTATAATTATGACTGAAAAATTAAACAAAAAATGTCAAACACACGGGAGAGCCTTTCCGTCCCAAACTGCAGGTTAAAGGTCACTTCCTGTCACCACTAGGAGGCGCACTCAAGGAGGCGTTCTCAAGGTGGTGTGGCCGTAAGTGAAAACGGCTGGAATTAAAGGCCTGTTATAGCCAGCTAGCTAGCTATCTGTGCTGGAATTAACAGGAAGACATTCATAGATAAATAGACAGGCAGACAGACAGACAGATAGACAGATAGACAGATAGATAGATAGATAGATCTTTTAGATACATTGTAAAGGGTCGAGCCACGCCGCTGGTCACCAGCAGCGGGCCTGGGTGGCGCAGTAAGAGAGTTCCTCTCAGAATTCCATTTTCCAGAAGCCCAAGCACTGATTACTGCTAATCAGACACACCTGCAGGGCTCTGCATAAAAAGCTCACTGAAACCATGGCTTAGTGCTGCACCTTTGTAGAGGGGCAGATGGTATGGTAATTAGCAAAAAAGTGAAAAGAAAAAAAAGAAAAAGAAAGTTACAACAAACGAGTAAAAGAAAAGAAAAGCAAGAAAAATAACAGAAAGCTGAAACAAAGAAAAATAGACAGATGGGGTATAAACTCAGAAAGAAAATCTGTGTGAAAAGTGTGAGCTGAACTTAAAGGGTTCAGCTCCCTGTCTAAGTTTGTTTCTCAAAAAACAAATATTTTAGTTAAAGGAGTGTTTCCAGCCCTAAGGCTGAGGATAATTTTGTGTTGGACTATTTACTATTGTCTCCCTTTGTTTGAGCACGCCATTTTCAGCGTCTCCTTTGTTTGCCGTTCCCGCCTTTTTTTTTTTAACTACTTTCTTTTTGAGTTATTTTTGAGTAAAGCACTGCTCCTTGGTTCTGTGGGTTGCTAGTTCAAATTTGGCCTCAATCCCTCACAAATGTAAACACAAACATCTCCACACCTCACACATTGTTTCCTTTGTTATATTAATTCACATTCACTGTTTAATCTTAGGTGAATAAACCAGGTGCTCTGCTCGTGGGTCCACCACCCCCCATCCCGTAACATAGATAGATAAATTGATAGATCCTTTATTATGCTAGCTAACAGCTTAAAACTGTTTTTTTTGAAGGACACCCTCCTAATCTTTTGCTCAAATGACACTTAATGAATGGGGCTAAAAAAATGAAAAGCTTACAGCACTCAGTATTCCCAGGCAGTCTCCCATTTAGGTACTGACTGAGCCCAACCTTGCTTAGCTTCTGAGATCGGACGAGATCAGGTGTGTCAGACGAGATCAGGTGTTTTTCTTTGTTTTGTTTTTTTCCTCTATCAAAATATTTCCTAAAAATTCATACATTAATACAGTTCTTATACTTGCATACATTTGATGTATACATGCATACACGTTTATAGACATTTTTCTAATGCATTAAAATCAGCACATACAGTACACTTTACCAAATTATTTCTTAGTAATGTTCACACTTCTTCCCACTTCCATTCTATTTTATATGTTCCTTTTTTTTAACACTGTCTTGTTAAAGTCCTCCATTTTATAATTCATTTTACAGTACATGTATATTCCTTCCACCACCTGTTCCATTTTATATTGAAACATTTTTCATACATCAAGTTTTCTTTTTTCATACCTTGCAGTGTTTCTTCATATCCAAATGACGTATTTCACTATAATCACATATAAATTAGCCATTTAGTTGTTAGACTTAAACATGAGTTGTTAGACTTAAACCAAACATGAGTAAAAACTCCCACTCACTTGGTGTCATTTTCTCATTATAGTCTTTCATTAAAATCGCTTTCATCATCCTTTTAAAATTTTTTCATATAATCCTTTAGTTCTTTACAATAAAAAAATAAGTGTCTTAATAATAAGTTAGTTCTATTCCTATTTTAAATAGTCTTGTTAAAATTCTCTACCCTCTTTTCTTAAATATTAATTTAATTCGCTTAGTTCGCTCAGTTAAAAATGTCATCATAAATTTAATTTAGAATCGGAACTAGAATATCTTTAAAACTTTCATTTTATCCTGCAGTGCTAATACCCTTCCCATGCTTCCTGCATTTCTATTGTTCTCAAGGTTTTTAAGCTTCTTTTCCAGTTCTTTTTGTACCTCTTTTTCTTTTAGTTTCTTTATCTTCTGCACTAATTAAGCCGTTCCCGATGAAAACGTACATGTGAAATTTTTTGTAAAAATCACTTAGGCATAGCATTGTTTGATGTTCTTTATTTAATATTAGCCAGTCGCTACAACATAGTCTGTTAATTAGGGCCGTACTTTAAACTTTAAAGTGTGCTCACACGGACAAACCGTTTATATCTGCTGCCAAAAATGGACGGACAAGCAGTGGTACTAAGTGCGGCTGACGAAAATCGATTAAATATAGGGAAAAAAAGAAAGCTGAAAGTGAACACATGGAAAGACAAAGAAAAAAAGATGCTACACAATGCAGGAAAATCATATATTAACAGAAAGGGCAAAGAAAAAACAGGGAAAAATCCACCGAAAGATGTAAGTGGAATAACCGTATAAGTACCTCATGAAGCTGAATAGCTAGATGCTAGTGACTTTTTTACTCTACTCCACTCTTTGTGGGCCTTATAAAACTACATTCACGTGGCACTATTAATATAACGTTATACATTGTGTTTACGCACAAACGATCAGCGTTTATCTGCACAGCAAATTCGCCAGTGTTAAAATTAGTGTTACTGATTTTAGAGTTAAAGTGTTGAGATTCTGAAGTTAAATTTGGTTGGATTGACACTAAATGGTGTAGGTGTGACACCTAACACGGTGTAACATTTTAGAGTTCACAACGTCTAACACAAGATCGTTATTTTCTTCATTCGGGATATTGCAGGCTGTCCGTCAATTTCTTCATCGGTGCCATTTTCCTGTGGTGCGAGGCGGTGCAAATGTGGTAAGTATTTGTTAGATTTGTGCTTATTTAGGTGCTGTAGTAGATATTTTAGTATGTATTTTACAGTGGCGGCTGCTGGTCTTTCAAACGGGAAGCTCATTGTTGGCTTACATCATAAAATTTGTCAATTTATTTATATATAAATTGTGCCCTCTGTTCCTTTTCAAGAAAATGGCCTGAAATGGGATGCAGTTTGTCTTTAGACTTCACTCGCAAAATCCGCGATGGGACTGAAGTTTTAAGTGATAGCTGTCAATCAAAACGGGATTCAGCCTTTCGACTGATCCTCCAATCATCTTGCAGAAGCTCAGCGTCCAGACCCGCCCACAGCTCCATTCACCCCCAGAGACGCTCGGCGTCCGGGGGCGGGACAAAATCGGGGCATTTATCCAATGACCGAGTTTCGAAGCAATAAAAAAAAAAAAAACTCCCATGCAGCCCCATAGAAGTGAAGAGACGCTCAGCTTCTGCGGGCAAATGCATTGAGCTACGGGAATGTATGAGAAGTTCGAGTCAGTCGATTTGTGATAAGTAGCTGATTCTGAACAAACTCGTCTTCGAGATGAACGTGTTCTAACGCATTTGTCAATGAAATGTTAACACAACTGTACATATTTCACCATTTAATTTTTGACATTTTAGGGGAAGCTCAGCTTCCCTTGCAGTCTTAGAGAAATCACCACTGGTATTTTAGTAGACATTTTAGTGAAAAACTATGTTTTGTAATATGTAAGTAAGTTTTATTCGAATAGTCTTTCAGCCTATCAGCAGATACCTAGTTAGTGTTAACTAGCTCACACAAGCTGTTGTCCAACCATCAGTTTGTTTGAAGTTTGCAGTTCGTTTTGTTGCTAATACTTCTTACAGCTGGGAGTAAGTAAGTTGTAGGGTTATATTTGTTGTGTTTTTAAAGTAAACTTTCATGTCTAGTTTATGTCTGGCTATATTTTCGGGAGTAAGTAAGTTGTAGGGTTATATTTGTTGTGTTTTTAAAGTAAACTTTCATGTCTAGTTTATGTCTGGCTATATTTTCTGTATTAATAGAACGCAGTTAACTGCCGTAGCATTTAAGGTGGACAATTACAAGCTTCATACCCAGTATGTAATGGCTGCACAATTTAAGGTGGAATAGGAAATTACTATTTTTTTCTTCATGGTACAACTTCAGCATTTAAAGTGGAATGGAAGAATTTTATATAATCACGGATTTCTAAAATGTTGGTCATAAAATGTCTTAGTGTTATTTTTGCACACCAAAACCGGATCGCTGCACTTTACGGTGGCGGGCAAGGGAAAATTCTGTGTGTCCATGCTGCGAGGTCCCTGACACTAGACTCAAGTCAGAAATAAAAACGTACGGTTTGTGTTTAGCGATTTAACATTTCTCATTCACGTAGCGTATGAAATATAAGGTGATTCCAGCACACACTGTTATTACGTTAATGTAACAGACATCTCTGTGGTGTTGTGTTCTGACTGAGGCTGCGTTCAAAGTCGCATACTTCCATACTAAATAGTACGCCAAAGCAGTAAGCGGGGGTGGGTATTGTTAAGCAATAGAACACGAGAGGGAGTGTGTTATCGCAAATAACATCATCCTTCGCGACATTCGCGAGAACACATGACCAAGTGTTCTATTGCTTTTATACAACAGTTTTTACAAAATAAAGAAAGAAGATAAATCAAAGAAGCCCTGAATTTCATAATAAATATGCTTTAATATTGACAATACCTTCCGCCAAAAAGTAGTTCCACAACGAATATAAAGTTTAACACTACAAAGCAGACATCCCAAGTTGCAAAAACTCATTTCAGGAAGGTAAGAACAAGAAGAAGAAGGCAAGAACCCCAGAAGAGAAAAAAAGAAATAAAAAACCTCTCGCACACACCAAAGGATATGGGTGATAACAGAACTTCTAGGAGCTGCTAGGTGAATCGCTCAGCAGCATGTATACATTTCTCCAGACAACAGTATATGGTATTGATGTAGGCACCACAAAAGAGAGTCCAAAAGTTAAAGGACTGAGAGCAAAGTTTATGAATAATGTATAGATGTTACATTTGCAAATCACTGCATGAGACAGTTGGCACATTGATTCGGCATGTTAAGTTGTTGCATGGTTTATATCCAGGAAAGAAATTTGTTCTGATATGTGCTCAGGATGGTTGTTCTTTGCAGTTCAAAAGTTTTGCAGGTTTTAGAAAGCACTTGACAAATGTTCATAAAAGAGCCACATCAAGCAGTAATCCCTCAGTGTCCATAGCCTTGCCTTGAAATGTAGAACACGTATGTCTCAATATGGTGATTCTGAAACAAGCACAAATTTGCCATATCAGCCTGAAACTGGTCAGATGTGCACTGAAATGTGTGCTTCTGTAATTGCCAAGCTCCAGGGTAGTGGTGTTGCCAACAATGTCATTTTGTCTGTGGTGGAAGATATGGAAGAATTTGTGAATGAAGTCCACACAACAATTAAAAGCCAAGTATTAGAGGTAGTGCCCCCGGAAAATTCCAGTAGAAGAAGTTTTTGAAAATCTACAACCTAAATCCTTTCACTGACAAACACTGGTACTAAATAGAGAAAGTACTTTAGTGAGAAATGGGGGTAGTGGAGCCTGTTGAAATGCATTTAGGTGTAAGATATGATTCAAGAAAAAACCGAGTCTCTGGAATGTATGAGCAAGTACCAGTCAATGACACTTTCATTTATATACCGCTGCTGAAAAGGAGTTCATTTTCAAGAACAAGGAAGTTTGCAGTCACATCAAGTCATTCCATGAGAATGACCAAAATAGACTGTTTACCCTCGCACTTTTCAACTGTCGATCACTTTCGGACAAAGCTGCCTTAATCTGTGATCGCATTGCTCATTACCATGTTGATCTCCTGTTCCTCACCGAGACTTGGCAATTGCCAGACGAATACTTTCATCTGAACATTGCTACACCATCTGGTTTTAGACATTTCTCGTCACCAAGGTTAACTGGTAGGGGGGAGGTCTAGCTGTGCTTTTTCCTAACAGTGTCAATGTAAGGCTATGCGACTCCCAGTTGGTCTCGTCTTTCGAGTACATGATCGTTAAGATCCTCGGTCGTATCACAACATATATAGTATTTGTATACCGTCCTCCCAAGAACTCTATCTCTATTTATGTCTGAGCTGGCTGAAGTTCTAAATTTCATCAGTGCAACCTCTACTTCCACAGTCCTGTTGGGTGACTTCAACATACATCTCGACGTTAACTCTTCCCCCGCTGCAGACTTTCTGTCACTGTTGAATTGTTTTGATCTCCAGCAGTATGTAACTTTTCCAACACATAAACAAAGCCACATTTTAGATCTCATATGTGCAACTGGCAATGTTGTCAGTAATGTGTCTGGTCATATTACTGGTGTTTCTGACCATCTTTTCATTACTTTCTGTCTCTCTCTTCCTATTATCAAATCCTCTCCGAAGACATTAATTTCCTATCGAAATTATTCTGCTATCAGTCCTCAATCCCTCATGGCTACTCTGGAACACTCAAACTTTACCAGTATTACTTCTGTAGGCTTACCTGTGGAGGCTGTCTCACTTTACCATCAATCGATCGCATCTGCCATTGAGGTCCTAGCTCCGGTGAAAACCAGGTATGTTCCACGGTCCCACTCCTCTCCCTGGTTCTCCCCGGAACTACGTGTATTAAAAACTACTGGCAGACGGTTAGAGCGTCTATACAAGAAAACCAGGTCATCCGTGCATTCCATTGCTTTTTCTGCTCACCTAGACAAATATAAAGCGGCACTTAATGCTGCTCGAACTACTTACCTTACTGATAAATTTAAGATAGCAGGACAAGACCCCTCTCACTTATTTTCTACTGTCAAGAGGCTACTGCATCCCCCATCTGACTCTTCTCCCGCTTCACTGGAGCTTTGTAATTCTTTTTTGACATTTTTTGAGGATAAGGTCTCTACTATTTATAAGACTTTATAAAATTCTACAAATCAAACTCAGTTTACTGTTCCTTTACTCTCTTCTCCTAGTTCTCTGTCATCTTTCACTGCTGTCGACTCTTCTGCTATTTTAAAGATCTTGGCCGCTTCAAAGCCCACTACCTCATTTCTTGACCCCGCTCCCACTTATCTTCTGAAATCCTGTGACTCGCTCTTAGCTGCTCCTATCTGTCATCTTGTCAATCTCTCACTCTCTTCTGGTTCTGTCCCTTCTGATCTTAAAACTGCCGCTGTCACTTCCATCCTAAAGAAACCGGGTCTGGACAGATCTGTGTTAAACAACTTCAGACCAATCTCGAATCCTCCATTCCTTTCTAAGGTTCTCGAAAAAGTCGTAGCTTCTCAGCTTCTTGACTTTATGAGCACAAATGATCCATTTGAAACTTTCCAGTCAGGTTTTCGTTCCCAACACAGCACTGAGACTGCTCTACTCTATGTGCTGAACGATCTAATACGTTCCTCGGACTCTGGTTTTGTCTCGTCTCTTCTTCTTCTAGATCTCTCTGCTGCCTTCGATATGGTTAACCACAACATCCTTCTGACTCGTCTGTCTGATATTGGGATTTCTGGCATTGTACTCTCCTGGTTCAAATCCTGTCTATCTGACAGGCATTTCTTCATTCGCTTGGGTAATCATGTTTCCGACACTGCTTTGGTGAAACAAGGGGTACCGCAAGGCTCTGTACTGGGGCCTCTTCTTTTCATTATTTACATCTTTCCACTTGGTTCCATCATACGCAGACACGGTCTTAACTTTCACTGCTACGCAGATGATACCCAACTCTACCTTGCCTTCAAACCATCCATCTCTTTTCCTCCTGCCTCGCTCACCTTGTGTATCCAGGAACTTCAATCTTGGCTGCATTCAAATTTCTTGCTGCTTAAAGGCTATTAATTATATAATTAATTAATTATATAATTAATTAATTACACGATTATTATTTTATCCAATTAATCCAACAGTAGAGACATCTCGGACACAAAAAACAACATTAGAGATACTCTGTGGTTCATGAAGGATAAACAAACCACAGGGTCTCTCATCAGCATTGATTTTGAGAAGGCATTTGAACGTGTGGAGCACAGCTACCTGTTTAATATTTTAGAAACTTTTAGATTTGCAGAAAATTTTATTAGCTGGCTGAGATATTTCTACTCAGATTGTTATAGCTGCGTGAAAGTAAACAGGTTGTTAACAGATTTTTATCAAAATCACAAGATCAATTACCCAAGGACATCAAGGGAATCTTAATAATAAATCAAGGACAAAAAATCTTTCAATATGTGGACAATAACACCTTGATCTTACGTGACATTGAGAGCGTATCAAAAGCTATAGAAATTTTAGAGCAATTCTGCGAAGGTTCCAGAGCAAGTCAACAAAGAAAAAACAATATACATGAAAATCAGCAATGCTCCGAACCTGCTAGCATATATTCCTTTTAAACAAGAGACACATTTTAAAATTTAAGGAATAAGATTGGGGGAAAACGAAAAACAAAATAGACATGATATGGAACGAGATTTTAAATAAAATGAAAACAAAATTAAACTATTGGAGGGCGAGGCAGTTATTTTTAAAAGGCAAAGTTTTAGTATTTAATACATTGTTTTTATCCAGAGCGTGGTACACTCTTAATGTCACATGCGTACCGCAATGGGTTTTATAAAACAAATCAAGAACATCGTTTTAAATCCATAGCCTAGTGGTTAGGGTACTGGACTAGTAATCAAAAGGTTGCTGGTTCAAGCCTTACCACTGCCAGATTGCTGCTGTTGGGCCCTTGAGCAAGGCCCTTAATCCTTAATTGCTCAGATTGTATACTGTACTGTAACTCGCTTTGGATAAAGGTGTCTGCTGAATGCTGAAAAATGTAAATGTAAATTTTTTTATGGGATGGTAAACCGCCTAAAATAGTGTATGATACTATAATAGGTCCAGTAAATAAAGGAGGCCTGGGCTTAATAGATGTAAAAACAAGAGTAAAAGCAGCAAGGGTCAAAGTAATAAGTACCTTTTTAAACAGTCAAGAGCAGGGATGGAAGGAATATCTTAAAATTATTCTAAATAAAATAGGGGAGGAAACATGGAAAATAAAGTTTTATACATGAAACTAAAAGAAGAAATGATGCAAGATATACCTGAGTTTTATAAAGAGGTCTTTGAAGCGTGGAAAGATTTTATGGATTTTATCGTTTTTACTTTGAAAGGAAGGAACCAGCTCCCAAATCAACCATTGTTTTTAAACCCGTGTATAAGATATGAAAATGAAATTATGTATTTCAGGAACTGGTTCCGTGCAGGGGTTTGCCAAATAAAAGATATTTTATATAAAGTGATTTCAGGTTTTCTGCCCACACAAGCAATTATCGACATGATCCAGGAAAATCAATATACCTGTAGAATAAATAAAACAGAAATTGAAACACGGTTCCAAAAAATAAAACAAGCAATACCTCAAAACTGGATAAAAAAAATGGACAAAAATGAGACTAATTCAGACAACCCAAACATAGAAATTAAAATACAAACAAGTAACAAATTGACTCCAATAAACAAAAGTAAACTGAAAATGTTTTATAAGCTTTTATGTACAAAAGTGAGGGCAGAACCCAAGGCAAAACAATACTGGAGCAGGCTGTTTCCTGATTTTAAAACAGAAAACATATGGCAAAACATTTTTCAAAATTTTAAAAACCTTCAACTACAAAACTTTGATTTTTTACTAAAGCACAACGTGATTTTTAATGATTTGAGACTGTTTAAAATAAACATAGAAACAGGTCCTAGGTGCAAAATTAGTTTTAAAGAAGAAGAAGGTTTTAAACATATGTTTTTAATTGTGAAGTATGAAGATGTTTTATCCAAAAACTGAAAGAAATAACAACACAGTTTTTTAATGACGACACAGAGAAACAGTCTGCATGGGAACCCCTGTTTTTATTCGGTTTTAAAGAAAGAACCAACAATACTTTTCTTTTAAACCTTGTCTTAACAGTTGCAAGATTTTCAATATATAAAAGAGTAACTTATTCCATGCATACATCTTAAAGTGTTTTTATACCAATGTATTGTACTGTATAATTGAATTGTACATGTAAAATATATATAATAAAGAAAAAAAAAGAAAAAAGAATGCCTGATCTCGTCTGATCTCAAAAGCCAAGCAAGGTTGGGCTCAGTCAGTAACTAGATGGGAGACTGCCTCATTCATTAAGTGTCATTTAGCTGTTAGCTAGCAGCTGGATAGCTATAACAGGCCTTTAAATCCAGCCTCTTTCACTTATGGCCACACCACCTTGAGAACGCCTGATCTCGTTAGGGTTGATTGGCTTCAGGTGTGAGAGAGAAGTGAGTGAGGAGTCTGTGCTTTGTTCTAAATCGGTAAACTTTTGTTAGGTTGGCTTGGATATTTTTGCTTTTTCTTTTCTTTTTTTTTGCTCCCCTGGTAAATTTTGCCCAGCGGAGAAGGTCCCCCTGTATTGTATTTTTTGTATTTTTGTCCTTTTTTGACTTCTGATGGAATTAAATGGAGAGGAGAATATGGAGGTAGAAGGAGAGTGGAGAGTAATCTCAAGAAAGAAGGGACAAGTAAGACTGGAGAAGGAAGAGAGCCGAAACACAGTAAGTGGTGTAAAAACAACTAAAACTGTTCTGTCTGTGAACGAAGGAGCAATGGAGCGGAGGACGAAGGACGGAGGAAGAGTGAGGTGGACCAGGCGGACATGCTAGTGGGGACACAAAGACAAAAGGAAGACCTGAGGCGTGGTGAGATGCGTAATGGGAATGTTGATGGTGCACAGAAGCTGAAGAAAAGTATGGCGGAAAGGAAGTATTCACAGAATGCGACTGTGATTGTGGACATAACTGGAGCAGCAGGGGTAGGACCTAGAGATATAATAAAGGCTGTGGAAGAAGAGGTAGGGGCATGGCAGTGAGGCCAAAGGCAGCTGCAATATACGAACTTACATTAGATTCCCTTTTATCAGGTGAAAAACTATATGATGGGTTGCTGCTGAATGGTAAATTTTGTGAACTGAAAGCATTGGACAGGACTGAGTTTTTGGTCTCTTTTTTGCATCTGCCTGCTTATATAAAAGATGGATATATAACGGACAGATTAAAACTGTGGGGGGTTGTTCCATTACACCCAGTGCGGAGACGTTATTACCCCGGGACGGACGTAGCTGGAGTGGTTTCACTCCCCTATAGTGCTCGCTTTGACACTATTGAGGGCCCGCAGTACTTCAGAGTGATGCACGATCGGCAGGTGAAGATCTGTCGACTATGTTTGAAGCCTGGGCACGTTTATAGAACGTGTCCGGATTTCACTTGTAGAAAGTGCATTGAACAGGGCCACTTCACATGGGAATGCACTGCGATACGCTGCCCAGACTGCAGGAGGGCCCTCATTAGTTGTGTGTGCGAGCCCTCGCCCTCTGAGGTGGCTTACCCGCTGTGGAAGCTGGAGCACCCGCTGTACTGGCAGCTGAGGCTGACCTGGTCGAAGGCAGCTTTCTTGGTGTATCCGAGAGCACACGCATGTCCTAATGGCTCGTTGGCTACAGATTCCGGGGTAAGTGACCATGGCTGTTTCCCATGTAACGGACAGCTTTATGAGTGAAAAAGTTGGAGATGTCCGTGAGTGATGTCCAGAATGATTCAGATGTTGTTCCAGCCCCCATTGCTCACAATGCTGGAAAGAAATGTTTTTTCACTGAAACTGGACGGACCAGCTCTAAAGAAGTAGGTGATGCTGCTGGTGCGGACGTCGGTGCAGCTGATGCAGCAAGCACTGTGGCAGAGTTTGAAAGTGCTGTATACTCCTCTAAAATGTGCAAGGAGAGGAGGACTCCACTGGAGGTATCAAGGGATGCACTAGACATCATGAAGGAAATAGAGGAGGGGAAGAGAGAGGAGGAAGAAGGGTTGGGTGCACTAGCTCTAGGGCAGAGAAGGAGAAGAGAATTGGAAAAACAGAGGAAAGAATGGAAAGGGCCGGTATGTTTGATGTTTTAAGTGAGGTACAATTAGAATAAAAGGCGAGTAATAGGTGTGTATTAATGTCAGTGGTATTACAGATTTTATGCATTTTAAAAGACTGACACACCTAACAGACAAATCTGATGTTTTATGCTTGCAAGAAACTTTTTGGGATAATAAAGTAGCTGAAGATTTAAGTAACGAGTGGGATGGGGATTTTATACATAATAGTAGGGACAACAAAAGAGGAGGAGTGGCAATTTTAATGAAAAAAGACACTTTTGAAAAGGTGGAGAAGATTTACACAGATAATAATGGACGTTTGTTAGCAGTAAAAGTAACAACAATGACAAAAATTTCACCATATGTACATTACATGCGCCTAATAATGTAAAAGAAAAGGAAATCTTTTTTAAAGATCTTAGTGTTTTAATGAAAAAGTGGAATGAGAAAAATAGATCTAACTCGGGTGTCAAACTCATTTTCACCGAGGGCCACATCAGCATTATTGTGGCCCTCAAAGGGCTGATTGTAACGTATCCTGCTGTGATTGCAGTCTGTTGTTTTTCTTGGAGGCTGAATTCTGCATTTATACTGTCCTCGTTTACCACAGACACGGCCTCATAACACAAGAGTCATTACGCACCATTTTTCTTCCTGAAGTACAAACTTGTTTTCACTTTCATTACATTTCCTCCTTCTGCTTCATTTTCTTACTTATCTTCTTGTACATTTTGGGATTATGTGTAAATATTTCTTAACATCATCTACTGGTGGGATGTGGTCACTTTGCAGGTCAAAAAATCAGCATTTATGTAGGATTTTACAGTGTATTTTAAGACAATTGTTCTGCCCTCACTAAGAGTTTATCCCCCTTGCTCAGCTAGACAGACAGACAGACAGCTCTCTTCAGAATACAGTCGGTTTTATTTGCTTCCCAGCTGTGTGATACACTGTGTGCACCAGAATGAAGTAAAAATACAAACAATAAAAACAATAAAGAACTTAATACAGTACAAGCACACAGCTGTAGTCAAGTGTTACATCTGGTACAATATGAGCTTTAACCAAGCATAAAATAGTGCTAACGAGTTAGCATTTTGTGTAAAGATACTAATTGCTATAGTAACAGTAACAATAGTATTTAATTACGGTAAATTTGTAACTAAAACGCTGTGATATACTCACTAAACATTTACTAACAACTGAGAATATAAACGCCACTACTTACAGACGATGCTTTGGTATTATATTGCAAGATAATTATTTGTATTTATTTATTATTGTTTACATTACTGACTACGCTACCCCGCGTTCTTTTGCCGTAAAAGTCACATGGCTTCTCAGTGAAGGTTAAAGTTAGTTGCCATGACTACGATGCCACCGGTTGCTGTTTAAAGGCGCAGTAAGTAAGTAAGTAACATTTATTTAAAGGCGCAGGAATCCCATTAAATTATAAGCGCGTCTCTGTAACGACTCGAACCATCACAACAATCATACAGTTGTTTAAGCTCTCGCGGGCCACATAAAATGACGTGGCGGGCCGGATCTGGCCCGCGGGCCGTGAGTTTGACACCGCTGATCTAACTGATGAAATGACTTTTAGACCAGACACAGGAAGAGAAGAGCTGAAAACCTTAATGAATAAACACAATCTAAGACAAAATAATCCTGAAAAAAGTTGTATTCCTGGGAAGAAATATATTTAAACCAGGGGTGTCCAAACTTTTTTTCCTGAGGGCCGCATACAGAAAAATATACAAAGGACTGGGCCACTCGCTAGACGTGAGGTATACTCTCTCACTTTTAATGCATGAATATTGGCAAAATCAATCAAATGCAAGTAAATTACGCTTGATAATTGAACATGTTTGAAGAAAAAAACCTCCATCACAGCTCTCCATTAGTAGATTTTCATTTTATTTTTTACAAAAAGGTTGACAGGTCATTCTCTCAGTGACAGCCTCAGATTGTTGTATGAAGGGAGAGACAAGCGAAATAGGGGATGTGGCGCCACCAAGGGTTTAAACTAAGAAGTACAACACAGTTAAGCACAAATATTATGTGTGGGCCGTAGTCTATTATATTTTTCGACTTTGATACGGGCCAATTAAAAATGGATGGCGGGCCGCAGTTGGCCCGCGGGCCGTAGTTTGCACACCCCTGATTTAAACAAACGCAAACAAAGCAGAATAGATTTTTTATTATGCTAAGAAAATAATAGAATACAAGAAATACAATTTTAGCAATCACAATTTTATTACTGCAAAGTTTGAATTTAACAAAGTAGTGCGAGGGCTGGGAGGGTGGGTTTTTAAATTCAGAACATCTACAAGATGACATTTTTAAAGTGGAGATCAAAAACATAATCGCAAATAGCAAAAAAGATATTTTATATAATCAAGAACTAGGTGTGTGGTGGGACAATTTAAAACATATTAAAAACTACGCAATTAAATATGCCATTAAAATGAAACTAATCGAAAGATGCTTAGAGACTGGAAAAATGAAAGAATTAAAAAATATTCAGAGGAAAGAAGAAAGATTCCGAGGCGTGATGATAAGGAGTAAAGCACAGTACATACTACAGGAAGAAAGATGTACTAAATTCTTCTTTGAGCTAGAAAGAACGAAACAAAAAACAGATGAAATAAAAGTAATTAAAACAAAAGAGGGATTTTTATTAACACATTATAAAGCTTTTAAAACCACTCTTATCCCAATTTTAGCTAAATTATTTAATGAAATATACAAAATAGGAAAGGTTCCACAGTACATGAAAAAGTACATTGAAACAAATCAGGCGTACAGAGTTCAGACATTTTAGACACCTTTAGTAATATAAGAGACACAATCTGGTATATGAAGACAAAATAGGTAGTGATCAGTGTAGATTTTGAAAAAGCCTTCAATAGAGTCTAACATAAATATTTATTTGATGTATTAAGTGATACATGAGTTTATTCAATGCTGGGGCTTTACCTAAAAGCATAATTTTTAAAGAAGCAAAAGAGAAGATTTTAGGAATTAACATGGGCGAAGATGAAAATAGAATTAGAGATACTATATAGGAACAAACACTAGACTTTCTAGAAGAGAAATCTCTATTTGAAAGGAAAAGTTTTAGTGCTTAATGCTCTGTTTTTATTTCAAATGTGGTACGAGGCTGGTGTAGTCAGCATGCCGATGTGGGCTATTAAACATGTTAAAAGTACAGTTCTTAATTTTTTTATGGGATGGAAAGCCACCTAAAATTGCATACGACATACTAATAGGGAAAAAGAAAGAGGGGGGTTTAGGACTTTTAGACATTTTTATCAGAAAGCAGAGTCTAAGGGTTAAAGTAATTAAAGAATATTTAAGCGAGGAAGAACACGTTTGGAAATAGGTTCTTAATTTCTATATGAATACTTGTGTAGGGAGGGAAATAAACATGAATGCTTTATACATGAAATAGAAAGAAAATATGTTTCATAATGTGCCGGATTTTTATAAAGAGGTTTTTAGAGCATGGGGTGATTTTATGGACAACATTAATTTTAACATAGAGGGGAGAAGACATCTTTTAGAACAACCAATATTCTTAAATAAACAGATTTGTTTTAATAAACGCTCACTGATTTTTAAAAATTGGTTTGAGGCAGATGTAAAACAGCTAAAAGATGTTTATACGAATTTCCCCCAGAGTTCCTACCCACGCGTAGGCCATAATAGATTACATAGAAGAAAACGAAGAAATAGAAAACAAAGATACCATTGAAAAGCAATACAAAATTCTTCTACAAGCAATCCCCAAAGAATGGATTAAAAAGATAGAGGAAAATGAAAACATAAAAATGTAGGTGAGGGTTGGAGAACAAGTAATCCAAATAAATAGTTGTGTTTTGAGATTTTTTAATGAGCTCTTCATAGCCAAAGCGTGGGTGGAACCCAGGGCGGAACTGTATTGGAGCAGGATGTACCCAGAAATGCAGACAAAGAACATATGGGAACCATTCAAAGGACCAAAACTGTTAATTTTAGAGAATTTAGATTTTTATCTAAAACATAACTGTATCTATGACGAGCAGAGACAAGCTTAGTGATAACCCAAATTGTAAGGTATGTAATGATAATGAAGTGGAGAATATCAGACATATGTTCTTTGATTGCAAAGAAATAAAGTGTTTTGTGTTGAAATTAAGGAGAATGGTGGGAGTTTTGTTGGGTGACACTGTGGATGATCTTAACTGGGAAACAACATTTTTATTTGGTTTTAATAGGAAATGCAAGAATGCGCTGATTCTATTTTTAAAGTTGCTAGATACACAATATAACCAAATGTTTATCAAGATGTGTATCCTTTATGAGAAGAAATTGGAGTATTTTTAAGGCTGTTTTATGAACATTATAAAATGATAGGAAAAATGTAATTTTTCAAAAGTCTTTGAATGTTTCAGCCCCATTCACTACCTACTTACGTACCTACCTATCTACCTATGAAAGGCCTTCCTTTTACTTCCAGCACAGATAGCTAGTTAGTACTCCTAGCTATAACAAGCCTTTAATTTCAGCCTCTTTCGCTTACAGCCACACCAGCTTAAGACAGTGGCGACAGGAAGTACCCTTTGACCTGCAGTTTGGGAGGGAAAGGCTCTCCCCATACCTTTTCTTTGTTTGGTTATTTTTTTGTTTTTTGACAGAGAGTTGTGTTTTGAATAAGCTTCTTTTTTTCAGTTTTCTTTTTTTTAGCTCCCCAGCAGCTTAACTGCTTGTGGAGCCTGTATTTTCTTTTTTTGATTAAAATAAAAATATGGAGGAATAAACTGGCTTGGATCTCAGTAACGGAAATAGAACAACGAATAATGGATCACCCTACAAAGACAGTTATAGAGATGGATGGATCACAAGGCATTGATACAGGAAAGGATCAACTTACAAAGAGAATGAACACCCCAATAAAAGATGTTAGTTCTAAGAAGGAAAATGGAAATGAAAAACATGGATTAAACAAAAAAAAAAAAGCCAAGAAACACAGAGCAACGAATTTAAACTACAAACAAAATACCAACGTGAGTACCTAAAAGAAGCTACTCTATTAATTGAATCAGGCACAACAAACAAAGCATTAACAGTCTGTGATTTGATAAAAGAACTGGACAATGTGCTTGGACCAGGAAAGCTAATAGGACTAAGACCCAGGCACAACAATGAGTATGAAATAACTTTGGACAAGGAACAGTCCTGTGATATTTTATTAGATGGACTAACAATCAAAGGACATAATTATGAAATTAGAAAGCTGTGTGCCAAAGAAATGATGGTATCTTTTCTAAACTTACCTACATATTGTAGCTGATGAAGGGGGGGTAACCCCGATCCTCCCTATTCGCCGCCACTTTTACCCAGGCACAATGGTGGCAGACGGCACAAGATTTATCAGAGTGAAGTTCCCGAAGGAGGTGGTGTCACTGCCCTACAGTGCAAGATTTGCATCTGCATGAGCCCAGATCATGTGATATGTAGCTGTCCCCAGTTTACTTGTAGGGAGTGCCTAGAGCAGGGCTACTTTGCCAGGGAATGCCAAGTGACACGTTGACCAGACTGCAACAAGGCACTAATCCGTTGTGTCTGTGAACTGGAGGAAGAGATGGGGCAGCATGGAGGTGAAAAAGCAGAGGGTGCGGGGGACCCCCCCACAGAAGCAGACACAAGAAAGCACAACAGAAGAAATGGCACAAGCACAATAACAAACTGTGGTAGAAACACCAAAGGGAACAGCAGAGGACATCACAGCACAAGAACAACAACAAGTTCAACCAAAATAATATGGAGACGACAAACACCTATGGACAGAGGGAGAATAAATCACACAAATAACAGAAGGCGATGACAGCATGGATTGGGCACAACAAATTAACCAAAGGAAGAAACAAATGGAAGTAATAAGAAAAGTTGAGAACGATACAAACGACATTACAACAGATGCAAAGAAAACATACTACTTAACAAAAAACATGAAAAGTAGTAAAAAAAAAAAAAAACAGCTAAATATCAAATGTACTAGAAAAACAGAAAAAAAAAGAAGGCAAGCAATCAAAGAAAAAATGGGGAAAAAGAGAGAGGATGAGCTACAATCAAAAGAGAAAAAATGAATGTAAAACTATTAAAACTATTCATTCCTCTTATGTTGAGTGTAGTGTTAAAAGGATTAAGCTGTTCACAAAAATTAAAGAAGTTAAAGACACAGAAAGAAAGAGCAGACATAATATGTTTACAGGAAGCAATCTGGGATGAAAAAATAGTAGAAAGCTTTAGACAAAAATGGAATGGTGATTTATTTTTTACCAACGACACAAAAAGGAAAAGAGGTGTAGCAACCCTAATCAAAAAAGAAGTAAGCAATCAAATAGAAGAATTATATAAAGACAAAGAAGGTCGGATATTGGTTTTAAAAGTAACATTAAAAGAAGAACAGTTTGTTTTATGTAATTTGCATGCACCTAATGAGGAATATAGTAAAAATGCATTTAAATGATAACTTAGACACTTTAATGAAAAAATGGAACAATGTGATTTTAATTGGTGATTTTAACACTGTGTTAAATAGAATGGATATAGACAGAGCAACGGTCTTTAAAAAAAACCAAAGGCAGAGACAGTTTTAAAAAATAATACAAAAATATTGCCTGGTAGATGTATGGAGAAAAAGAAACAAGGGAACAATTTATTTTTCCAGACAAACAGTGCAAGAAACTTTAAAACAAAGCAGAATAGATTTCTTCCTAAGTAACAAAGACATGGAAAATAATGTAACAAATTTTTTTTATAAAAAGACCACAATGGGTGACCATGAGTTTTTATTTATTCAGATAGATATGGACAAAAAAGGTGTATGGGTTTTAAATACAGATATTTAAAAAAAACAGAACGAAAATAGAAAACATCATAGTAAATAGTTTACAGGATAAACTTTTTATCAAAGAAAAACTGTTATGGTGGGACAATCTAAAATTACAAATGAAAATCTAGACAATAGAACACAGCAAAACATTACAAAGAATGAAATAAGCAAACGAAAATATGATACACAAAAAATTACAACACAAACTAGCTACAGTAGCTACAGGAGCAGGGGACTTAAAGTGACAAATCTAGAAGAACTGAAAAAATAGAAGAACAAAAATACAGGGGAGCAATGATAAGAAGTAGAATAAAATACATGATAGACGGAGAAAAATGTAACAAATTCTTTTTTAACCTAGAAAAGACAAAACAAAAAGCGAGCATGATTAAAAGTATTTTAAAAAATGACACGATAGAAGTAAAAGAAACAAATGGAATTTTAGAAACAGTTGCTGACTTTTATAAAAACATGTTTCAAAAAAGGAGTGAATAGTACAGACAAACAGTTTTTATTAAATCATATACAAAAAAAAGTGCCAGAAGAGGACAAAGCGATGTGCAACAAGGAAATAACAGAAGAAGAAATAGAAGAAGCAATATCACAGGGGTTTTTTCAGGGTTTTTAAAAGTGTTTTAACTCTGATTTTACTAGAAGTTTTTAATGAGATTCAACAAAAAGGAGAACTAAGTAGAAGTATGAAATTGGGAATTATCAAAATTTTATATGAGAAAAACGGAGATTAAAGACTTTTAAAACATTATAAACCAATGTGTGTTGAATAGAGACATCTTAGACATGGTGAGCAACATTAGAGATATTATATGGTACATGAAGGAAAATAAAAAAACAGGATATCATAAGCATAGATTTTGAAAAAGCCTTCGATGGAATAGAACATGAATTTTTATTTAACTTATTAGAAACATTTGAATTCGGAGGAGTTTTTGTACAGTGGCTGAGATGTCTCTATTCAAACATCCACAGCTGTGTTAAGATCAATGGTTCTTAAACAGATTTTATACCAATAACTAGATAAATAAGGCAAGGATGTCCTCTGTCTGCGCTGCTATACACATTAGAAGCAGAGCCCCTGGATTTGGCTATAAGTGAAGACAGAAACACAAGGGATTTTATTAACAAGAGAGCACAAAATATTTTAGTATGCAGATGATACAACATTAACACTTAGTGATGATCTTGGAGATATTTGAAAAATACTGTAAAGGGACAGAGACCAGGGTAAATAAAAAAAAATGGTTTACATGAAAATAGGGAACACAGACTCAAAACCTAAAGAAATAAAATGTAAAGAAGTAACGCAGCTTAAAATCTTGGAAATTAGAATGGTAAGATGGAAGGTTCTGATTTTAAACACACTTTTTATCCAAAGCTTGGTATGGTTTTAACGTCGCAAGTGTACCTCATTGAGTTTTAAAAAGAGTTCAGGCAATTGTTTTAAACTTTTTTATGGGATGGCAAACCAGCTACAATTGCATATGACACTTTAATAGGGCCAATAGAGAAATGAGGACTCAAACTTTTAGATGTTTTTACAAGAATAAAAGCACTGACAATTAAAATGGTAAGAAAATGTCTAAATCAAGATGAACAGGCTTGGAAGGATTGTTTTAGAGAGATAATAAACAAATGTGGAGGAGGTGAAATGGATGTTTTATGCATGAAAATGAACAAGCAAATAATACAAAATATCAAGAAGTTTTTAGAGCATAAAGATATTTTATGTATTTTATAGACATAAAAGAGTTAAAAGAAAGGAACCAAATAAAAATAACTGAAAAACTGAAACAAGCCATACCGGACGACTGGATAAGAGAAATTTGAAAAACACATAGGAAAAGAAGAAACAAGTGAAAACTTAATTTGGGGCATTAAAGTTAAAATGAAAAAAAGAAACAATTCCAATTGAAAGCTGTACCTTGAAAACAACATACAGTTTTAATACAAAAAGCGTGGATAGAACCAAGAGCAAAAGAATACTGGAGCAGGCTGTTCCCAAACGTAGAAGTAGAAAATATTTGTTAAAATACTAGACAAAATTTTAAACATTTTTAAACTTGAAAACAACACAACTGTATTTTTAATGAAATGAGAATGTGCAAAATAGGGCTGGCAGAACCCCAAATGTAAAGTATGTTTTAAGAAAGGTGAAGGACATGCTTTTTAACTGTAAACAATTCAAATGTTTTTTAACAAAAATAAAGAAAATAACCACAGCGTTTTTAAACAAGATACTAGAGGTACAGACTGCATGGTAACCCCTGTTTTTATTTGGTTTTAATAGGAAAACAAAAAACACATTTGTGCTAAACATAATTTTAGCTGAGGCCAAACACACAATAGTAACAAGAAAAAATATTGCAAAGCCAATGTAATATCTGTATGTGATTTATTTGAATATAAACTGAAAAGAACATTTACTGACATTTATTTGACTATTTTAACTTGACAGGTGAACCAGAAACATTTTATGCTCTAATTGTTACTGCAGTTCCTCCTACCGGCCACCAGAGTCATGTCAAGAAAGTCATGTCAAGAAAGTGCCTGAACGCTTGTTAAAGCACAGCCTATTCGTAAAGGGGGAGAAATGTGAATTTCATGCATCAAGGGTATCCTTTTTACAGGGGGTATGCATGGATAAGAAAAAGGTGAGCGCAGTGGTGCAGTGGCCACAACCACAAACTGTGAAGGAATTACAAAGATTCTTGGGGTTTGCCCATTTTTACAGACGTTTTATACAGGGCTTCAGTAGTGTGGCAGCACCTCTCACATCCATGCTAAGGGGAAAGCAAAAGAAGGTACAGTGGACGATAGAGACAGAAAAGGCATTCGATTCCTTAAAGAATTGATTCGTATTGGCTCCCATACTGAAGCATCCTGATCTGGAGCTTCAGTTCATTGTGGAAGTAGACGCTTCTGATACGGGGGTCGGGGCTGTCCTGTCTCGGCGCGCCAGATCACCAGCTAAGTTACGTCTATTTCTTTTCTGAGAAATTGACTAGCGCAGAATGTAACTATGATGTGGGTAACCGAGAGTTACTAGCCATAAAGCTGGCACTAGAGGAGTGGTGCCACTGGCTTGAATGGGCTAAATATCCCTTTGTTTGTAATGATAGACCACTGAAATGTAGAGTATATTAAATCGGCTAAGAGACTGAATCATTGACAGGCACAGTTCGCATTGTTTTTTATAAGGTTTAACTTTACTGTGACATACCGCCCAGGCTCCAAGAATATAAAGGCAGATGCATTGTCCAGACAGTGGGAGTCGGAGAGAGAAGGAGACGCTCCAGACCCCATTTTATGACCAGAATGTGTGCTAGCTCCTATTCAGTGGGACTTTATGGGGGTGATCCAAAAGGCTAGAAAGTCAAATCCCATCCCTTCGGATTGTCCTTCTGATAGTGAGTATGTAACTCAGAAATAGAATAATTAAAATGGTACACTGTTCGCCAAGTTTAGGCCATCCTGGTATTTTCAGAACCTTGTCTTTGATGAAGAACAGATTTTGGTGGAAAGAAATGAAGGAAGATAACTAACTAACTTTGTTAATACATGTCATGTTTGTGCTCAGGCCAAGAACCCAAGGCAACTACCAGCGGGTCTCTTGGGACCCTTGCCCATTCCTGAAGACCGCGGTCACACATTGGGGTAGATTTTATAACAGATTTACCACCTTCACAAGGTAATACCGTAATTTTAGTCATTGTGGACCGCTTTTCCAAATCTTGTAGATTGGTCCCCATGATGAAGCTACCTACAGCACTGGAAACAGTGGAAGCTTTGTTCCAGTTTGTGTTCAGGTTGTATGGTATACCTGAAGACATAGTATCTGATAGGGGACCACAGTTTACTTCCCAAGTTTGGAGAGAATTTTGTAAAATGCTGAACATTAACGTTAGTCTATCCTCGGGGTATCATCCACAGTCAAACGGGCAGACCGAACGCCTTAATCAGGAAATTGGGTGTTATCTCAGGTCTTATTGTAGCAGATCTCAGAATGATTGGGCCAGGTATTTGCCTTGGGTAGGAATTCACTTATTAGTGCATCAACTGGGATAACACCATTCCAGTGTGTATTGGGTTTCCAGCCTCCATTGTTTCCATGGTCGGGAGAACCCTCATGTGTACCTGCAGTAGATGAATGGATGAGGAGGAGTAAACAAACCTGGGAAGAGGCTCATGTTAGACTACAAATGGAGGTATGCAGACAGAGGTTACAGGCGAACCGAAGGCGAGATGTATCTCAGTTCAGGCCAGGTCAACAGGTATGGTTGTCCACAAGGGACTTAAATTAAAGTTACGAAGTTAAGAAGTTAAGAAGTTGAGCCCTCGGTACATAGCACCAATGAATGTGGTGAGACAAGTTAATCCTGTATCTTACAGATTGGAACTACCACCTTCAAACAGAATTTCCCCAACCTTTCATGAATCATTACTAAAACCTATGTCTGTCCCTATGTCTGGATATTTTGTTACAACCTTATTGCTTGTTTTTCTGGATTTGCGTATTTTGCCTAGCGTATTTGGATTTGTTTGCCCTGATTTCTCTGTATTCCCGTTGCCGACTTGGACTGTTTTTTGGATCTACGATTTTGTGTGTTTTGTTAATAAACCTGCACTTGACTCCATACAACCGTGTACAGTGCTATTGTGTGACACTAATTGTCAAAACCAACCCATTTGTTAAAGAAGATTGGAAAGATGTGTACCTCAAATTACCAAAATGTATTTACCAAATATGCTCTAAAGTCAGTTTAAATGTATTTATAAAATTATATAAATTTTAATGTAAGAAATTAAAATGGGGGGGGAAAGCTTTTATCATTGTTTAACATTGTGTAATGTGTGTAAATGATGTATAAATACTATGTATGTACAAATGTTTTGTAAAAATAATGAAATGTTCCAAAAATGCTGATGTACTTTAATGAAAAAAAAAAGAACGCCTGATCTCATCCGATCTCAGAAGCTAAGCAAGGTTGGGCTCAGTCAGTACCTAGATGGTACATGGGAATACTGAGTGCTATAAGCTTAAAAATTTTTTTCCAGCCCCATTCATTTAGTGTCATCAAGTGAGTATGAGCTCACACTAGTCAGAAGAAATACTGGAGGAATACAGATAAAAGGTGTGTGAAGTGAGAGAGTTGGATACGACAGACATAGTAGTCTCATTCTTGCATCTACCAGCATATGTAACAGATGAAGAAATCCTTGATAAACTAAGGCTGTGGTAAGTTGTGAGTAGTATATATCCTACACCTTCTGTCAAAAAGTGATTTATGACCCTTGATTTATGACCCTCTCTATGAGTGACAGGCTAGTTTGATTGACAGGTCATGTTGACTGACAGGACATGGGGTGGGGGACATGGGGTGGGGCACCACCCCCCACCCCCCCACCCCCCCACCCTCGCAGGGTTTAGCTTGGTTACATCTCCAAGGTCTTTATGGCCCCTCATGCTGTGACAATGTCTGTATATAGTATTTAAGCATTCACACCACTGTTGGATTTCTAAGACAAAGCTTAAATCAGACACTTTTTAGATATTCTACAGTTACACCAACTGTTAGTTCTAGTGATCGTGAAACCAATTTGGTTTTTGCACCAAGAAAGAGATATGTCAAAGCATATGGCAGCAGGCATCGCAAACACTTTAAGAAAGTTAAAATTAACCTATTTGATTCTCGGGCTTATGACGTTTGTGGGATGGACAAACAGGATCATTGCCTACCCGCTTTGTCTGTTAAAAGAAACATCAGCCACATTCATGGGGTAGAGCATCAAGACGAAGTCATCACGCAGGTCAATATGTTTGAGGATTTTCTTCCAGCAGACCATCCCGACACCCATGGGGCCAAGTGGTGTGGAAAATATCAAATGCCGGACCTTGAATATGCGCCGATCGGCATGTGTCCTGGAGCTGTGAACTACAGCTATGATGAATCAGCGGTGTTCAACACCTTGTCAGACGACAGTTTGCTGGATCAATTTGGTGACTATCTTGGAAATATGAATATGACATACCTATCGCCGTCGTTTTTTTCACCAGATCCATTGGAGGGTTCGGCATCTAGACATCAGATGGTAATGAAGATGGTGAAACAATCGTTGATACTCTAGAAGTGAAAGCTATATCTGAGCCAATTGATGATGTGGATGGACAAGTATGCAGTACTGCATTAAAACTAATAAAGTCCGCCGTTGTTGTAATCCTACAACACATTGTAAACAACAAACTGAAGGAAACATGTCTTGGTTGTGAAGTGAATCACCCCAGTCAACTTCGACATTCGTGTCTGTTTGAGCCGGATATTTTCTTTTTTGAAAAATACTATAAAGATATAACAGACATGTCATAGCGGAACTTCTTAAGGGTTCTGGAATACAGCTACCACTTCTAAAAATTCAAGGATGTGCCGAAACAGTTGTCTGTGAATTAAAGTGTGAGCCATACATTGTGGAGGAAATAAGAGAAAAGCTGGTTGATCATACATCTGAGCAGTCTGTAGCCGACGCTGTTGACAGATGGAAAACTGGTTGAAACACTGTTTAAGTCATAATGGGGAATGTTTGCGGATTCCAGGGCATGGCAGACCATGTGTTAAAACAACGTGTGAGCTACAATTTGAGAAGTTTGTTGTATAAATGTGTTGACGATAGTGTGGATGATTTTAGATTGTTTAATAGCATGTATGTTGTTGATGCTAAACGTTTAAAAAATTTCAAGGACCAATTCAATATTGTTAAATCGACACAGTTATGTATAGATTCTTTTTTTTTTTTCTTTTTTTTTCTCTCCCCTTTAGCGCATCCAATCATTCAATTTGCATCGTGCTTCTTCTCTGTCTATGCCGAACCCTGCCCTGACAGAGGAGATCGAAGCTAACCCATATCCCCTCCGAAACATGAGCAGCAGCCGCCTAGCGTTGCATGCGGAGAGACACACCCTAAGGGCACTCTTCCTCATCTTTGTGCAGGCGCCTCTAATCAGCCGGCAGGGGTCGTAATCGCATTCTGACAGAGAGAGACCCCGATCCGGTTCTTTGTCCCACCCCCCAACTGAGCAACCGGCCAATTGTTGCTCATACAGCCGCCCAGGCTCTAACCGGGGAGGCAGAGCTGGATTCGAAACGATGTACTCAGAATCCAGCTCTGGTTGCAGCGTGTCTTTTTACCGCTGCACCACCTGAGCAGCGTTATGTATAGATTCAAATGAAGCAACCCATATGACTGTTAGTAAAATTCTGTCTCTTATGCCTACGAGTGACAATACAGTAAAAATCAGTTATGTGCTTTGCCTATGCGCATACATATTAGACATTTGTGTGATAAAACTTTCAACAAAGAATTTTAAAGATTTTTAAGATTAATGTTTGTAAAATGATTAAAACACTTGTTGAACATCTAGTAGATAGTAATGTACTGTAGATGTGTGTGTAAAATTTCTAGATTTCATTGATGCATTGTGAGTTTTTGAATAAAACAAACAAATCTGGGGGTCATTATTTTCTGCAATGTCGTCTATCAACATGGCAAATCTTTTAAGAACGGTTTGTTATACACCATCTAATTCAGGTTCATTAGGTGGTAAAAATTGTTTGAAACGGGGTGTTTTAGTGCGCACACACTTCACAAGCCCATACGACATAATTAAAAAAAGAAACAGGGTTAAAGTACACGGTATTGACTCTCAATTCCAAGCCAATCTTGTTGATATGAGTGCATATTCTAAGGAAAATGACGATTATAAATATATGTTGACATGTATTGATGTACAGTATTTAGCAAATATGCATGGACCCGTTTGTTAAAAAATAAGTCAGGTTTGGAAGTCTCAAAGGCATTTGCGTCCATACTAGAAGAAGGTAGAGACCCTCAAAAGTTACAGACTGACAGGGGTAAAGAGTTTTTCAACAAACATTTTGAAAATTTAGTATCGCAAAACAAAATTACACATTGAAAGATTTAACAGGACATTAAAAAGTCATATGTGGCGATATCTAACGGCTATAAACTCCAAAAGGTACATTGATGTTTTACAAGATATAATGCGTGGTTACAACGATAGTTACCACCGTAGCATCAAAATGAAGCCTGTCGATGTGACAAAATAAAATGAATCTATTGTGTTTAAAACGTTGTATGGTGAACAAAACAAACTAGACAAGAAAACCGCATTGAAGTACAAGGTCGGTGATGTTGTGCGTATTTCTAAAGTCAGGGATCCATTCACAAAGGGCTATGAAGAGAACTATGCACAGGAGTTTTTCACCATATCAGACTGTATTCAACGACAACCACCCGTATATAGATTGGAAGATTATGACGGCAATATTATACAAGGTAGTTTCTATGAAGAAGAGTTGCAAAAAATCCACATGTCTAGGGATAAAGCATTTAAAGTTAAAAAATTTTTAGATAAAAAGAAACAGGGTAAAAAAACATTGGTATTAGTGAAATGGTTAGGATGGCCATCAAATTTTAACAGTTGGGTTTCTGAAAATGATGTAGTGGACATACAAAGGCCTTAAAAGATGTGTAACTATGCAAACTAGTTCATTTACATGCATGGACAATATGGGTGACAGCGATTTTTGTGTCACTTTGCCGAGCAATTCGTCTAGGTCTGTGTACCCTGACAACCAAATTTTTAATTATAGAACAAAACTAACTAAACCGCTCGATTTAAAAGGTGACTGGGAAGTAGGAGTGTTAGAGTTTCAGTACCGCGAACATGGAAAACATTTTGCGAGACAGATGCCACATTTACAGTAACTGACAAAAAACTGCGGTCTGATATAGGGCTGAAATTTTATGGTAAACTAGCCATCATCTTAGATTTTAAACCAGGGGTGCTACTAGAGTGTAGTGTTAAAACGAAAGATTCAGATGTCGAGCAGAAACAGTACGCGACACACCCAGCTGACATCTATGGTGGTTTCTATGCGATGTTTGTTTACATAGACATCATTGATTACCAGATGGTTGGTGACAGTTTTGTTCCCTTGTTAAGATGTGTACATATAACAGGGCACAACCATGATACGGTCACTATTAGCTACAACAGGCCACACTACGTGTCAATAGCAAAGACACAGATAAACGATATCGCTATAGAAGTGAAAACTGACCAGAACCAACACGTAAATTTTTCCTACGGGAAAGTGGTTGTAAGGTTACATTTTAGACCAGTACAAAAACAAGCAATTAGGTTTTGAAATGGAATCTTTTAACAGACATGCCATGGGCCCTGAACGTTACATTTCTTACTATCAAAATCAGGCCGGAGGCCTCATGCCAGGTTATACAGGTAGTCCGGCAATGTATTTGAGCCGGATTTGGA
This sequence comes from Trichomycterus rosablanca, assembly GCF_030014385.1. Taxonomy (NCBI): domain Eukaryota; kingdom Metazoa; phylum Chordata; class Actinopteri; order Siluriformes; family Trichomycteridae; genus Trichomycterus; species Trichomycterus rosablanca. The sequence continues at coordinate 117,591 of NW_026946943.1, read as the reverse complement.
GGGATTTTTAGAAATGTATTCAGAGCCAAACCACATCTAAAAACAGCCGCTAAAAACATTGTAAGTGATGTCAGCAATGGTCTGTCGCGTGTGATCGAACGCAATCAAGATGGATCGGGCATGTTGGTGATGGCACGAAAATCTGTGAAACGTCCCCCTGGTAAGAGGCGTGGCTGTCCTGCTAAGTAAACCAAGCGTGAAACGAAAAAACACATAGTGTCAAAAAGGAAGAGAAAGGGTACAGATTCATTCAGTAGAAAGACTTTGAATACCATATTCTAATCATGGCTCTACTTCATCACATGTCTAAAGAGTGTATTAAATCAGAACTGGACTTGTTTACAGTACCTTTAACACAAACTGCTATCGAGAAAAGCACTTATGTCGAAATCCCGCCATTGTCAGCAATATCCGACACAGCACCATTGGGATTTTTCATAGCTGGACATGGCATAGATTATACAGATCTAAATAACACACTCTTGTACCTTCGTCTTAAAATCACACAACCTGATGGAACAGACATCGATGATGGTGCTGCTGTGGGGTTGATAAACTATTCAGGGGCTACAATATTTTCACAGGTCGATGTGTCACTAGGCGACAGGTTGATATCACAGAGTTCAAGTACATACCCATACCATTGCATAATAGAATGTCTCGCAAACTACGGGAGGGATACCCTGGAAACTGTTTTCTCTGCAGGGCTCTTTTATCAGGACACAGCAGGGCATATGGATGAAACAAACCCTGCAGGGAACAACCGAGGCTTGACAAAGAGGGCTACATTTACAGATGGTAGCAATGTGGTGGAACTGTTGACCCCAATTCATAGCGACATATTTTTTCAGGAGAAATTGATGCTTAATGGCGTTGATATAAAAATTTGAATGACACGCAGTAAGGATGATTTTTGTCTAATGCGGAATGATGCGTTAGCATACAAAGTCAATATTCTCTCAGCATCATTATTTGTCAAAAAAGTGTCTGTGTCACCGGCTGTAAGGCTGGGTCATGCACAGGCCTTGTTGTCAACAACCGCTAAATACCCTATTGATAGAGTGTGTCTAAAAAAATTTTCAATACCTGCCGGGACACGTGTGTCTAATCAAGAAATTATATTAGCCAATTATACCCAAGCCAATTATATTAGGTATGGTTGATAACCAGGCCTTCACAGGAGCTTACGATAGAAACCCTTTTGCATTTAAACATTATGACTTGGAGTTTCTAGCAGTCTATTTAGATGGACAACAATTTCCAGCTAAACCACATCAACCCGATTTCCAATCCGGCTCTGCCATGCATGAATTCTTCCAGTTAGCCCTTGCGTCAGGAAGGCATTTGAAAAACCAAGCTTTGTCTATTGATAGACAGGATTTCTTACAGGGCTACACACTGCATGCGTTTAATCTCACACCTGATGAAGAATGTGGTCAACATGTGTCCTTGGTCAAATCGGGTAATATTAGATTGGAGGCACGTTTCAGACAACCACTCCCACATACTGTAAATTTGATTGTGTATGCAGTTTTTGATAGTATCATCGAAGTGTCTAACCGAAGACAAGTTTTGGTGGATTTTTACTGATGAATACTTTAGAACTGACTGATGTCATGGATAAAGTGGCTGTCAACACACATTTTCTCGGTGTGTTAGCATGTGACCAATTACCGACAAATGTTATAAGGAAATTACCAACAATGACGATTATTAATACACACACATCTGATATTCCTGGCGAACACTGGCTAGCTGTCTACATAAACGAAGACCGTGTCGGGTGTTTTTTTTTTAATGCTCCTGACTATGAAATGTTTCCTAAAATGATTAGTGATTTTCTTAAAACATTATGCATAATACAATGTTATTCTACCAGAAAAGTAAAAGCCTTTACATCAACCACATGTGGTCAACACTGTGTGTTTTTTCTACACCATATGGCTAAAGGGTCCAGTTATGAAGAAGTGATGTCCAAATATAGTTTTAATTTAGTAAAAAATGACAAAATGGTTTCAACTTTTGTGAAACATTTGTATCCGTGTATTTGTAAAAACAGATTGTTTAAAATCAATAAAACATGCAAATATTTTAGAGTTATTTTGAACTACATATTTTTCGATCAGGGTGTGTAGGGTGTAAATATGATCGGTAGTGCGGTAATTTGGTAGAAAACCAATCTGACTTTTACTCAGGACGTTGTGTTCGGTAAGGAAGTGTAATAATCGTGAGTTAATTATACTACAGAATAACTTCCCCAGGTTACTGTTCACACAGATGCCCCGGTAATTATTAGGGTCGAATTTATCTCCACTTTTGTAGATGGGTGTTATGAGACCTTGATTCCAGATTTCAGGGAAGGAACCGACACTCAGAACCAGGTTAAAGACTTTTAACATTGCCAGGTGAAATTTGGAGCTGCTGTGTTTGATCATTTCATTCAGGATCCCGTCAGGTCCTGATGATTTCTTTGTTTTTAGTTTTTTAATGTTGTCTTTAAGTTCCTGCTCAGTAATGAGAGAGTCTAGAGGATTCTGGTGGTTTTTAACAGCCCGTTCCAGTTCCTCTAACTTACTAATAATTTGATTTTGTTCAGGATTTGAATCTAATTCTACATTTTTAAAGAGTGATTGGAAATGGGTTGTCCAGATATCCCCATCCTGAATGGCCAATTCTTCCTGTTCTCTATGTTTTAATTTGTTCCAATTGTCCCAGAATTGATGTGTGTTGATTGATTGTTCAATAATTGTTAGTTGTTTTTGGGTGTACTGAGCTTTTTTGGTTCTGAGTGTACGTTTATATTGTTTGAGGGTTTCACAGTAAAGAAGTCGTGTGTTACTGTTGTTTGGGTCTCTGTGTTTTTGGTTTGATATTTTACGGAGTTCTGTTCTTAGGATTTGACAGTCTTTGTCGAACCAGCTGTCATCTTTTGTAGATTTAGGTTTTGATTTAGATTTAATTTTTAATTGAGCTTTATTTGCTGTATTTTTAAAGATCTGATTAATATTTTTAACTGCCTGATTTACTCCTTCTTTACTGTGATAGTACGCAGTGTCCAGAAAGTTATCTAAGCTAGTTTGGATTTCTGTGCTGCTAATTGCTTTCTGGAACTCCTCTGCGCTGTTCTCGGCCCATCTGTAGGATTTGGGGATGTTGTACAGCTTACTGGGCCGTGTGTGTGTGGTGGGGTTAGTTTCTATCTTTTTGATGAACACAGTAATTTGGCTGTGATCAGACAGAGGGGTTAGAGGTTTAACAGTAAATGCACTGAGAGAGAAAGGGTCTAAATCTGTTATTGCATAATCTGCTCTCTCACACACACCATCATACTCTCTCACACACACCATCATACTCTCTCACACACACTATCATACTCTCTCACACACTATCATACTCTCTCACACACTATCATACTCTCTCACACACACCATCATACTCTCTCACACACACCATCATACTCTCTCACACACACTATCATACTCTCTCACACACACTATCATACTCTCTCACACACACACCATCATACTCTCTCACACACCATCAAGGTGTTCAAAGGAGGACAGGAAGGAGGAGGAAGGAGGACAGGAAGTCAGATTACCTGATTGGCTTACAGCTGTAAGAACAGAGCCTGCACATAAATTGGTCTACAAAAAACATTTAAATCTGGCAGCAGACCTTTTAACAATGACTTTACACTTTTGTTGAGCTTTGTTGAGCTAGCCATGATATTTCTACTTTCTACCTTTTTTTTTTACAAGGTCACTTTGGTTTGTGGAAATAAATGGTAATGAGGAGGACATGTTTTACTATTTTTGTCTATCACAATGAGATGCATTTAGAACATTGAAAGGAAAACTGACAGCATGGGACATACCAGCATGATTGTGGAAATATTATTTTGTGAGCTTAATGGATAAACACTGACAACTTTTTACTTTCTTTTAATTAGCCAGCAGTTAGAAGGAGGTGACAGTCAATGAAGTTTGGGTGCACTGGAGGCACTTTATGCATGTTTTTGTTCCCTAAAAAATTCATATGAAAACTCAAGATCAGTAGAAATTAGACATAGGGATATATTTACTCCAAGAGTACCTCCAACAATCAGAACTGGTAATCCTGGTTGCCATCAGTACAATATACTACATAAACAAATTACCTTCGGTTTGTCTCTTGAAATTCGTTGCTAAAGAATAGCTGTATGCTTTGGAATCATCAGGAGGAAATTATACAGGCACAGACAGCAACTTCAAATTGGTTAACTGACGTATACAGCAATGTCTGATGCGGCTTTGGCTGACATTGTTAATAAGATTCTTCAAACCACCCCAAATGCAGATGAAAGGTACGTGCTAGGAGGACTACAGTCTTGCAACATCAGAAAACAGCGCTGGCATGCGCTGCAAGTGCTTGACCCAAATGGACATGCCTTCCGTCACGGGCGTGCAACTGGCCAAAGAATTTACAATGTTTAAATTCCAAATTAGTTATGGTTATTAGAGTTATTTGTGATCGTAATTAAACTTCATAAAGTATTTCTGATAAATGAAACAATGCAGTAATGTAAAAAAATGAGGACACCCCATATAATATTTAGATATTTATTATCAAGTTATGGACAGGTCTGGAAATCACTATTAGACTGGTTAACAAAGATCTTGTCCCAGGCAAACAAATGTTTCTTATTTATTGTTGCATGCAGAAACCAAATATTTCAGAACAGTCTCAACAGCAAATAATCTGTCACTCTGTGGATTAAGGTATCCTTAGCCCTTGTAGTCATACAATGACTGGTGTGGTACTTCTGTGGTCACTAGATGCTGTTGTCGTGTCAACCTCCACACCACTGTCCTCTAAATCTGTGGTGACAAACTAAAAAACAAAACAAACACACACACAATGCATTTAGAAAATGTTTGGGGGGGGGGGGTACAAATTACTTATTATTATTATTAATATGCAATATAAACATACTGCTTACATTATTTTTAAATAACTTGTGTAATGGTCTACTGTACACTGCCTTTGATGTACGTAAATGTATTGTGAATCATGAAGCCATTTAGTTTCTGGCCCTCGTGCAACTTTGGTGAAACCAGTTTGTTTCCACATGCCATCAAAAGTTCAATACTGAAAACACAAAAATTGAATTTAGTTTCAAAACCAGTCTATAGCAATTCACCCAATACAACAAATATTTAGAGAACAGTTACTCAAAAGAGCTTGGTCTCAATCTATAATGAATTACATAACTTTTCTGTAATAAAAGAAATATAACAAACTTTAATAGTACAAGTGACTAAGTTAGAATGACCACTGAGACAGATTTTGAAATGTTAGACTGTAAGTCTGTAGCTTTCCATGTGCAGCAGCTTGTTTATGATTGTGTATATAAAATGAATCTATATTTTATTTTACTTATCAAGATAACCTACATAGGGAAGAGTCCAAAAGTTCCATGTGTTACGACCCGGTCTAGGGTAAAGGTGGTAACGATAGAAAAGTCTCTAACTGTTTTGCGATAAACCAAACACAAACTGGCACAAGGAGACCCTGGTGCAATATAATTGAAAAGTTTATAGTGGTTATGTACAGGTGACACATGAACAAACAGAACTTACAGAGCTATTTACAGATCTATTTACAACAAATAACAATCACAAACAGCGGCACTAACGGAAACACACAAAACGTAGGTCGAAAACAATCTCACAACACTAATCACAACTTCACGACAAGAACACTTCCACAACATCACTACACACGCAACCGCATCCTACGAGCACACAACCGGGGAGGGCAGTGAGCTCGCGAGTGATTGAATCGCTTCATTCATAAGCCCTTAGTCCCGCCTCCGCTCTTGGATCGGCCGCTCTGATTGGTTGGGATGACTGCTGCTGCTGCAAAAGCGCTGAGATCGATTGGATAATACCGGCCCAGCCTCTAAGCGGATCGGCGATCCATTTGATGATCCTGCAAAACAGGCTGGCAGTGGGAGGGCACAATAACACGCACAGATAGCGACCAAAACACCATAATAATAATAATAATAATAATAATAATATTAAGATAGCGTAACACCCCCACACACAAAATACAACTTCTTTATACAGTTGCACAAAAGAAAATAAAAGAAAATTGTTACAGACTTCCTCTGGAGAGTGCGTCAGCCACCAGATTGTCAGGACCTTTTTTGTGTACAATATTCAAATTGTATCCCTGCAGGATCAGGGACCACCGCATCAGATGCTGATTAGAATTCGCCATCCGGTTTAAAAACAGCAGCGTTTAAAAACCATAGACACGCGAATTGGTTGACCACTACTACCAAGGTAAACTTAAAAATGTTGCAGAGCGAGCAACAGTGCTAAGGCTTCTTTCTCAATGGTGCTGTAAGCGAGTTGGTGTTTAAGAAATTTTTTTGAGAAGTAACAAATTGGGTGGTCAACTCGCGTCTCATCCTCTTGAATGAGTACGGCACCTGCTCCATTATCAGAAGCGTCTACCTCAAGTTTAAAGGGGCGGTCAAAATTTGGCGCAGCCAACACTGGGGATCCACTAAGTAAAGTTTTCACAGCTACAAAAGCACTTTCAGCTTTTGAAGACCAAACGAACGGAACGGTTGCCTGTAATAAATTTGTAAGGGGACTTACAAGCGCTGAGACATTTTTGCAAAAACACCTGTAGTATCCAGCCATACCAAGGAACCGCCGCAGCTCGCGTTTCGTGGTGGGCGCAGGAAAATTTTGAATTGCCTTACCAAACTCACATTTTTCTAAATTTAACACCAGGTTCACCCTTTTTAAACGAGTAAACACGGTTCTCAACACAATCAGGTGCTGTTCCCAAGATTTGGTATAAATGACGACATCATCTAGGTAGGCAGCACACTGGGGAACACCGGACAATACCGTATTCATAAGGCGTTGGAACGTCGCAGGCGCGTTTCTTAAGCCGAATGCCATGACTCCATATTGTAGGAAAGAATCCGGGGTAACAAATGCAGCAATTTCAGACGCCCGGGGAGTTAGCGGTACTTGCCAATACCCCTTTAGAAGATCTAATTTGGTGACAAATTTGGCAGAACCGACTCCATCAACACAATCTTCCATCCTTGGTAATGGGCAGGAGTCTGGCTTAGTGACGGCGTTGACTTTTCTGAAGTCAGTGCAGAAACGGTATGTGCCGTCAGATTTCGGAACCAGCAGGCAGGGTGATGACCAGGGGCTAAAACTGGGCATAGCAAGGTTATTCTGCACTAAATATGCCGTTTCCTGCTGAAGGATAGCACGCTTAGTTGGATTAACCCTATAGGGATGCTGCTTGATCGGTGGGTGGTCGCCAACATCAATATCATGACTCAAAACGGAGGTACGGCCTAAAGTGTCCGAAAACAATTCAGGAAATGACTGAATTAACATTTTAAGATCTCGCTGGGCGCTTGGGAACAAAACAGCCAGTTTTGAGTCCAAATTCTCCAAGGCTCATCGAATTCAGGAGAATAATCAGGCGTTTTAGCAACGGCAGATACTACTGCAGTTCCCGATAATGTCAGTGGTGAACGGGAGTGATAGGGCTTCAACAAATTTACATGGCAAATCCGAGTTTTCTTTCTGCGTTCAGGGGTTATAATCACGTAATTCACGTCACTCAGTTTTTCCTTAATTTGATAGGGACCGGCAAAACGTGCATGGAGTGCTGCACCGGGCACAGGAGGTAGTGCTAGTACCAAATCTCCCACTTGGAATGCTCGGTGTACCGTTTTACGGTCAAATTCCTTCTTCATCCTATCCTGAGATGCGGATAAGGTACGAGCAGCTATTTGTCTTGCAGTTCCCATCTTTTTTCGAAGGGACTGCACATATTCCAGCACGGATTTAGGTTTATCCTGTGGTTTAGGGTGCAACCACTGCTCCTGTAACGCCCGAAGGGGACCTCTAACCACATGCCCAAACACCAATTCAGAAGGGCTAAAACCAATCGATTCCTGGACTGCGTCACGAATTGCGAACAACAGGAATGGAACTCCCTCGTCCCAATCTTTATCCATTTCAAAACAAAACGCACGTAACATATTTTTTAAAGTTTGGTGAAAGCGTTCCAATACACCCTGCGACTCAGGGTGGTATGCTGACGAAACCTGATGGTTAATAGCAAGTTCTTTAAGGACCTGCGAGAATAACCGCGACATAAAATTAGTACCTTGGTCAGACTGTATTATTTTAGGCAATCCGAATGTAGTACAAAACTTAACTAAGGCTTTCACGATTACGCGTGAGCGTAGCGTTCGAATTGGTATGGCCTCGGGGAATCTCGTTGCAGCACACATTATGGTAAAAATGTAGCTATTCCCAGAGCGAGTTTTTGGTAGTGGGCCGACACAGTCAATCAAAATTCGTTCAAACGGTTCGTTTGTAACACGTATTGGGCGAAGTGGTACAGGCTTAACAACTTGGTTAGGCTTACCTACAAGTTGACAAGTATGACAGGTGCTGCAGTACCTGGACACGTCTGACTTTAGGGAGGGCCAGAAGAAATGCTGTAATATCCGCTGGTAGGTCTTGCGCACTCCTAAATGTCCTGAGCAGGGATGGTCGTGTGCTAGTGAAAGGACTTGCAATCTGTAAGGCTGAGGCACAACTATTTGGTATACATCGGAGCGGTCATCTAAAACAGAAGAGGAAGACCATCATCTCATTAATACATTATCACACAAATAATAATAATGGCTATATGGGGTCCCCACGGAACTATGTTTGACAGCCATTTCAAAACAGTTCTTCAAAGTTGCATCGTTTTTTTGAGCAATAACAAGTTTTTCTCTATTTACATATGTCTTTTCATCCACAATATCTAATACAGGAGTAATTGTTTCACAGACACCTTCATTTATTTCAGTAGGTGACAAAAGGTTTTCTTTAACAAAAAGTGTGTCAGACAGATCAACCATGTCAGGGCATTTGCGTTTCATCGCTCGGGTACACACACACGAGGGAAAATATTCAGATTCCGTTTCATCAACATTCAAAAATGGGTCAGAAACTACTTCTGGAATTGTACATATCTTATTCCCAGCCAGGTCATTTCCTAAAATAAGAGAAATACCATTTACAAGTAATTGCGATCTAACAGCGACTTTCCCTATTTTAATTAAGTCCGGCAACTCTATTAGCACATTATGCAATGGTGCACGAACAATTCCCATCCCTACACCCTGAAGTAAGGCATCACTGCCACAATAACTACTGGGAGAAAAGGGAAGTACAGAGTCCAGTATTAGCGATTGAGCCGCACCGGTATCTCGCAAGATGGAAATGCACCGCTTTTCCGCCGAGCCCGGAATAGAAACATATCCCCTGAGCGTAAAGGGTTGGAATACCGGTTCTATTCCTTCTACAGATGGTGAGGGAACAGTGATTTCCCCACCTGAACTAAAGGTATTCACCTTCTTGACATTTTGCCCCCGATCATTCTTTTTTTTTTGCAACACCCGACACTTGGCAATAAGATGACCTGGCTCGCGACAGTAAAAACACAGCCTATCCTCCCCTCTATCCAATTTCGGTACTGATTTAACTCGGGGACGAATCTTCTGAGTTTGTGAACCCATTCTCACTGCAGGACCATCAAAGACCATTTTATGGGTCAAAGCAAACTCATCAGCCAAAGTTGCTGCTTGCGACATTTTTAACACTTTTTGCTCATTTAAATATGTTACGAGTTGCTCTGGCAAACATTTCTTAAATTCCTCTAACAAAATTAACTCCCTGAGTTCCTCCAAAGTAGTGACGTTACTGGCAGAGCACCACTTATCAAATAGATTAGACTTGTCGTAAGCAAATTCAACAAAGGTCTGGCTAGGGCGCTTATCTGCATTCCTAAACTTTTGGCGATATGCTTCAGGCACCAACTCATAAGCTCTAAGGACTGCTGCTTTCACCGCTTTATAATCCATACTTTGACCTAAAGACAACGCTGAGCAAACCTCTTGTGCCTTACCAACCAATTTACATTGAAGCAGGAGGGCCCACAAACTCATTGGCCAGTTTAGCGTTATAGCTATCCTTTCAAAAACAGGGAAATACGCATCCACCTCATGCTCTTTAAACGGAGGAACCAAACCAATGTGCCTACTCACGTCAGTGCTCCCAGACAATACCGAGGCGGATTCCGGAGGCGCCACAGCAGATGATTCAGGAGACAAAACACCGACTAGACCTTGGACCCGATCGGTCACCGCTGCCTCGGCCACACTCGGTGTAGCTTTCGCCGCACCAAGTTCAAGCTCTCGGAAACGAATTTCCTTTTCTGTTTCCAGCTCGAGCTTTCTCATCGCGAGCCGAAGATCCATTTCCGCCTGTCATGTTTTCTCCCTTTCTTCGGCCTCCAACCGCAATCGTGCCATACGTACCTTGTACCTGGCGTTCTCGGAAATCCGGGAAGACACTGGAGAGATAGGATCATACATCGGCAAGGACCGTTTTTCATGAGGTGTAGCTACTTCCCTCTCCACCTAGGATGTTTGCAGCTGCATGTCTTCCGAACGGACTGTGGTGTCTACCACTGCCACTGGCTGCAAAACATCTAGCCCAATCAGCCTATCTGCAACTAGTTGCTTGATTTCTTTCTTTAACATCTGTCGTGTAACATTGACCCCATAATGCTTAGCCACTTCACACAAATCGTCCTTTCTACAACTCTCCAATTGCTCAAAAGTAGGACAACGGACAAAATCAGACAACTTAAATGCGGCCATATTTAAAAAGAGAGAGAAAAAAAAAACAAGAAATGAGAGAAAGAAAAACAATTTGCTTAATCCTTGCCCACGCTATTCTCTCCACCCACAAAAAAAAATTAACTTCTGAAAATAAGAAGTTTAAACGAGGTATTTAATGAGGTATAAATGGGATTAAATAATGTATATATTTTTGTTTTTAGGACAAGCCCCCAAATAATATGTTACGACCCGGTCTAGGGTAAAGGTGGTACACTGTAAAAATGAAAAAGTTGAGAAAACTCAAAATTTCAAGGCAACTTACTGCACTAGATTTTTGAGTTTTGAGGCCAACTCAAATTTTTAAGTTTTAAAGAAAACCACCTATAGTTGTGCCAACTAATTAGCTTTAGTTCAGATAATTTATCTTTCATATGTATAAAAACTTCAAATTTTAAGTTGTACATGCTAAAAATTCCAAGTTGTGCCAACTTATTGTCTTTTGTTCAGATAATTTATCTTTCATATGTATAAAAACTTCAAATTTTATGTTTTACATATTAACTCCAAACAACAAAAGTTGTGCCAACTAATTATCTTAAAATAATACCCACAACAACAGTTTAATTAACATGTTTATTTTAAACATGACAGTAATAAAACAGTGCTTTTGTGAACGCAGGACATTCAGCTTATGTTCCATAAGCCTAGAGCAACTCAAACATTATGATTAACAATAATCAAATCCAAAATGTACAACCCCAAATCATAAAAAGTTGGGACAGTATGGAAAATGCAAATAAAAAAAAAACCACAGTTTCTTACATTTACTTTGACTTTTATTTGATGTCAGACAGGATGAACCTGAGATATTTCATGTTTTATCTGCTCAACTTCATTTCATTTATTAATAAACATCCATTCCTGCATTTCAGGCCTGCAACATATTCCAAAAAAAGTTTGGACAGGGGCAATTTAGGTCTAGTAATGAAGTGAAAAAACTAAATAATGATGTGATCCCAAACAGGTGATGTAAACAGGTGTTTGTAATCATGGTTTTGTAGCATCCAGGAAAATTATTGAAATGTTTAAAAACAATGTACCTCAAAGATAGATAGGAAGGGATTTGCATATTTCTCCCTCCACAGTGCAGAATATCATTACACCATTCAAGGAATCGGGAGGAATTTCAGTGTGAAAAAGCCAAGGGTGAAAGCTTATGCTGAACGCCCGAGATCTTCCATCCCTCAGACGGCACTGCATCAAAAACCATCAACACATTGCAAACTTTTTTTGCAATGTGTTGCAGGTCTGAAATACAGGAATGAATGTTTATTAATAAATGAAATAAAGTTGAGTAGATAAAACATGAAATATATCAGGTTCATCCTGTCTGACATCAAATTAAAAAGTAAAAATTATTGTAAGAAACTCTATGTTTGGTATTATTTGCATTTTCCATGCCGTCCCAACTTTTTCTAATTTGGAGTTGTACAATGCAAACTATAATTTGCCATAAAACATGCCCATAGAGCATAAACAATGGTGTAATTTAGTTACAAAATGTAAAGTATAAACAAAATTCACAATACACAGATTAACCATAACATTATGACCACCTCCTTGTTTCTAAACTCACTGCCCATTTTATCAGCTCCACTTACCATATAGAAGCACTTTGTAGATCTACAATTACTGACTGTAGTCCATCTGTTTCTTTACATACTGTGTTACCCCCATTTCATGCTGTTATTCAATGGTCAGAACTCTCACAGGACCACCACACAGAGCAGGTATTATTTAGGTGGTGGATGATTCTCAGCACTGCAGTGACACTGACATGGTGGTGGTGTGTTAGTGTGTGTTGTGCTGGTATGAGTGGATCAGACACAGCAGCGCTTTTTAAACACCTCACTGTCACTGCTGGACTGAGAATAGTCTGCCAACCAAAAATAACCAGCCAACAGCGCCCCGTGGGCAGCGTCCTGTGACCACTGATGAAGGTCTAGAGGATGACCGACTCAAACAGCAGCAATAGATGAGCGATCGTCTCTGACTTTACATCTACAAGGTGGACCAACTAGGTAGGAGTGTCTAATAGAGTGGACAGTGAGTGGACATGATATTTAAAAACTCCAGCAGCGCTGCTGTGTCTGATCCACTCATACCAGCACAACACCACCATGTCAGTGTCACTGCAGTGCTGAGAATCATCCACCACCTAAATATTAATACCTGCTCTGTGGTGGTCCTGTGGGGGTCCTGACCATTGAAGAACAGCATGAAAGGAGCTAACAAAGCATGCAGAGAAACAGATGGACTACAGTCAGTAATAGTAGAACTACAAAGTGCTTCTATATGGTAAGTGGAGCTGATAAAATGGACAGTGAGTGTAGAAACAAGGTGGTTTTAATGTTATGGCTGATCAGTGTATAGTTAAAAGCTCTCATGCCCTTTTATCAAAAAAGATCCTCATCTCAAAAACTGCAGAACAATAATTGTAAAAACCTAAATGTTGGCCATGTCAAAATCAAAATGATGCGGCACGGTGGCTAAGTGGGTAGCACTGTCGCCTCACGTCAAGAAGGTCCTGGGTTCGATCCCAGGTGGGGCGGGCCGGGTCCTTTCTGTGTGGAGTTTGCATGTTTTCCCCATGTCCACGTGGGTTTCCTCCGGGTGCTCCGGTTTCCTCCCACAGTCCAAAGACGTGCAAGTGAAGTGAGTTGGAGATACAAAACTGTCCATTACTGTTTGATATACATTGTGAACTGATGAATTTGTGTAATGAGTAACTACCATTTCTGTCATGAATGTAACCACAGTGTTAAACATGACGTTACAATTCCAATAAACAATAAACAAACATTTGCTAAAATGTCACACAGGGTGACTAGGCCAGGCAGAATAAAAAAAAAAGAAAGAAAAAGAATCTAAAAGAAAAAGATCAGCTTCTAACTTAAAGTAAGAGCTTTGTTTTCAAGCTCCTGACACGCTGTGAGCAACTGGTGGAAAGTTCCATGAAGATATGCTGAATAGTTTCAAAAGTGTACTTATGCTCTTTTGGGAACTCCATGTTGAAGGCATAGAGGAGACCGAAAAGGTAAGCAAATGCAGTAGGGAGGTCTGGAAGATCTGTGAGGACAATGGCCTCTTCCAATACAACAGCAATATTGACGACTGTGCGCAGCAAGGTAGGTGTATCATCTTCAAGAACAGTGAGGATACCCATCTTGACACCTTTGGTCTGCCCATCATCTGGATCGGTCACCTGTTGAAACCAGGAAGTTGTGCCAAATTCAGACTGAAATACTGCTGTACAACAATCATCCTAATAAAAATAAAATAGTGCAAAGACAATATACACCAACCAGCCACTTTACTAAAGCCACCTTGTATCTACACTTTTTGTTCATTTTATCAGCTCCACTGACTACATAGAAGCACTTTGTGGTTCTACAATTACTGACTGTAGTACATTGTTCTCTCTATAATTTGTTAGCTCCTTTCATGCTGTTCTTCAATGGTCAGGACCCCCACAGAGCAGGTATTATTTACGTGGTGGATCATTCTCAGCACTGCAGTGTCACTGTATGTTGTGCTGGTATGAGTGGATCAGACACAGCAGCGCTGCTGGAGCTCTATGGTGGTCCTGACCATTGACGAACAGCATAAAAGGAGCTAACAAAATATGCAGAGAAACATATGGACTACAGTCAGTTATTGTAGAACTACAAAGTGCTTCTATATGGTAATTGGAGCTGATGAAATGGACAATGAGTGTAGATATAAGGATCAAAGAAAAAAGCCCATGCTGTACTCACCAGGCATGTCAGGAAAAGCTTCTTTGAATTTTCACGGACAAATATTGGTAGACCTTCCAGAGATGTTCTCTTTCGATGCAATTCAATGTCAGATGTCTGAAAATCAATGTAAGCATATTTACAGGTGAAATTACTGTGTCAGCTCAAATGCCCCACATAGTCAAACAGTGTGATTTTAGTGACAGGTTTCGCAAAACTGACAGAACCAGCTAAACTTTTGCATTTGCCAATAGACATCACTGGAGTAATGTAAAAAAAAACATTGACTAAACATATAAATACCAAAATTGTCATTAATAAAATGAATTAAAAAAAATTGTCCTGACATTCATTCCAAAAAGAAATATAAGATTTATTAGATAAGTCTACCTGTTCATCAAGCTTTTCCAAGAGGTTGACCATGTCTTGACTAAAGGCTCCCTTACTGGCACGGTACAGTTTAAGCAGTCGAGGAGAGTACTTGTCTAAGGCTGCTTTAAAGGTCCCCAACAGGTCCTTGGTGGTGACACGGTAGAACTCCTCACAAATCTGTAGAACACAAAATCAGCACAAAAACATGAAACATTTTTTGATTTGAGTTTTTAATCATTTAGACATTGTTATTTTGTAAACACTTGTACCTTAAAAAATAATCTCATAAAGAGTTCACATCCAGCAAATGATCAAGTGGATCATTGGTAAAAAGGTGGCGCAGTGGTAAAAACAAAAGCTGGAACCAGAGCTGGGATCTCGAACAGATCATATCGAATCTCAGCTCTGCCGGCTAAGGCTGAGAGGCCACATGAACAACAATTGGCCTGTTGTTCAGATATGTGCGGGACTAAGCCGGATGGGATCTCTCTCCCATGACTGGTGCAATTACGACCTCTGCTGGCTGATTGATGGTGCCTGCACAGAGATGAGAAAAGAGTGCTGATCAGGGTGTGTCTCCCCATACACAACGCTGAGCTGCACTGCACTCGTCAAAGTGTAGGTGATAAGATGCATACGGCATGCTGCCCACGTGTCGGAGGGGGCGTGGGTTAGCTTCGTTCTCCTCAATCAGAGCAGGGATCGGCATTAGTGGAGAGGAATTATGATGCAACTGGACGTGCTAAAAGGGAGAAAATGCATAAAAAAATAATATATAAAAAAAACAATCTAGTCTACATTGCCGAGTATGGCCGGTTACTGCTAAAAAGGGAGCCAAAACTTTTGATTACACAGTACCACTCTGAATAGCACTCAGAAACAAACACTACTAAATACTACAGTACAATAAAAAAAAATGTCTTGCCTGTTCTTCAAGAAACAGAGCAGGCCATCTCTCCTGGATTTCCAAGACCATGGGCTCCACCTCCACGATCTCCTTTCTCCTGAGGGAGAATGTGAGGTCCATCTTCTGTTTGATGAGTTCCATGTCTTTCCCCTTCTTTTTCATTTCATCCACCAGGAGACATCTTTGGTCTTCTAGTGCATCATCATCATAATTTTCCGGATAATCTGGAACATGATTGACTTCACCTCGCTTTGGTTTTTTCAAGAAAAACCTACCTTCATCAACATCTTCATCTCTTCGTCTTTTCCTGTTTACACTAACCTCATTACAGCCAGCCTGGCGCAGCTTTGATCTGTAGTTTCCAAGCTTGTACTTTATGCTTGTTGTTCATCCATCATGTCCTGTGCCACCACCAGGCTCCTTAAGGCATGGATGCTTGCTGACAAGTTCAGAGGCAACAGATTCAATTTCATATTTCTCGGGGTAGGCTTTCAGGACAAATATTTCTTGTGCCAGCTTGTCCAGAATTTCCATTTTCATGTCTCTTGTTACACTTAGACCTGTCTCAGTTTTCTCATATATGTCATTGCCCTTACGGAGCTTTAACTCAACATCATATGAAAAAGAGGGGATCAGAAATGGAGTAGGCCACTTTGAAATGTTTCGCATATAGGTCCGAATAACCGAAGACGTGCTGTGGGAGGAGGCTGGCGAACTGATGTTTGCTGTATCAAGGGAAGAGATGGAAGACGATGTGTGCGAGTGTGGTGGTGATGATGTTTCATCATTATTCCAAAGAAGGTGCAAGACAGCCTTTTCTGCAAGCAATTCTGCAATGTCCACCAAGTTACAAACTGCTTCACCGAAATCTGGGTCTTCATATTGTACAGAGAATTCACCTTGAAGTTCAAGTTTTTCTCGGAGTTCATCTTTCAGTTGCTCTACAGATTCCGGGGTCTTAGTCAGCTTGACTTTCCGGATGAGTTTTGGGTTTATGTAAACTCGCAATAACAAAGCCTATGAAAACAAAAATACATTAATTGTGCAGGGCTATCAACTGACCTTAGATATGGTTATTGATAACTGAAAGCTAAATTACTACATTAATTACATACACCTATTCACACAAAATTAACAACAGACAATGGACACTGTAGTCAAACTAGGATGAATATGATACTTTCAGATGTATGAACAATCCATTAACCACACATTTTCATAGTACATACCATTTCATTCAATGCAGCAGGCACGTCCTTGGGGTCACCATCAACTTTCCAGCTACTGGGTATGCAGCCAATGGGTTGTAATCATTCAAAGCCTCTGGATCTAGGATTTCTATATCTGTGTAGCTGCTGTCAATAAGCTGATAAGACCTGTAATGTTCCATAAACCAAGATGAGAGCTTTGTAGTGACAAAGGACACTTTCTCAAAGTTTACCAAAATGTTCAGTATCTTGAAGAAGTCCGGTAGTCCACTGCATTGCCCAGCAGAAACTATCATGCCTTTTACGTACTGGGTCCCATACAAATGAACTTCTTTGGCAATGGACACAGTCTCTTGATTTGGATATTTCTTTTTGATTACCGTCCTCAGCTTTTCTTTGAAAGATGATATTTTAACTGTGTCAACATCCCCAATGTGCAGTTTTGGTTTGAACAGATTTTGGCCATCAAGAAAGTACGCTATCATTTGTTGATGTTTAGAAGAGAGTGTAAGAAGCACATTCTTGAAACTGAGACAATCATGCACCACTTTTTTGAAGAAGTTATGCTTGGACTCAAATCGAATAGTCCACAAGTCCACTAGAGGTCCAAAGCAGCGTACGAGATGTACATAATGTTAAATAAAGTGATGCTTTGGCCGCAATTTAAAGTCAGGAAAGGTATCAATAAGCAACTTCCGATGGTCAGATATTTTACTCTCTAAGTAACACAATATTTCCTCTGATAGCGTAGGACAGACAGCAATCTCGACAATCTCTTTAAGGTCCATCAAAATTTCCCATGAGGGCTCCTGTTCTGGAATACTGCTCCCAATCATTAGAGGTAGTAAACGTAACAGTGTCCAATTTTCATGTCCGTTGCCACTGATCCTTCCCGTTGCAAAGCTGGCCTTTGTAATTTGTTTTGGCTTGCTGACCTTATCAGAAAATTTGTATGGGAACAGATTTATGCGGCTATTCAGTCCATCAAATGTAATGAATCCTTTTCTAATCAATTCTTTCAGACACAAACATAATTCTACTGGGACAACACCTTCAAACAAGTCATGTAAAATGTCTGGGGGAAACCCAGTCACTGGATGAAAGTAGGACAAATGCTTACTCAAGACACAGGCCCTTTTGACACCATTCACACTTTGTTTATCACTAGACTCAAGCTCCTCCACAAAGGTGTTGTGTTGTTGTACAGCTCTTAATTGAAAGTCCCTTGGCTCAACAGTTGCAATTTGGTCTCGATTAATACAACAAAATCTGCAAAATTTTTCAACATTGAAGGACTCATGAAATCCTGCAAGGCTGTGGGCCCCAAGGTTATCCGCACATACACAAAATACTGTTCCCTTTACAAACTTATCTAGAACCTCAACAAACACCCCATGTTTTTCCAGAGACTGTATATCCCTGATCAGTGGATAAAGAAATGCATCATAACCAAACAGTTTAACATCAACACTCTTTCCAAGTACAGCCAGCTGAATTAAGGGCAGGGTAGAGCGAAACTTGGATGGTAAATTGAGCAAAACCCAATAGACAGCAGTAATCTTATGAATTTTTCTAGATGTCCCCAAAGGATTACATACTTCGAATTCATCAATGTACAGTGCTATAGAAATGCTTGTCTCTTGTACACCCAAAAGATTATTGTCTTTGAAGTACTGACCATCTCGAAAGGATCTGTATTGACCAGGTTTCTCTTCTTGATTAAACACTACCTTATCTGAAAAATCTGACTGTCTCAATAAAGTCTCTAGAACTTGAATGACTGAAACATACACAAATGCATTTTTATGGGTGCTTCTATATATATACAGTGTATCACAAAAGTGAGTACACCCCTCACATTTCTGCAGATATTTAAGTATATCTTTTCATGGGACAACACTGACAAAATGACACTTTGACACAATGAAAAGTAGTCTGTGTGCAGCTTATATAACAGTGTAAATTTATTCTTCCCTCAAAATAACTCAATATACAGCCATTAATGTCTAAACCACCGGCAACAAAAGTGAGTACACCCCTTAGTGAAAGTTCCTGAAGTGTCAATATTTTGTGTGGCCATCATTATTTCCCAGAACTGCCTTAACTTTCCTGGGCATGGAGTTTACCAGAGCTTCACAGGTTGCCACTGGAATGCTTTTCCACTCCTCCATGACGACATCACGGAGCTGGCGGATATTCGAGACTTTGCGCTCCTCCACCTTCCGCTTGAGGATGCCCCAAAGATGTTCTATTGGGTTTAGGTCTGGAGACATGCTTGGCCAGTCCATCACCTTTACCCTCAGCCTCTTCAATAAAGCAGTGGTCGTCTTAGAGGTGTGTTTGGGGTCATTATCATGCTGGAACACTGCCCTGCGACCCAGTTTCCGGAGGGAGGGTATCATGCTCTGCTTCAGTATTTCACAGTACATATTGGAGTTCATGCATCCCTCAATGAAATGTAACTCCCCAACACCTGCTGCACTCATGCAGCCCCAGACCATGGCATTCCCACCACCATGCTTGACTGTAGGCATGACACACTTATCTTTGTACTCCTCACCTGATTGCTGCCACACATGCTTGAGAACATCTGAACCAAACAAATTAATCTTGGTCTCATCAGACCATAGGACATGGTTCCAGTAATCCATGTCCTTTGTTGACATGTCTTCAGCAAACTGTTTGTGGGCTTTCTTGTGTAGAGACTTCAGAAGAGGCTTCCTTCTGGGGTGACAGCCATGCAGACCAATTTGATGTAGTGTGCGGCGTATGGTCTGAGCACTGACAGGCTGACCCCCCACCTTTTCAATCTCTGCAGCAATGCTGACAGCACTCCTGCGCCTATCTTTCAAAGACAGCAGTTGGATGTGACGCTGAGCACGTGCACTCAGCTTCTTTGGACGACCAACGCGAGGTCTGTTCTGAGTGGACCCTGCTCTTTTAAAACGCTGGATGATCTTGGCCACTGTGCTGCAGCTCAGTTTCAGGGTGTTGGCAATCTTCTTGTAGCCTTGGCCATCTTCATGTAGCGCAACAATTTGTCTTTTAAGATCCTCAGAGAGTTCTTTGCCATGAGGTGCCATGTTGGAACTTTTAGTGACCAGTATGAGAGAGTGTGAGAGCTGTACTACTAAATTGAACACACCTGCTCCCTATGCACACCTGAGACCTAGTAACACTAACAAATCACATGACATTTTGGAGGGAAAATGACAAGCAGTGCTCAATTTGGACATTTAGGGGTGTAGTCTCTTAGGGGTGTACTCACTTTTGTTGCCGGTGGTTTAGACATTAATGGCTGTATATTGAGTTATTTTGAGGGAAGAATAAATTTACACTGTTATATAAGCTGCACACAGACTACTTTTCATTGTGTCAAAGTGTCATTTTGTCAGTGTTGTCCCATGAAAAGATATACTTAAATATCTGCAGAAATGTGAGGGGTGTACTCACTTTTGTGATACACTGTATATTCAGTTGGCTCAATTACAGGGAAGTGCTCCTTAAAATAGAGATTTCTCCTGTGATCAGTGGACAGTGCACCTTTTGCTTCAGTAGCTACAATTAGTGGATTTGTTTTAAATACTGCATCATTAATTTCCTGAACAACACAATCATCTATTTCAATACTATGTTCACGAAGCACCTCTTTGATTCTTTGAAGGGAATGAAATTTAGAAAAGTGCAGAATATCATTCAATTCTTCAACAATTTTCTGTAAAGCACTTTTAGAAACATGCAATACTGTTTGCATGCACAAAAAAAGAGATGCAATTTTATGTTCAAGAGTCTCAGTATCTACATACTCATCCCTTCCACTGTCGCCCGAGTCTCGACTTAAACCACATTGCAATGTCTCTACCTCAAAGTTATTTAATGGCTGGTCAATGGCATTAGCTTCAATGGCACATGTTTCATTTTCAGAAGGCACTCTTAAACAAGTCCTAATCTCCTTTGTATACTTGTGCTTTCTACTTCTGTGTGATGTAAAGGTTTTTAGATGGTTAGTTCTAAAATCACACTGCAAGAAGGGGCAACGCACAGTCTCTTGATTTTTTTTAAATGGTGTCCAAGATGAGTGAAAAAGGTGCGTTGAGTACAAATTTCTCTAAATTCACATAAATCACAAAAAAAGGTTGATGTTGGTAAGATGTGATTTTAACGCACCAGGTGTTTTGAAGGTACATACACAGTCACTGTAGACACAGGGCCAGTGAGCTCCTCTTCCATGCCTTAGACGATGGTGCCTCAATAGAACTTGTTGACTTAAGGTAACAAAATTGCAGAATCTGCACTTCATAGTATAACTGCAATGAGAATGAGAATTAAATTAAATAAAAATACTATGTTGTTCACTTCAGTTATCTTTAGAACAAGACTCATTATTTATCCTGTGGACATTCTCTGATATTATTTCAGTTATTGTTGCTGTTGTAGCTGACAATGAAATCTGTGTTTTTTTATATATCTTAATTTTCGGGCTGGTATATTTCCTCAAAGTGCGGCTACTTACTTTTTTTTTTTTATAATCGATAGTTTCACAACATATCAGGCAGATGAGCCTGGTAGGCTACTCTAAGAATACAATATTTGGACGTCCACTCTACATTGACGAGTGCTATACCATTTTCTGTGTCAACGTTTATTTTATGAAACGGATAGTTACAGTCCTAAAATATAATTGGCTGAATTCTGCGCCATGTCACGAAAAATCCTGTTAATCGAATAATATCTTACGTTAATTTTGATGGCATGGACCACCGAGTTTACTGATGAATTAGAACCCGTTTTTTTGTTTAAACATGCTAAACAACTCTATCATTAATATCATATGCTTGAATTAAAGCGCTTACTATACGAGTCACTGTAAAACTGCAATATAAATACTAAAGAATGTCACCTGAATGGCTTACACGCTTCAAATGTCCGCGTTTCAGTCAGTCGCATAAAACCCAGGCTGAGTCTCAAACGGCTCCGTACTCCCTATATAGTGTGCTAGGGAAGTTTTGAAATTCTAGGTTTTACAGTTAAATAGTGGACTGCTTGTCAATTATTAATGTGGTGGAATCCCAAATGACAATTTTTTTGGCCATATAATGCATCTTAAGGTGCATGGGCCAGACACTGGCGAGCGGTGCCCCGGCAGCAGTGTGTATTACCAAGCATGTGTGCATATTTTGCATACTCAAAAATGGCTCTTTTTTTCGCATACTCTTTAATGTACACGTATTCGGACATACTAACCGCTCTCGCATACTGTTCAGTATGGAAGTATGCTATTTTAAACGGAGCTAAAAAAATTAAGTATTACTAATGACCAAAATGCGGTGCTTGTCACCGGTATCACCGCTCACCGGGGTCCTTTGAATTTACCAGTGTACTGTATATGTAGTCATGAAAACTTTAAGACCCACAATTAACAATTACGTTTGCCAAATAACTATTAACGCTACTTAACTGGAAGCCACATCACTGCGTATTATATTAAAAGCACGACCGGTTAGCTAGGTTAAAATTTAAACATGTAATTACGGCAAAAGTAGAATTTCTAGATAATATTCAATCAAGACACTCACCAGTTGTACGTTTCACCTGCTGGGCGGGAAACCAATCTCAACAATTTCAAGTTTGTGTTTTTACAGTGTAACGATAGAAAAGTCTCTAACTGTTTTGCGATAAACCAAACACAAACTGGGACAAGGAGACCCTGGTGCAATATAATTGAAAAGTTTATAGTGGTTATGTACAGGTGACACACGAACAAACAGAACTTACAGAGCTATTTACAGATCTATTTACAACAAATAACAATCACAAACAGCGGCACTAACGGAAACACACAAAACGTAGGTCGAAAACAATCTCACAACACTAATCACAACTTCACGACAAGAACACTTCCACAACATCACTACACACGCAACCGCATCCTACGAGCACACAACCGGGGAGGGCAGTGAGCTCGCGAGTGATTGAATCGCTTCATTCATAAGCCCTTAGTCCCGCCTCTGCTCTTGGATCGGCCGCTCTGATTGGTTGGGATGACTGCTGCTGCTGCAAAAGCGCTGAGATCGATTGGATAATACCGGCCCAGCCTCTAAGCGGATCGGCGATCCATTTGATGATCCTGCAAAACAGGCTGGCAGTGGGAGGGCACAATAACACGCACAGATTGCGACCAAAACACCATAATAATAATAATAATAATAATAATAATAATAATAATACGCTGCCATTAAGATAGCGTAACACATGTAATTCGACTTAAAAAAACACTCTAATGTAGTGACACATTAATGTGGAGCAACTATAGCCATTAAAACGATAAAGTAAATTTATTTATTGTTCTTTAAGAAAGCTTCCAAGACAGAGTTTCTTATAAATGTGCTTTATGAGAACTCACTTACTTAGTTTGGCATTACTAAAACGTTTAAAACGTGTAATTTGCAGACGGTCCCTTACAAAGAGGAATATTCATTAAATATCCTAATCTAAACCCGAATCTATCAGAAGCTAAATGAAGAGTTGAATGATATGTAGTGAACTCACCTGTCTCCTGACTCTGAAGCCTCTGCTCTCTGTGGTTGAGGCTGATATGGAGCTCGCATCACCTGGCTGATGATTCGGATATAAAGCTTCACCGCATTTCTTCCTCCGCGGCCGCGTTTAGACTCCTGTCGGGCTGTCCACATTAAATCCACATTTCTGACATGGATGTGGCAGCGGTGGAAAAGTTTAAAATGTTGTTAACAGGCCGATGCTCCATTGATCCTCTCTCGGTCCACTAACCTCTCCTATCAGTAATAATGAGGAAGGCGGGACATGTCTGTGAAATCCCGCGTCTTCTACCAATCAGGTACTGAGAATTTAATATTACTTCCGTTTCAATCAAACTCGTTTCCGTTTCAATCAAACTCTCTCACACATACAACTATTCTCATTCACATGCACCATCATTCTGTCTTGTATTCACTATCATTCTGTTCCATAAACATGATTATTTGCATTCACATACACTATTTATTACGCTTACCAATGCTATTATTCTGTTTTACATATAATAATATTCTCTTACACATATAGTAGATTTTGTTTTACATACAGTGTTAACGTCCCTTACACAGACTACCAAACTTACATACATATACTACTATTCTCTGTTACACAGATTATCATGAAAGCACATAATGCATGTTTAAGTAGCTATAGTTATATGTGCAAGAGAGAATAGTGCTGTGTGTATGAGAGTATGATAGTGTGTGTGAGAGAGTATGATGGTGTGTGTGAGAGAGTATGATGGTGTGTGTGAGAGAGTATGATAGTGTGTGTGAGAGAGTATGATAGTGTGTGTGAGAAAATTCATCTCAGAATTATGGCCTACACGGCCTCTCATAAAACTCAAAGACCTGTGTAGTACAACGCTATTAAACAGACCCCTAGGCACTACAGTATAATCATCTACAACACCACCATCTCTCAATAACTTAGCTATGTCACCATCAGATAAACCATAGTTAGGAGCTGATGGATCAAAAGGACTGTATCTATGTGCCGACACCCCGCCTCCTGTCTGTTCTTTGTTTATGTTGTGTGTTATTTTGCAAATTACTTTCTAGTGCGGCTATAGACAAATCATACTTATTGTTTAGACAAGCTGCTCGCTTGTCGTGAGACAATTGTTGAAAAACTTTAAAAATAGGGTCATTGCATGTGAAATCTATCGTTTGCTTGCAACTACTATCTAATCTACAGCATTTTGTTAATAATTCTAGCGATGTTTGACTACTGTTTGTTAACCATGTATCCAATGTAGTTTGTAAAAAAACATGTGTTACCACCGTGTTCGCACTGTTTTGTGCATTATTTTGCATAACGCTTTCGAGCTCGGCCATAGCAGACGTATACTCGTCGTTTAGACAAACTGTTTGCTCATCGTGAGACAATTGTTGAAAAACTTAAAAAATTGCTTGTATCGTTGTCTGACTCCCAAAACCTTTTAGATGTCATTTTTGTTTATATCTAAATAACACTAATACGTAAATGTTTGAGTTTGTACTGATGAGTTGATTTATTTAAAACCTTTAAACAACAACAGTTAAAACACCTTAAACAGCTGCAGCAAAAACAACGATAACAACAATAATCATCTAGAACCTGACAGCCCTGCTATGGGGATCAATGATGACACTTTTACTTGTAAAAACCTGTTTAAATTATACAGCGTATTATATACATTACTATTGTGTGCTGCCTGTTCCTTGCCTGTTCCTGATTTTCTTCAAATAATTTAGAAATAGTTAATTGTGTATTAACTTGATCCTTGTGTAATTCTTGAATTACATTAACTAAATTAGAAATAGTCGATTTTAAGTCTACAACTTTTTTTCGAAAATCATTGTCTGTCTTACGGTTTAGAGCGGCTTGTCTACGTTGTTCAATAGCTATTTTAGACACCTTCTGTGACAGTTGACTCGACTCATCAGACTTCTTATAACAGATAACGCTAACCTGGTGTTGAAGTTCGTGTGCTTGATTGGATTTTAATTCGTCCTCGGCAGTGTCTCTTGTTTCCTGCAACACGTCAGGAAGCGCGTCCTGTCTGACGGGATCAAAATCCTTAGCCGTAAAACTGTTGTTGTTCCAAGTTTTCAATAGGCCGTCAGTCCATTCGATGTTGTCCTGGTCTGTGTCAACACAAGGTCCGTACACCAACAGGGCATCCTCGTTCAAATCTGCAAACAGTTTTTACGTATTAATGTACTTTACACACAAATGTTATGTTACAAATACTATGAATATTATTTTATTTCTTACCATCTGTTCGCTGGCATCTTCCAACCTAAGATGTTTTCTGCATGAATGTTGTTCATGTGCATCAACAATGCCGAAACAAACACGCTTTCCTTGCGGTGCTGATTCGCTAATGACCCGTTGGGGACTTCGAATCCTCAGTGACTCCCCAGGACTGCTTGTCAAACACAGGTTGAAGGTGGTCGGCGTGTGTCCGTAGTTACTGCTCACAGTGTCCCGCGGCCCAACCAACGTGGGTGCATTAATTACAACGGCAAACCCTGGCAGCGTTAGGAGACTCGTAGCTTCAGCCAAATGTTTTAGGCCTACTACAGATATTAAATTGTATAATTTAAATTGTATAACACATATAATTAGTATTACACATTAACACACAAACAATCAAATTGTAGCATAAACCATAACTCACCAAGTGGATGCACAGAACTTGATGTGTCCACTGTTTCTGTAGAAATGTATGAAATATTATGATGAATAACAACTAAACATCAACAACAAATAAATAATACAAATACAGAAAACACACCTTCAAACAATTGGGATAAACCTTCAATACTTCTAATGGCACGGATTGTTTCAAGCTCAGATGTACCTACACAACAAAAACCCTGTTAAGCAAGAAAAACATTATAACTGAAATTCTTACAACAGAATTTAGGTAAAAGTCTGTACCAGCTACATACTCACCAAGAATGCTGGAGTCCATTGCTGCTTTCAAATTGGTATATTGTTGTCTTGAATGACTTTTGCAACAAACCATTATATGCCAAACTATATATACTGTTTTACTAAAAACACACCTCTTAACATTTACAGTGGGGCCAAAAAGTATTTAGTCAGCCACTGATTGTGCAAGTTCTCCTACTTAGAAAGATGAGAGAGGTCTGTATGGGCCTCGACATGTACTGGCTTAAGCAGGGGGACATGCCTGGCACTGCAGGATTTGAGTCCCTCTCTGCGTAGTGTGTTACACTGATGGTAGCCTTGTTACTTTGGTCCCAGCTCTCTGCAGGTCATTCATCAGGTCCCTCCGTGTAGTTCTGGGATTTTTGCTCACCGTTCTCATGATCATTTTGACCCCACGGGATCGAGGGAGATTATCAATGGTCTTGTATGTCTTCCATTTTCTTACAATTGCTCCCACAGTTGATTTATTCACACCAACCTGCTTGTCTATTGTAGATTCACGCTTCCCAGCCTGGTGCAGGTCTACAATTTTCTTCCTGGTGTCCTTCGACAGCTCTTTGGTCTTGGCCATGGTTGACTGTTTGAGGCTGTGGACAGGTGTCTTTTATACAGATAATGATGTCAAACAGGTGCCATTAATACAGGTAACGAGTGGAGGACAGAAGAGCTTCTTAAAGAAGAAGTTACAGGTCTGTGAGAGCCAGAAATCTTGCTTGTTTGTTATTGACCAAATACTTATTTTCCACCATAATTTACAAATAAATTCTTTAAACATCCTACAATGTGATTTCCTGGATTTTTTTTTCTCATTTTGTCGCTCATAGTTGAAGTGTACCTATGATGAAAATTACAGACCTCTCTCATCTTTCTAAGTAGGAGAACTTGCACAATCAGTGGCTGACTAAATACTTTTTGGCTCCACTGTACATATTTAAATATTTTGTGTCTGATTAACCAACCTGTGGGGTGAGGGGTCCTGTCAATCGAACTGGCCTGTCACTCACAGAGGGGGTCATAAATCAGGGTCGTAAAACTTGGGAGATGTGTTCATGGCCACCACTTGTGGGGTAGGAGGTACACGTCTGGAAGTCCTTTGTAGTGAAGACACCCCAGCCTGTCTGCCGGCCTGACCATTGTCATAAACACACCGTAAACATTAACAAATATAGATACATTGTTCCTAATTGACACTCCTAGTGTCAGACGTTTTAGAGTGCATTGTGTATGATTAACCCAGGCAGTATTACGTAGGTACCATAAAAACCTTTTTGGTGTTAAAGACCTAGGGGAGACGTATCCAAGCTAAACCCATCCCCCCTTGGTAGACAAGATAGGACATATCCTGTCAGTCAACATAACCTGTCAATCACACTAGCCTGTCACTCATAGAGGGGGTCATAAATCAAGGGTCATAAATCACTTTTTGACAGAAGATGTAGGATATATACTACTGTACTGTTGTGCCACTGCAACCGATAAGATGATGTTTCTACCCTGGAACAGATATAATGGACGGGACTAGGATTGTTAAGGTCCGTTTTTCGAAAGAAGTTGCATCACTGCCATACTGTACACAATTTTTAACTGTGGAGGGTCCTCAGTACTTTAGGGTGATTCACAGCCGGCAGGTGAAGACTTGCAGGATGTGTATGAGCCTGGACCATGTTATGAGGGCCTGTCCCGAGTTCGTGTGTAGACAGTGTCAGCAGCAAGGACATTATGCACATGAGTGCACGGCTGAGAGATGTCTGGACTGTAGGAGGGTGACAACAGTGTGTGTGCCCGAAGGAGGCAGATCAGGACGAAATGGAGAGATAAAAAGGGGACAAGGAGGAACAAGGACAACACCAAGAAGAAAAGATTACAAAAATGGAGGAAGAACAAAGTTCTGAGACAAGGGAGGTGCAACGGAATAAGAAAACTGAGAGTGACTGGAGCTTCAAGACCAGCAATAACAGTGTGGAGATAAAATTAATGACTGAGGACAAAGCAGAAGCAGGAACATCTGAACAGCAGCAACCACAACTGGACGAAATGGAGCTAGAAGAGGAAGGAGGAAAGAACAGTAAACTTGAGGTACTGACAAATAAAATAGAAAGCATGAGAAAAAGGAAAATAGGGATAAAACCCAATATAACAAAGTGTGGTATTATGGGTTTTTATCCCCACCCTTTTTGCCACCTGTCCCAATCAGGATCTAATTGCCGTGTGTCTAGTGGCTATAAATAGGGGGGATCTAGTATGCTATGGCGTCCGTTACCTGGGTGATCACTTCCGCCGAAAGTTCCATTCAAAGTTTGGTTCTTGCGTTTCTGGGTTGTGACGTTGCGGCTGATTGTTTGAGCCGGTGGCTGGATTGTGGGCTAATAAGCTGTCTTCAGGTATGTTACGGGTTGTTTGGTCATGCAAAAAATAATCGCTTTGCTATAGAAAGCCTAGACCAAGATAATGTAACTTTTGTAACCATTATGGTTTAGGACTGCTGTCTGTGCTTATGGGCCTGACGGCTTTTAGGTGGCTTTTTGGCATTATTCAAGCTACGACACGAGGTTGGATGGTTAGCATGGTTTGTCAGGTATGTTGGTTTTAAGTCAGTTATTAAAATTCATGATTTTAAATGATTGATATCTGGGTTTTCTTTCTTTTTTTTAGCGGTAACTGAACTACCTCTGTGCTTCCTGTCATTCTTTGCTAATATAAACGGAGTAACGATAATTGATTGGCTCCTGCTGTTTTGCTTTCATGCTTTTTTGTCCTTTTTTTTCTGTTTGCTATTATTTTAAATTACTGCTTATTTTTGTTATTTTTATTCTTCATTTTGTTTCATGTTGCTTATGTCTGCTTTTTTCAGTGTGGCAGTAGTGTAGATGAGAGCTATACTTGGTATTGCATTACTTGTGCCTTAGTATATAAGGTTATCTTATGTTATTTTTTCGGTATTGAGAGTTAGAGGGCCTACTGGGGAAGGTAAGACCACCATCTAGCTGGAGATGCATAACTGTGCAGTGTGGGGGTTTTCACAGTGTGCGTGTTAATTGCTTGTTTGTCACTGTCTTTAGTGTGTGTGCATGTATGTGGAGCACGTGTGTGTGTGTGTGGCTTGTGCTACGTTTTGTTTTCTGGCTAGTGTCTTCTTACAGATGGGTGAGTCTGCCTCCTGACTGGTAAGTCCTTGGTTGTCACATCTGGTTTTTCCTTACTACTTCTTTCTTTTTTTTTTTACTTTTTTTCTCTTGATTCTGAAAAAGAAAATGTTCTTTTCAATGATGGGTAGGGAAAAGCATAGCTGTGCAGGTGGAAAAAGATGGAATGAAATTAATACTATATAATATACATGCTCCGAATGAGAAAAAGAGAAAAAGCTGAATGTTTTAAAACAATAATGGTAAATTTGACTATATACAGTGTATCACATAAGTGAGTACACCCCTCACATTTCTGCAAATATTTTATTATATCTTTTCATGGGACAACACTATAGAAATAAAACTTGGATATAACTTAGAGTAGTCAGTGTACAACTTGTATAGCAGTGTAGATTTACTGTCTTCTGAAAATAACTCAACACACAGCCATTAATGTCTAAATGGCTGGCAACATAAGTGAGTACACCCCACAGTGAACATGTCCAAATTGTGCCCAAAGTGTCAATATTTTGTGTGACCACCATTATTATCCAGCACTGCCTTAACCCTCTTGGGCATGGAATTCACCAGAGCTGCACAGGTTGCTACTGGAATCCTCTTCCACTCCTCCATGATGACATCACGGAGCTTGTGGATGTTAAACACCTTGAACTCCTCCACCTTCCACTTGAGGATGCGCCACAGGTGCTCAATTGGGTTTAGTCCATCACCTTTACCTTCAGCTTCCTCAGCAAGGCAGTTGTCATCTTGGAGGTTGTTTTCGAAGGGAGGGGATCATGCTCTGTTTCAGAATGTCACAGTACTATTAGGAGACCTACGGTAGCTGGTGAATGCACCCCGAGTTCCCAGCGAAGTAGGTCTTACAGAGCAAGGCAAACAAAGGCCTTAAGTGGCAGGAGGACCAATTAGGGCTGATCACCCACAGCTGCTGAGTTGGCTATTTAAGCCAGCTCTGCGCAGCAGTGGGTGTCGCACCTTTTGTTTGTTTTCTCGGTTTGTCAGTGGCAGTTCGTCCGCGCTTTCTAGGGTTTAGAGGGTATCCCCTGGTGGCATCGCCATTAGGGTGTGTAGACTGAAAGGTCGAGGTACTTCTTTATTTTCACCTTAGAATTTAGCGTGGTGCGACGCCGTGCAGCCCTTGCGCTGCCTTTTGTTTATCGGTCAGCGTTAGCAATGCTGCTACGCTACCAGCCTTTTGCTGGAAGCGGTTTGCCCGCAACCCCTATTAACCAGGCAGTAATCGGATTCAGTTACCACTGGGTGGCGACGCTGTTAAGCGTGCGGCTGGAGCGTGGCATTCCCCGGTTCGAATCCACACTTGTGTCTGGGTAAACTAAACATATTCTCTTCTCTCTTTTCAGATCGGCGTTATTCCTCAGCGGTGTTCCCCCTGCGAGGTCACGTCGATCGCGAACATTTGTAGACTCCCGTGGTTCGGGAGTTAGTTTCATTTCGACAGTCATAGGATTCAGTAACCGCTGGGTGGCGACGCCGTTAAGCGTTCGGCGGGTGCGCTGCATTTCCCGGTTCGAATCCACGCTTTGTCTGTTTAAATTAATATTGTATCTGTCCTCTTTTCAGATCGGCGATCCTCCCCGTGGGGTTCTCTGGAGAGCTTTCGCCGATCGCGGACATTACTAGTTTCCCACCGATCTGGGAGCTAGTAGCATTCGGGAGAACTCTTCTTCCGCATCCTTCTTCTACAGCGCCTTAAGCGCCCTAGCAGTCTCAACTACCCGCGTCGTTATAGCACGGAGTTAACGCGTCCGTCCCTCTTTGAGGAGACCTGGGTTCGCGTCCTCATTTTGTCATTTGTTTCTCTGTGTTGTTTTCTTTGCCTGCAGTTTCGGCGGCACCAGCGGACTTCCCGACTGGTTTTTATTTTCATGCCTTTTTTCCTTTTGTTCATTTTTCTATTATAAATAAAGTATTATTTAATTTAAGTTTCCGCATTTGAGTCCTCCTTTCTCCATCGTAACAAGTACATGTTGGAATTAATGTTTCCCTCAATGAACTGCAGCTCCCCAGTGCCAGCAACACTCATGCAGCCCAAGACCATGATGCTACCAGCACCATGCTTGACTGTAGGCAAGATACAGTTGTCTTGGTACTTCTCACCAGGGCGCCGCCACACATGCTGGACACCATCTGAGCCAAACAAGTTTATTTTGGTCTCGTCAGACCACAGGGCATTCCAGTAATCCATGTTCTTGGACTGCTTGTCTTCAGCAAACTGTTTGCGGGCTTTCTTGTGCGTCAGCTTCCTTCTGGGATGACGACCATGCAGACCGAGTTGATGCAGTGTGCGGTGTATGGTCTGAGCACTGACAGGCTGACCTCCCACGTCTTCAACCTTTGCAGCAATGCTGGCAGCACTCATGTGTCTATTTTTTAAAGCCAACCTCTGGATATGATGCCGAACACGTGGACTCAACTTCTTTGGTCGACCCTGGCGAAGCCTGTTCCGAGTGGAACCTGTCCTGGAAAACCGCTGTATGACCTTGGCCACCATGCTGTAGCTCAGTTTCAGGGTGTTAGCAATCTTCTTATAGCCCAGGCCATCTTTGTGGAGAGCAACAATTCTATTTCTCACATCCTCAGAGAGTTCTTTGCCATGAGGTGCCATGTTGAATATCCAGTGGCCAGTATGAAAGAATTGTACCCAAAACACCAAATTTAACAGCCCTGCTCCCCATTTACACCTGGGACCTTGACACATGACACCAGGGAGGGACAACGACACATTTGGGCACAATTTGGACATGTTCACTGTGGGGTGTACTCACTTATGTTGCCAGCCATTTAGACATTAATGGCTGTGTGTTGAGTTATTTTCAGAAGACAGTAAATCTACACTGCTATACAAGTTGTACACTGACTACTCTAAGTTATATCCAAGTTTCATGTCTATAGTGTTGTCCAATGAAAAGATATAATGAAATATTTGCAGAAATGTGAGGGGTGTACTCACTTTTGTGATACACTGTAAATATACAGTATATACAGTGTTAAAAAAAATAGCAGTCCAATACCATTAACCTGATAAATCACTGTTTTTAGTAGAAATGCTATTTCTACATAGCAAATAATTTACTTGATAGTGTAGTAGAGTAATGAAAACAAAACAAACCCAACAATTAGGACATGCATGCCGCTCATTCTGAGTAATTGAAGCATTGATTGAAAGGGGCTTGTTCAAAATAATAGCAGTGAGGAGTTCAATTGGTGAAATCATTCATTCTGCAGAAGAACGTGTGTCAAATTTGGCCCTTATTTAATTTAGGAGGGTGGCAAATGTTGCACAGCTTGGTCATAGCGCATTTCCTTCTGAAATACTGGGTAAAATGGGTTGTTCCAGACATTGTTCTGATGAACAGAGTACTTTGATTAAAAAGTTGATAGTAGAGGGAAAAACATACAGAGAAGTGCAGCAAATTATTGGCTGCTCAGCTAAAATTATCTCAAATGCCTTGAAGTGACAACCAAAACCTGAAAGATGCAGAAGGAAGTGTGGAACTACTGTTCAAATGGATCGAAGAATAGCCAAAATGGCAAATACTCAGCCAATGATCACCTCCAGAAAGAATTAGGAACATCTGACGTTCCCAGTGAGTACAGAAGATGATTAAGTGAAGCCAATTTACCAGCAAGAACTCCTTGCAAAGTCCCGTTGTTAAGAAAAAGACGTTTCCTGAATGGGTTAACATTTGCCAAGAACACATTGACTGGTTCAAAGAGAAACGGCTCAACATTTTGTGGGCTGGTGAAAGCAAAATTGTTCTTTTTGGGTCTAGTGGCTGTAGACAGTATGTCAGACGACCATCGAGCACTGAATTCAAGCCACAGTACACTGTGAAGACAGTAAAGCATGGTGGTACAAAATGATGATATGGGGATGTTTTTTATACCATGGTGTTACGCCTATTTATCGCATACGAGGGATCATGGATCAGTTTAAATATATCAGAATACTTGAGGAGATCATGTTGCCCTATGTCGAAGAAGAAATGTCCT
Source organism: Trichomycterus rosablanca (assembly GCF_030014385.1). Lineage (NCBI taxonomy): Eukaryota > Metazoa > Chordata > Actinopteri > Siluriformes > Trichomycteridae > Trichomycterus > Trichomycterus rosablanca. The sequence goes on along the minus strand of NW_026946943.1, from coordinate 83,935 downwards.
TAAAATGGGTGTTTCAACATGACAATGACCCAAAACATCTTGGTTACAGACAAACAAGACTGAGGTAATAGAGTGACCAGCCCAATCCCCTGACTTCAATCCCATAGAGAACTTGTGGGCTGATATCTGAAGTGCGTTTTTTTGAGGCAAAACCCAAAATTGCAGAAGAACTGTGGAATGTAGTCTAATCATCCTGGACTGGAATACCTGTTCAGACGTGCCAGAAGTTGATCGACTCCATGCAACACAGATCTCAGAAACAATTGTTTTGCCACTAAATATTAGTTCAGTAATTTAAAGTAAAGTAAAACCTCAAACATTTTTTCATGTTATAGATAATTTTTTTGAGTTTTTAATGAAAAATGCTGGCACTGCTATTTTTTTGAACAGCCTAATATTCATTTTTCTTAACTTTCTGTAAAGGATGAACACAAACTGGCAAAATGTTGTTAATGTTTTGATTTAGAATTGAAAGTGTAGTATTTTCAGTGCATTTGCATTTATGGAAATAAAAGTAATTATAATGATTTTGTGCTTTATTCACTTTTTTTAAAATCACTGCTATTTTTTTGAACACTACTGTATATGTATGTACTGTATATATATATATAAGAAATAGAAATGGCTCTGTCCTTTCTTGTAGATAGTGGCTGTGTTATCTGACCAGTCCAGTTTATCATTAAGTTATAGTCACAGGTATTTGTTGGTCCTGACCACCTCAACATCAACCCCCTCAATTAAGATTGGTCGTGGATGAGGCTTGTGCCTCTGGAAGTCTGCCACAATCTCTTTAGTTTGAGGTTTTAATAGATATGTTACATATGTTTAAATATGGTTTAATAGATATATGGAGATTGAGAAATGAGCAAAAAAGGGAATACTCAAGAGAACAAAATGTTTAAGGGATATTAAAGCAAAGTAGAATTGACTTGCTTTTGTGTACAAAAGAGATGGAAGAGAAAATAAGAGAGATTTATTATAAATGGACAACTTTTAGTGATCACAACTATTTAATCTGGGTAATGGACTTTACGGAGGTGGAAAGGGGCCCAGGGGTGTGGGTTCTAAAAATAAATTATACAACAGACAAGTAAAGGATATGATAATGTGGAGTAAAAATGACAAATTATATAATGTGGATAAAAGAATTTGGTGGGACAATTTAAAGTTTGATATTAAAAAGATGTCAATTAAACATTGTCAATTGAGCCCTTCCAACGAAAAAACCATATATCAACCATTTGTCCTGTTTGGCATAAATAAATTGTTTTCATTTTTTTTTTGTGGACAACTTTTTTTTTACATTAAAAAACTAAAATGTGCTTTATGTAGACTTGCATTTTTTCATTCATGAAGGTGATTAGAAATAACACTTATAATAATGCTTTATATTATTGGTTTTATTTTATAGAATGTGGAAGAACAGTTTATCTCCACTGCCAAAATCAATTCATGGAAAAACAGTATATGTGACATTAACAAATATATTAGTTCTAACCTTTATTTTGATGCTTTGCACTTAATTAACTATTAATCTTATATATATGACATATAATGCATATACAGTCAGCTTTAAGTGTGATTTCTGTAGATGATTAGCTTATCTGCATTCAGAAATACATCATGAAAACATACTAGGCACTTTCTTTTCAAAAGAACTCTATAATCTATAATCTATATTTAATTTAGGATTTTTACATTACATAAACAATACATAAAACACCCCCACTAAAACTCTCATGAAACATAACTAATATAAAACAATGTAATATTAAGTAAAATTTTGATCAATCTGATTATTATTCACATTCCAGAGATTCATAAAAAGATTGAGCAGAAGTTGGTAAGTAGTCCAGCATTGTCATGAGGTCCTGGTGCTTCTCATTCTTGATTGGCAATGAACTCTCATATGCCCTTGGATAGTGTCTGCTGAAAACTGGTGCTTGAGGCCTAGCTCCTCGTTTTGATTTAGTGACTGCCCAGGTCTTCCACCCTTCATACTGACTATGGCTCTGTCTGGTATGCACATTCCAAGGATCATCAGTTGAAATGCATATTGCAAATAAATATAAGTAGACTAGATAGATAGTTAGACAGACAGACAGATGGCGGATGGCTGAGAAGCTACCCAATCAGAGCAAGCGGTTAAGTATCCTGGGTGCTGATTGGCTCAGCGAAGAAGAGAAGCATTAGATTCCGCTTTATGCTGTATAACTGTGCAGGAAATGTTTATAAGAGTGTGGGAGGGTTTATAAGGGCTTAAAATATATGAATATAACCATAAAAACACATGGTTTTTACTTTGTGGATTTTCACCTTTCGCGGGGAGGGATTACTGTATGCAGAAAAGTAAATAGCAGTGCAAATATGCAAATAAGTGGTGGACAGTAGCATGTACATGTAAAGATTGTAAGGTGCTGCATAATGTAATAGGCATAGTTATAGTTACAGTAATAGTATAAACTAATATATAAACAAATAAATAAATAGAATAGTAGAAAAAATAAATAGTAGAAATATAATATAAATAAATATAGTATAGTCGGCATGTAGACAGGGGTATGCTAATGATATTAAGTTAATATAATATTCAATGGTATATTATATAGTATTATAACATTATATTACCACATATATAACAGACCTGCCAACCTTAAAAAAAGTCCAGTCCACCACCGCCCGCCCACCACTTAGATTGCGGAAGCGAGCATAATACTGTGGCGCCGGCGAGTAGGAGGGAGAGCGTCGGGGCCGCGAGTGAGCTGCCCTTGGCAGTTCACTTAGTGGTTTTGGACAGACACTCATTCATACACAAAGACATTCATACAACAGACAAACATAAAAGCTGCCTATCCAGCCCTCACCGCAGCCACCCCAGCCCCAACACTGGGCTACACGGCCACGGTGAGCACGGACAGCATGGCAGCAAGGGCTTCTGGGTAAAGCCCGTGGCGGCCCCCTAGCGGTGACGCTACAATACTTTCACTCAAGTTTTATTATCAGAACAGCTTGACAATGGTGTTGTGGTCATTACAATAACAATACAGTAACTATAGAACACAGATACTTCTTTAAACTGTTTTTGCTATCTGCTTGTTGCTTCACATGGGCTGTGTGTAAGCAACATTGAAATGTAGCCCAATGCTTTGCTTTCCTTAGTTACTCCATAAGGGGCGGCACGGTGGCAAAGTGGGTAGCACTGTCGCCTCACAGCAAGAAGGTCCTGGGTTCGATCCCCAGGTGGGGCGGTCCGGGTCCTTTCTGTGTGGAGTTTGCATGTTCTCCCTGTGCTGCGTGGGTTTACTCCGGGTGCTCTGGTTTCCTCCCACAGTCCAAAAACATGCAAGTGAGGTGAATTGGAGACACTAAATTGTCCATGACTGTGTTCGATGAATCTTGTGTAATGAATAACTACCATTTCTGCCATAAATGTAACCAAAAGTGTAAAACATGACATTAAAATCCTAACAAACAAACAACAATACTCCATAAGCATATACTTGTAAACCATTACTTTTGGACAGTTACTGCAATCACACCACACACCCAACATTGCATTGAAAACAAACTATTGTACAAAAGGTATAGCCCATGGAAACTCCTTCCACCTGAGAATTTAGTCAGAAATGAAAGTAAACTGAAGACATTCTTTGTAAATAAATAAATAAATAAAAACATTAAAATTGTAAGAATACAGGAAAACTTGATGGTTACAATTTCAACACACATATTGAATACATGAACCTTGTAACCTTGACGAGTGGTTAACAACACCGTTGGGTTAATATTGGGCTAACTCAACGTCTTAATTTGACCTTTTCAATGTTATCGGCTCAACGGGTGAAAGGAGATTACCATTTGAACAACATATTTTACATTATTGATAAAATCTGATAAAAACCTCATGAACAGTTTGTAGCGTCTTCCTCAATAATGCACAAAAAACGTGATTTTTCGGCTTGTTATGGCTACTGCGCCTGTGCACAACTCCACAGCGAGGAGGGGTTCGCCACTAGTACGCTGACCCCCCTCCGCTCTCTGCACAAGCAGCAAGCTGATTGGCTCTTTTTGTTGAAGGGCGGGACTTTATCCTTGAACGGACGCCATGATTCGTGATGTGAGAAATCCCATTCATACTGCAGTCAGTGGCAGGTCTCATCATTAATAAGGTAGCGAAGCTAGGCGAGGCGGGGCGGTTGGGTAAAAATGAAGCGCTCTGATTGGCCGAAAGCACTACGCTTACGTGCAGATCTCATTGGCGGAATCAACTTCAGTGACAACCTGGTGACAACTTTACTGAAACTGGCGAAATACGAGATCAAACAATATGCGTACTTTAGAACATGGAGTCGTACAAGCGTACTAAGAGCTCAAAATGCGTGCCCGTTACGCGTACATGTTGGCAGGTCTGATATAATATATAAAAACAATTATTACTATGTGTAATAATGCTAATGTTGTGCATAAAACATGTTCTAAAGGCAGAAGTATACACACATAAAAACACAGTTACATTATCAGATACCTGTGAGTTTGAACCACATCACTGAGGTGATCTGTAGTCCAGTGGTTCGTTTATGGACAGAGTCTGGTAGCAGCCTGAAATCATCACACTTCATCTCAATGACTTTGAATGGGTTTTGTGGTCTTGCTTGTTTTATTATCTCAGTAACATCAGAGGGTGTATAAAGTGTAGACACTTTGCGTCTTCTTTCAATTACAGAGAAGGCACAATTACATGGAAGAAAAGAATGACCAGGGACCATGAACTTCTGTTCAATCTGAGTAAAGTAACGCCGTGATATGAGCATTGTCATTAAATTAAGCATCCTCCAGTTGTTGTTTTGGCCACAACACCTGTCGCTATATATGACAAGCTTGCACTCCTTGGATATGAGCAGTTAAGTAAAATTTGTCTGAACCCACTTAAACACAGCTAGCAACTTCAACAGATCCTCTGTGTGTAATCCCCTAATGCCACACACACACATGGTTGCTGGTTCTTCTGTCACATCTTGAACATGTGTTACTTCTGGGTTGGCCAAATGTAAGGTTCTGCTGCTTGAAAATGTTACAATACAGCCAGAATTTAGCTGGAGACAAGGAATTCCTCTCTTTATACAATGTGTACATACGTAGTAAATTCAGATATTCCCTTTCAACATCACCCCTAGGTCTCGAATAGTGGTTCTGCTGCCTTGGAAAAGACAATATGTACTCACTAATGCTTTGTTTTACTGGAGACTGTATCCGATGTGGCCTAAAGGTCAAAATTATACACATGCATTAAGTTCAGGATGATTTTAGAATTTTAGTTGTATGTATAAGTTTGAACACTCCTGGCCAAAATACATGTTCTTCTACAGAGGAGACATGACAATTTTCAGAAAATCTTAGAGCATTTCTATTTACTTACTGAGTTTAGCATTTGAAGAATAACAAGACATAAAACATTAAATATGGCAGAACATTTAGACAGAACATTTATTATCTTTTTAAATTTATATGTTTCTGATGGAGGGCTTGATGATGGCTACACATTAACAAATGGGCTGCATGCTATAACTGTACATCAAGGTGCAAGGTGAGTTGTTATTGGTGGAGCTAAACCCCACTCAAATAATATCTGATAAAATGGCCAGAGAGCGTAGAAGGAAGGTGTACATAATAACCTGGCAACTCAGTATACACACTGAAGTAGCAACAAACTGGTACACCAGTCTAATACTTGGGAGGTCTCCCACAGGGCATGAACTCCACGAGCTTGTGGAAATAGTCTGTAGGCAATGAACACCATACGTTCTGCAGAACGGTCCACAATTCTGCACCACAGGACGTTGCATGGTATCCCTTAAGTGGGAATGGCAAAACGCCAAACTCAGATGAGTGTTCCTCTAACCATAATTTGCCATTCTAGATGTGTTTGTCGGCGCATTGTCCTTTTAGGAAAAGGCCAGACCCATATGAATGAATGCAGGACATGAACGGATGTAACTTATCAGAAAGGCACACATAGTGTTCACCTGTCAGAGATGTTTGTAGATGTACCAGGGTGCCAGCTAAACAAACCCCATACCATTATGGAGCCACCACCAGCCTATGTATTTTAAAGTAATTGATCGTGATCTATTTGCCTACTGTGCTTACACACAGAGGAATTTGTCCTCAGCATTTAACCCATCCGTGCAGTGAAACACACATATAAACATACACTAGTATAGTGAGCACACGTGCCCAGAGTGGTGGGCAGGCCTGTCCACAGCACCCGGGGAGCAGTAGGGGTTAGGTGCCTTCCCCAAGGGCACTTCAGCCGTATCATTGGCGGGACCAGGAATCGAACCAGGGACCATCAGGTTCCTTAACCACAAGCCTACGACTGCCCCTTTTGCATCTGTACCAGTTTTTTTGTGCACTACAATGTATACACTCACTTATTATAACACTCACAATAACAAGTAAAAGGTGTATTACCTATTCTTATGTTTGCCTCGTCCATCTTCTAAAGGAAACCTAGCCTCAGTAGCCTGGTCTGACTCAAGTCCTTCATTTTGCCCTAACTCACATTTGTGCAACTTTTTCTGAATAACCTGTCCAAACAATAAACTAGGAACATAATATCTATATAATTTCCTATTGTTACTAATAGGAACATTAAACTAACAATATAAAGCTTATATAGTCTTAACACACCTGTAAGTGACTGTTTGTCAGCTGATACACTGACATGAATGTTGTCTTGCAAACATTTAGTCTCTGCCCTGCTTGCTGAATATAATAGAAAACACTCTGATGTTTTCTGTGCTCACTGTTTTCCTTGGAGCGTCTTCGCCTCACTTGGTGCTTGAAAGCAGGCAGCACTAATGTTACATTAATAGCATGATTACTGTTCTTAAATTAAACTATGTAAATCGTCATTTTAATCTTAGGTCAGTTTGGGGTCTGATCCCTGGACCTGAAATCTTATGTACTGCCAACACAATTCAACTGACCAGATCAGTACCAAGCTTTTATCTGAGTTGAGTTGTTTTAAGCAGGGAAGACTGAAGGGCAGGGGTGTTCAAGACTGAGGGTTTACTTACTACTACTATAAAGAAATGCATATTCTAAACTAGTTTGAGGATCACCTGAATCGTTTAAATGCAGTATGCCATATCTTCTTTTCAGGACAGTGACACAACCAGACAGTTTTTACAATGTAACTGTTCACTTTTACTTTACTTTCACTTTCATTTCCTAAAGTATTGTTTTACAGCCTTATGTACAACATTAACGGAGTGACAATATATGTGTAATGAACTGATGAAATGAAGAGAATGAGTAGAATGGTGGGGTGGAACCTGTGCTGATGGAAAGTGAGCAACACGGACACTATAAAAGGTCGGACTCTCTGGGGGATCGGGAGACTTTGTTTGGAGCAGTATGTCGGCCGACTGAAAGACTGATTAAAGTGCTGGAGCTGGATCAAGGAGGATTCGCAGAGTCGATGACGGGCCAGCGAGAACTGTTAAAGAAAGGACTATGAGACGCTGGTGAAGGACTCTTTCTTGGAGCGAGTTGGTGGCACGGTGAGGTTGCCGGACCACGTGAGACGCTGTGTCGAGGCTGGTCGCGGTTATGGTGCCAAGGCTTCCAAACTTTTAAGAATCCAGATATCGGGTCAGTCTGCTCCTTTTCAGTAGGACGATTAGCGGGGGTTTGTGTAGTTTTAGTGTTTAATGATTATGAATTTCCTTAATGATCATGAACTGAGTAGATGAGTTTAACAGTGAATATACCTTGAGCAAGTGCAATACGTAAAATAATCTATACTAATGTCTTTTATACCCACAGCTTTTATAATTGTATTAACAATGCATAATAGATCCCTCTAGATAACTTGATCGGAAATAGATTATTAATCATGCAATGCTAGACTGTACAGTGAAGTTTATGTGCACTTTGTGTGACCTGTTTCTCTTGCCGTGTTGAATTATGGGCTAATGAGTGATTTGAGAGTGTGTTATTTTAATACGTGTGTCCTGAAATGAATTGTATGCTCACTGTGGTGTCAGAGTGTAAAGTTTAGTGTTGGATGGTTGTCCTCTTACTCCATTTTTATCTCTGGGTTTAAGCCAGTATGCTGTTTTTATCGGTTTAATAAAGTTTTCTAATGTGTGAATAATTCTATATATTCGCCTGGTTATTATCGTGATTTACCAGACCTTCCTGGGTTAACAAAGGTGGTGGCAGCGTTACGCTACGGTATTAGAAGGTTGACCAGGGATATTACACTGGTGGCAGCGGTGGGATATTTTTTTTGGCAACATTTGGGCCCAAAATGAGTGAGTCAGAGAGATCTGAGTAGATGGCCCAAAATTCAGCTATACAAGCTGTAACACGCCCCGCGTTTATGCCGGAAGCTTTCGATGGCCTTACTGGTAGTTGGCCTGATTGGCTTGGACAGTTTGAGCTGGCAGCAGAGTTAAATGGCTGGGAGGACAACCTAAAGTTAAAGTTTATGATTCTGTTACTGAAGGGGAAAGCTAGAGAAGTGTTTTTGGGATTGCCTAGTGATGCTAAAGATAATTATATTCAACTAAAGGCCTGCTTAGAGAAGTATTTGACCCCGCCTGCTAATGCAGAGGTGGATAAATTAAATTTTCATAGTTGTAAGCGGTCTCAGACGGAGTCAGCTTGTGAGTTTGGTAATAGAGTCAGGAGGATGGGCCGGCGGGCATTTCCAGGGGTTGATGGGAAAATTGTTGACATGTTGGCTAAGGATCATTTTGTTACTCATGCTGGAAAGGGAGATATACGGGTACAGCTTAGGGCAGCTAAACCTGAAAGTCTTGAGGATGCTATTACCCTGGCTACAGAATTAGAGGTTTTAAGGAGTCTAGAGAAAGAGGATGTGTTGGCTGAAGCCAGGGTACGAGGTGTACAGGTGGCAGGTGAATCACAAGTACCAACTGGTGTGTTAAATAATGTCCTAAGTGCCATAGATAAGTTGGCTAAAGAGGTGCAAGAGTTGAGAGAGGAGAGGGGTGCTCCATCTAATTTTGGGCCAGGGAATCGGCCCTCTATGGCAAGGGCTCCGGATCTTCAAAATAGAAGGTGTTGGCAGTGTGGAGAAACGGGTCATTTAAGGAGAAATTGCCCTCATCAGATGGGAAACTAGAGCGGGTGGGTGCACAGGGCTGCTCACTCACCCTTCAGAACCCCGTTAGTCAGCCTTCATGTGATAATACGGATTTTGGGTTAGGATTTTATATAGATGGTTATGTTGGGGACAATAAGGTTAAGTGTCTCATTGACACTGGAGCACAAGTTTCCTTGATAAGCAGCTGTCTTTTTGAAGTATTAGGACTCCAGTGTAAGGAGTTGTTGCCATATTTAGGAAAGGTACGTGCTGCTAATGGTGCCCTGTTAGATATTCTAGGGACATGGGAGGGATCTTGTTCTTTTGATAATTTACATCTGAGTCATGGGTTCTTAGTTTGTAGAGACCTTAGCCAGTCTATCCTTTTGGGTACGGACTTTCTTTCTAAATTTGGGGCAGTAGTGGATTTGCAGGCCCATACATGTGTTTTGTTGGGTAAGAAGTTATCGTTAATTGGAAGTTTGGGTAGAGGGGAAGTAGGAAAATTAGTAGTAAAGGATGATGCCCTGATACCTCCTCGTTCGGAAAAGATGTTGGCCGGTGTGGTGTTGGGACTTGGGTTTGATGTTACATATGGTCTTATCGAACCAAGTGAAGTCCTATTGGAGCGACAGGATGTGATGATGGCTCGTTCCATAAGCCGGGCAGAGAAGGGAGAAGTCCTGGTTCGGGTGATGAATGTCTCCTTGGAGCCCATAGAGTTGAAAGCGAAAATGTCCCTTGGTTTGTTCTCTCCTGAGGTGGAGCTTTGCTGTCAGCATGTGGAGGAGAATCCACAAATGGCGGCTTCCCGCCACCTGCTGGAGCAGGTATTGGAGAGTTTGCATATTTTTGATAGGGGTTTGGATGGGGACCAGCTGGAGGTAGTAAGGAAGCTGGTACATGCTAACATGTCAGTTTTTAGTCTAGGACCCCACGATCTTGGACGTACCCAATTGAGTTTGCATCGTATCAATACTGGCAATGCTCCTCCTGTGAAGCAAGCTCCCAGGAGGGTTCCCATACACCTGCAAAGGGAGATGCAGCAAGAAGTTCAGAGTATGCTGAGCCATGGGGTTATTCGTCCTTCGCATAGTCCGTGGGCGGCTCCCGTGGTACTTGTGAGGAAGAAAGATGGGACCCTCCGGTTTTGTGTTGATTACCGGAAGTTGAATGAGGTCACTGTAAAAGATGCTTATCCTTTACCCAGGATAGATGACGCTCTGGACTCTCTTGTGGCAGCTGAGTGGTTTTCCACATTGGATTTAGCCAGTGGTTACTGGCAAGTGGAGGTGGATGCCAAGGATAGAGAGAAAACTGCTTTTGCCACCAGAACAGGTCTATTTGAGTTTAATGTTCTCCCCTTTGGACTTTGTAATGCGCCAAGTACCTTCCAGAGATTGATGGAATTAGTCCTGGCAGATTTACAGTGGACGACATGTCTTATTTATCTGGATGATATAATTGTTTTTGGGAGGACCTTTGAAGAACATCTCAGTCGGTTACAGGTTGTGTTGGGGAAGTTACAGGATGCCAATTTGAAAGTAAAACCAAGTAAGTGCCAACTTTTTGCAAAAGAGGTGCAGTACTTGGGGCATATTATTTCCCCTAGTGGTGTTATGACTGATCCTGAAAAAGTCTCTGCTGTTAGGAAATGGAAGGTCCCCCAAAATCAGACTGAGGTGCGTGGTTTCTTAGGATTGGCTTCTTATTATAGGAGGTTTGTACAGGATTTTGCCACTATTGCTAGACCACTCCATAAGCTGACCGAGAAGGGGGCCAAGATGGTGTGGAGTGAGCAGTGCCAAAATGCTTTTGATGAACTAAAAGCACGGTTAACTACAGCCCCCATGTTGGCTTTTCCAGATCCCGATAAACCATTTTTGTTGGATACTGATGCTAGTGATGTGGGCATCGGAGGAGTTTTGTCTCAGATGGTGGATGGGAAGGAGCGAGTGGTTATTTATGCAAGTAGGGCTCTGAGTAAGGCTGAGAAAAACTATGCTACGACTAAGAAGGAGTTATTGGCAGTAGTTACATTTATGAAGCAGTTCCGGCATTATCTTTTGGGGAGGCGGTTTACATTAAGGACAGATCACAATTCGTTGAGATGGCTTCATAGTTTTGACCAGCCTGAAGGCCAGATTGCACGGTGGCTTGAGCAGCTGGCCTCCTTTGAGTATGATCTAGTGCACCGTCCAGGGAAGAGCAATGGGAATGCAGATGCCCTGTCAAGAGCACCTCTAGAGTCAAGACCTGTGGTGGGGCAAGTATTTGAAGATCAAGAAAGTGACTATTTAAGGTGGGATTGGAGGTTGGAACAAGCTAAAGATGGCCATCTTCAAAAGGTTAAGGATTGGGTGAAGGTGGGTAGTCAGAGGCCTCCGGAGGAGGTGAAACAGGATCCCCAGCTAAGAGGGTATTGGAACATGTGGAGTTCCCTGTTTGTGAGAGATGGGGTATTATGGAGCCAGCAGGGGGGTGTTGGTACTGTTGATACCTGTGAGCGAGTGGTTGTTCCTAGAGAGATGGTACTGGAGCTGCTACACATCTTGCATAACTCAAGGACAGGTGGTCATTTGGGAATAGCCAAGTTAAGGGATAAAGTTAGAACACGTTTTTATTGGCCAGGTTGGAGTAAAGACGTGGCAGATTGGTGTGGAAAATGTCAATCGTGTGCGGTTTATAAGACTACTGGAGCAGAACCGTGTGCACCCTTACGACCCATGAGGGCTAGGTACCCTTTTGAAAAGCTGGGTATAGATATAGTGGGACCTCTGCCCATCACTGTAGATGGCAATAAATACATCTTGGTTATTGCTGATTACTTTAGTAAGTGGTGTGAAGCATTCCCTATGAAGGCACAAGATGCTGAGACTGTGGCAAGGGTGGTGGTAGAGCAGTTTATTCTTCGGTGGGGCACCCCTCGAAGTATTCATACAGACCAAGGGAAAAATTTTGATTCTGCTTTATTTCGAGGAATTTGTGAGTTATTAGACATCCATAAAACTAGGACGACACCATACCATCCTCAATCCGACGGATTAGTGGAACGTTTAAACCGGACGATCACAACTATGTTGTCCATGTTTGTAGAGGCTAATCAGAGGAACTGGGATGAGCTTTTGCCCTATATGATGATGGCCTATAGGAGCAGTGTTCAGACTAGTACTAAATTTTCTCCTTATTATGCAGTCTTTGGAAAGGAGATTGTGATGCCATCAGACCTCCTGTTTAATGTGGAAGTTACAAAACCCTATGATTCAGTAGGTGGTTATGTAGATGAATTGGAGGGGAGGTTGCGATCAGTCCATGCTGCTATTCAGAAACATCAAGAGTCTGCATCTCTGGGTCAGAAGCAGTTTTATGATTTGAAGGTGCGGGGTCCAAAGTATGAAGTGGGCGACCGAGTGTGGGTGCGAGATAAAGCTAGGAAGAAGGGGAGATGTCCTAAATTCCAGCGACATTATAGTGGTCCGTATGTTATTAAAGAAGTTATGTCAGATGAAGTTCTTAGATTATCAGGACAGGGGAAGCCTTGGTTTGTTGTACACTATAACCGCCTCAAGCCTTGTACACAGTTGTCTTTTCCAGGCACAAGGAGAAGAAGAGAAGGAGTAGCAGAATCTTTGGGAAGAGGTGGAGCTGGATTGGCTTCCAGGCACTGTTCTGACCAGAGAGGTTCTGATGTCCCTGTTACATGGTGGGTGGCGCAAAGGCAAAGAACTCAGAGAGGGATGCCAGTGAGTGCAGAGCCTGAGGGTTCCGGTTCAGATCGTCCAACAAGTGGACAAGGCTTTCCTTCATCATCAGTGGCGGGACGAGCTATTAGTCAAGAGCTGGATGGGGCTGGACTGTCGGGATGCGAGCCGGGACGCGAGGGTCCAGATGGGCCCCAACCAGTTGCAACGGAGCCGGCTGCCTTGGAAGGACCACCCTTATCCCGTGCTCGGGGACTTTTACGGACCACAAGAGCCCCTTTGTGGCAAGGGGACTATGTGATGAGGTAATGGTAGACCCGGGGACGGGTCGCATGATGAAGGGGGGATAATGTAATGAACTGATGAAATGAAGAGAATGAGTAGAATGGTGGGGCGGAACCTGTGCTGATGGAAAGTGAGCAACACGGACACTATAAAAGGTCGGACTCTCTGGGGGATCGGGAGACTTTGTTTGGAGCAGTATGTCGGCCGACTGAAAGACTGATTAAAGTGCTGGAGCTGGATCAAGGAGGATTCGCAGAGTCGATGACGGGCCAGCGAGAACTGTTAAAGAAAGGACTATGAGACGCTGGTGAAGGACTCTTTCTTGGAGCGAGTTGGTGGCACGGTGAGGTTGCCGGACCACGTGAGACGCTGTGTCGAGGCTGGTCGCGGTTATGGTGCCAAGGCTTCCAAACTTTTAAGAATCCAGATATCGGGTCAGTCTGCTCCTTTTCAGTAGGACGATTAGCGGGGGTTTGTGTAGTTTTAGTGTTTAATGATTATGAATTTCCTTAATGATCATGAACTGAGTAGATGAGTTTAACAGTGAATATACCTTGAGCAAGTGCAATACGTAAAATAATCTATACTAATGTCTTTTATACCCATAGCTTTTATAATTGTGTTAACAATGCATAATAGATCCCTCTAGATAACTTGATCGGAAATAGATTATTAATCATGCAATGCTAGACTGTACAGTGAAGTTTATGTGCACTTTGTGTGACCTGTTTCTCTTGCCGTGTTGAATTATGGGCTAATGAGTGATTTGAGAGTGTGTTATTTTAATACGTGTGTCCTGAAATGAATTGTATGCTCACTGTGGTGTCAGAGTGTAAAGTTTAGTGTTGGATGGTTGTCCTCTTACTCCATTTTTATCTCTGGGTTTAAGCCAGTATGCTGTTTTTATCGGTTTAATAAAGTTTTCTAATGTGTGAATAATTCTATATATTCGCCTGGTTATTATCGTGATTTACCAGACCTTCCTGGGTTAACAAAGGTGGTGGCAGCGTTACGCTACGGTATTAGAAGGTTGACCAGGGATATTACATATGCAAAGTTGTCAGCATTGATTTAATATTGCAATTACATTGCTCACCTGTTCCATGCCCGAGAGAATCAAAGCTTGCTGCTTCTCATATGTACCGGAGTAAAACAGCGTGAAAAGTTGTAGCTTGCGCGTATCAGTGAGTCTGACACACTGCTTCTTACAGCCACTCCCACACACTTTGCCCTTGCAAGCATAATACATTGCAACAAAAGTTAGAAACAAGTAAGATCCACACAGCAAATTTGAAGTCGTGAATTTAACACTAAGAGAGTTAAATTTAACACTTTTGAAGTGTTTATATGGGAACCACCAGTAAAGTGTTCAATTAACACTGCAAAGTGTTGGTATAATTAACACCTATAAAGTGTTGTTAAACCAACACTTAAGGTGTGAACTATTAACACTGGTAAAGACTCTATTCACTCCACTGCAGTGTTGAAGGTTTATACTGGAGTGTTGGAAATTAACACTGTGTTGTTGTTTAAAGTACATTATTAATATGAAAAAAGTAATACATTAATAACACTATGGGAGTTAAATAACTACACAGACCTGGTTTTAGAAAAACACTAAACACACTGATGTTCAATTCAGTTCAACATTACTGTTACTTATTTACTGCCATTTCAGAATGTAAAAAATCATCACACAAGCAAATGGTACAGTCAAGTCTTTTATTCAGCTTTGACCAGCTTCACTGCTTTCAAACAAAAAAGCCTCACAAGTAAGCCTGCCACCTACAAAATACAACATTCTGGAACAACATAAAAAATGTGTCATTGCCATATGCCATCTGAAGGTCAAAAGGTTTGAAATATCTCAGCTCATTTGACTTGATTACAGAGAGATGCTGCTCGTTTTTCCGGCTTCCGGCGGCGCTGGTGACGGCAGCAGCTGTGCTACCTCTCCTGCTAACGTGTAGCATTATTGTGTATTTAGTGTATTTAATATATATATATTTCTTTTTTTTTGTCCACGATGTGCAAGACAAGCATTGTCTACGACCAACAAACCTTATTAGACATCGGAGAACTCTGTAAGGACTTAACACCCAGCCTGCAGTTTCCTGAACTCGCGCTGCCCATTGTTCGCTTCAGAGGCCTCGAGCCATCCGCGGTCTCGATTCGTACCGGAAGACGCCGACGACGGGCATGCGAACGTAAACAAAAGCGGGGGTAAGCGAGTGGGTGTCCGGGCTAGCCTAACAAAGCTAACTAGGATACCGCTGCCTAGTTTACTCGTAGCAAACGTCCGTTCTCTTAAAAACAAACTGGATGAACTGAAACTTAGGCTCATAACAGATCGCCAAACCAGGAACTGTTGTGTTTTTATTTTTACGGAAACCTGGCTTCACAGCAGACTACCAGACTCGGCTAGACACGGCTGCATCGCTAAAAACAAAGGGCGGAGGATTATGTGTGTTCGTGAACGACCGATGGTGTAACAACTCAGCTATTGTGGATCACTACTGTTCCCCTGACCTGGAGTTTATGGTGGTAAGATGCAGACCCTATTACCTCCCCCGGGAATTTACTGTACTCATCGTGGTGGCTGTTTACATCCCTCCACAAAGCGACGCTAAGCTAGCGCTAACTACGTTAGCTAATGCTATCAACAAGCATCAGTTTTGCCACCCGGAGGCTGCACTCATCATCGCAGGGGACTTCAATCAGACTGATCTCAGAACAGTGCTTTCAAAGTTCCATCAGCACATCCTTTGTCCGACACGAGGGAAAAACATGCTGGATCATGTCTACATGAATGTCAAGGATGCCTACAGCTCCATCCCGCTGCCTCCATTCGGTAAGAGTGATCACATCTCGCTACTGATGAAACCAACAGCTACTGAAACGGGTTAAAACTACAGTGAGAACTGTGCGTGTGTGGCCTGAAGGGGCAGAATCAGTATTGCAGGACTGTTTTGAGTGCACGGACTGGGATATGTTTAAAACTGCAGCCACCAGTGACTGCCTGACTGATGTGAATGAATATGCATCATCTGTCACTGGCTTCATCCAGAAATGTGTAGATGATGTGACTCAAACAAAGCAAATCCGCACATTTCCAAACCAAAAACCATGGATGAACAGTGAAGTCCGCAGTCTATTGAAAGAACGGGATGCAGCTTTTAAATCTGGCAACCCCGAAGAACTCAAGACTGCTAGACGTAACCTGAGGGTCGGCATCAAGGCTGCTAAACACAAGTACAGCACACAAATTGCAGCCCACTTCAACAACAATTCAGACCCCCGACGCATGTGGCAAGGAATACAAGTAATCACCCACTACAAGAGAAAAGTCAGTAACTTGGAGACTACAGACACCTCACTCCCTGCCAAACTGAACACCTTCTATGCTCGCTTTGAGACCACTGCTCAGGCTCAACCAACCATGTCTGCCATGCCTCTTTCCACAGAAGCACTCATTCTAGCTACAGACGAGGTGAGAAGAGCACTGATGAGGGTGCCAACCCGGAAAGCAACAGGTCCAGATGGCATTCCTGGACAGGTCCTGAAGGCATGTGCCAACCAGCTGGCTGCCACCTTTACAGACATCTTTAACCTTTCCCTGGCACAGTCTACTGTTCCTGCCTGTTTCAAGACCACCACCATCATACCAGTCCCAAAGAAGTCCAGCATCACATGTATGAATGACTACCGCCCCATTGCTCTCACACCCATAGTGATGAAGTGCTTCGAGAGACTGATCTTGGGTCATATAAAGAGTAGTCTTCCTAGCACCCTGGACACTCATCAGTTTGCCTACCGCGCCAACAGATCTACTGATGACGCAGTTTCTCTGGCAATGCAAGGTGGCTTCCACAAGGTTGCGTCCTCTCACCTATGCTGTACACACTGTACACATACGACTGCATCACAAATCACAGCTCCAACACCATCATCAAGTTTGCCAACGACATCACAATAATCGGCAGAATCACCAACGATGATGAGAGGCTGTACAGGGAGGAAGTGAGGATGCTCACAGAGTGGAGCACTGCTAACAACCTCTCCCTCAATGTTAGCAAGACCAAGGAGATGGTCATCGACAGACGGGGGAGTAGAGTGCACACACCACTGAGCATTGAGGGGACAACGGTGGAAAGAGCGAGCAACTTCAAGTTCCTCGGCGTCCACCTAGCTGAGGATCTCACCTGGTCACTCAACACATCACACGTCATCAAAAAGGCACAACAACATCTCCACTTCCTTCGAAGACTGAGGAGAGTCAACCTGCCACAGCAGCTTCTCTGTAACTTCTACAGATCCACTGTGGAGAGTATCATGACAAGCTGCTGAACACAAGGCTCTTCAAAGGGTGGTGAAAACTGCCCAGCACATTACAGCAACCGCACTCCCACCCATACTGGACATCTACAATAAAAGATGTCTGAGGAAAGCCAGGAACATTTCCTCTGACCCCACACACCCCAGCCACTTCCTGTTCCAACCACTGCCATCTGGGAAGAGGTACCGGACCATTCGAGCCAGAACCACCAGACTTAAGAACAGTTTCTACCCACGAGCGGTTAAACTGGTCACTCCTACAACAACTACCAGGACATAACTACAGTACCTCTATGACTGTTGCACTCACACTTTTACTGAACTTTTGCTGCTAAATCCACTTCCTCAAATGTTGTTTACCTAAACCCAGCTGCTAAATCCAAATCCACTACCTCAATCTGTTGGGGCACCTTGTTTTGTTCTTGCACCTTGTCTTGTCATTGCACATTGTCTATGCACCTTATGTATGGTAATTTTTGGTAACTTTTCCCATCCCCTCCCCCATTGTCTTTGCACTATTGTCTTTCGTTGTCTGCACTGGAGATGTAGCCTGACAGTGTTTCGTTATACTGTACAAACCTGTATTGTATAATGACAAAGTTGAATTGAATTGAATTGCTCAAGTATACTGTTAGACATTTCTGTAATTTCTACAGTTATTAACCACATACCACACAGCAAAATACTGCAAATAGTTTTTACAGTACATAACAGTATTTTCCACTGCATCATGGCAATTTTGCCTGATGCCTAATACTGAATACAGAGATTTACTGTATTTTTAACATTGGGGTAAATTACTGTAATTACCTTTGGCGCCAAACGATTTTATTGAGAAGATTCAACCTAATTTTCACCTGTGAGAGTTTTGAACTGACATTGGTTGCCTAACGGTTTAGCTTCGGAACCACCACATTATCTCAAGTTTTGCAGGAAGGAGTTCAGGAGAGGTGTGCACACAGAAACAGTTCGGCTATGATGGATGGAGCCGCAGTGGAGCAGCAGAGGTGCTGACCCTTAAAGAGGATTTTTTACACCAAAACTGGGAACCAGCAAAAAATAAAGGTAAAGAGTCTACGACAGTTACGACAATAAATTAACACTAGTCACGGTTATCGGGTCTATTGTGCACTATAGGAGCATTAGCATTACTTGTCGGCAACTTTTTTCCAAAGTAAAACAAGTAAACGTTCCATTTTACAAATGACTGAGTTTCATGTTTAAAAGCTAAGTTAGTCATTGTCTTTATAAACCTCTTGTGGTCAAGAGCAAAGTTTAGGTAAATTTACGACACGACAGCGCTAGCATAGTAGCTAATCTGTGGATAGTGGTAATCTCTCTCATGCTGATTATAACATCAGTCAGAGGTTATAACATTAGCTAAGTTAATGTTAATAATTGTTAATATTAATTGTTAATAAGGCCTGCAACGCTGTGACTTTGTTTAACAGTCGCTACAGGATCCTTACAAAACATTGTAATTTACAGAAAGATTAGATTTATTTTGAGGATACTGTATTGAATTGCATAGAACTGTTAAAAAATATTTTTCTGTGATTACAGGTGAACAATGCTGAATGGGTTGTTAATGGAAAAAGAACAAAGCAGGTTGCAGGTTGAGAAGTGGTTTACATCGCTACGTTTGCTACCTAGGGTCTACCTAGGAAGTCAGGTATGTGAGTCGACAGTGTTAAGTGGAGTTTTATACCAAAACTACTTTGTCTCTGTAACCCTGCATTTCTGAAGCTCTTGTGTTATTTCTAATGTACCTTTAGATTCATTGTTCATTGTTGTACTATGCATTCAATACTGAATTATTCAACAGTAAGTGTTTTTCTGTAATATAAATGAACATGAATTTTGTACAAGTTAATGCACATTGTTATTTTAAATGTGTTTTGAAAGTTGCATGGATTAAAGTAAGAATGTTTTTAAGGAAATTCTGTATTTTTACACGTTTTTGCTGAAAGTGCTTTAAGCATTTGCAGTGATTTAAATAAACAAGGTGGGGCTAAGGACTAGACAAAGACAAGACAAAGGGGGCGGACACACACGCAGAGATGTATGGCAAGATATTTATTAAAGAACTAAACACAAGGGAATTACAAGAGTACGGAACATGAACTAGGTACACGGACTGGGAACATGGACTGGGAATATAAACTAGGGATACAGACTAAACACAGGTTAGGAACATAGGCTAAACATAAGCTAGGAACATTGGCTAAACACAAGCTAGGAACATTGGCTAAACACAGGCTAGGAACACTGGCTAAACACAGGCTAAGAACAGTGGCTAAACAGGCTAGGAACACTGGCTAAACACAGGCTAGGAACACTGGCTAAACACAGGCAATACAGAGACTAGGAACATAAACTAGGAACTGACTACAAACAAGTGCAAGAAACATAGAGCAAACCAGAGTCCAAAGAAACCACACAACACAAACAAGTCCAAAATAACCAAATAATCCTCAATTTGCCCGTTGCCCCAGCTCTCCTTATAAAATGTTCCTTGATGAGGAGCAGCTGGGGCTGATTAGCTTAGGGAGCCAATCACCTGAGAGGGATGGCAGGAGAGTGAGTGTGCACATGGAGAGGGGGGTGTGGCACACAGAAGCTCAGTCATGACAGTAGCCCCTCCCTAAAGGCACTACTCCTGGAGTGCCTAAAAAAATAAACAAAAAGGAGGTCCTGGACCCTGAGGGGCAAATTTGAAGTAGTTAAGAAAGTTCCGAGGCAGGCATGACAAAAATGCTCTAAAGCGGGCTGTCGACGGAAATCTAGAAGCGCCGCTGGGGGGCGCCAACGAGAGTTCAGAAGTGCCGTCGGGGGGCGCCGACGAGGAGCCAGGAGCACCATCTAAAGGTGCCGACGAGAGTTCAGAAGCGCCGTCGGGGGGGCGCTGACGAGGAGCCAAGAGCACCATCTGGGGGCGCCGACGAGAGTTCAGAAGCGCCGTCGGGGGGCGCCGACGAGGAGCCAGGAGCACCATCTAGGGGTGCCGACGAGAGTTCAGAAACACCCTCTGGGGGTGCTGACTTGAGAGTAGAAGCGCCATCGGTGGCGTCGACTCTAGAGCAGAAGCACCATCTGGGACGCCAACAAGAGTTCAGAAGCACCCTCCGGAGGTGCCGGCCTGAGAGCAGAAGCGCCATCAGGGGTGCCGACTCGGGAACAGGAGCACCATCGGGGAGCGCCATCGGGGGGCACCAACTCAGAAACAGAAGCGCCATCGGGTGGCGCCAACTCAGAAACAGAAGCGCCATCGGAGGGCGCCAACTCAGAAACAGAAGCGCCATCAGGGGGCGCCAACTCGGGAACAGAAGCGCCATTGGGGGGCTTCAGGAGTCAGCTGCGTGGAGCCTGGCGAAGAGGCTTTAGGAGTCAGCTGCGAGGACCCTTGAGAAGAGGCGTCCGGAGTCAGCTGCGAGGACCCTTGAGAAGAGGCGTCCGGAGTCAGCTGCGAGGACCCTTGACCCTTGAGAAGAGGCGTCCGGAGTCAGCTGCGAGGACCCTTGGGAAGAGGCGTCCGGAGTCAGCTGCGAGGACCCTTGAGAAGAGGCGACCGGAACCAGCTGCGAGGACCCTTGAGAAGAGGCGTCCGGAGTCAGCTGCGAGGACCCTTGAGAAGAGGCGTCCGTAGTCAGCTGCGAGAACCCTTGAGAAGAGGCGTCCGGAATCAGCTGAGAGGACCCTTGAGAAGAGGCGTCCGGAACCAGCTGCGAGGACCCTTGAGAAGAGGCATCCGGAGTCAGCTGCGAGGACCCTTGAGAAGAGGCGTCCGGAGTCAGCTGAGAGGACCCTTGAGAAAAAGCGTCCGGAACCAGCTGCGAGGACCCTTGAGAATAGGCGTCCGGAGTCAGCTGCGAGGACCCTTGAGACACTGGAATCAGCTGCGAGAACACTGGAGAGGCATCCAGAATCAGCTGCTTGGACCCTGGATATGCGTCAGAAGTCAGCTGTTTGAACCCTGGAGGGACGTCGTGAATCAGCGGCTTGAACCCTGGAGGGACATCGTAAATCAGCGGCTTGAACCCTGGAGGGACATCGTGAATCAGCTGCTTGAACCCTGGAGGAACGTCTTGAATCAGTTGCTTGGAACCTGAAGAGACTTCTTGGATCAGCTGCTTGGAACCTGAAGATTCATCTTGAATCAGCGTCTTGGAACCTGGTGAGGTTTCTTGAATCAGCTGCTTGGAACCTGGTGAGGTTTCTTGACTCAGCTGCTTGAAACCTGAAGAGGTTTCTTGACTCAGCTGCTTGGAACCTGGAGGCGGCAGCAGCAGAGCTGAAGGAGAATTGTAAGTAGTAGACTGTGGCTTGAACTCTGCAGGCTGGAACATAACGCTTGGAACTTTAACAGGAAACAAAACTGGAGAGGACTTGAAACTGTTCGACTCGAACCCATGGAACCTGACTTGGAGACATGACCGACCTGAACCTGAATACCTGGAACTGGCGAACAAACAGAAGGAACCCCTAAGCCATTGGGGTTTTTACAAGGAACAGGACTAGACAAACTAGGACTTACTGAACCTGACTTAGACACAGGACAGACTTGGACGGATAGATCAGGACAAGACTGGACAGACTGTAAAGACGGACTAGGAACAGGCAAGATCGACGAACTAGCAGAATTAACTGGAATAGGCACAGTGGCTGGACGAGTTTGAACTAACGAACCTGACCTGAACTGCACTGAACTTGACACTGGCGAACATGAACATGACCGAACTGGCAGGATACAATCATAAACTTTCCTAGACAAAGACTCAGACTGACTATGAGTCAAGGAAACAGACGGAACCGGCAAACGACTGACCCGAATTTGAGTACACGGAACTGGAGCCGGCAAACAGACAGAAGGACCCCTGGAGCCTTTGGGGTCATTACAATCCTGACTGGCTCCTAACAAGGACGTGGGACGCTCACGAGCATTAGAAGCGGGCACTGGCACCCGGACCACATCAGCAGTGGGCACCCGGGGAAATTTAACCTCCCCAGTGGGCACTAGATGCCAGGTATAAGCTGCAGTGGGCGCTTTGCTGCGTGGAGCGTCTCCAAAGGGTACGGGTTGGGTAACCTTCCCCACACCAAACCCGTAAGGTTCTTCACCTGAAAATTGAGCTCGCATGAAGCCCTCAAACTCTTGCAAAGAGTTCAGCTCAGCTCCCTTCTCAGTCCAGAGCTTCCTAGCCCAACTGCGAGCTGCACCACTCAGCCGAGACATCATAAACAACACTTGCTGTTTTTCAGTGGGCCGAGGGTCACTAAGGTACTGCAAATAAAGCCGGCTCTGAAGAAGGAAGCCGCCGACACACGAGTCGCTTCCATCATAGGGAGCTGGCTTACTAAGTGTGAAGGTCTGATGGAACCACATGGAGTCAAACGCAGGGAATCTATTGGTTACAGACATCTTGCTGTGTCCTCAGAACAGGGGATTATTATGTCACGGTGGGGCTAAGGACTAGACAAAGACAAGACAAAGGGGGCGGAAACACACGCAGAGATTTATGGCAAGATATTTATTAAATAACTAAACACAAGGGAATGACAAGAGTACGGAACACGAACTAGGTACACGGACTGGGAACACGGACTGGGAATATAAACTAGGAACACTGGCTAAACACAGGCTAGGAACACTGGCTAAACACAGGCTAGGAACACTGGCTAAACACAGGCTAGGAACACTGGCTAAACACAGGCTAGGAACACTGGCTAAACACAGGCAATACAGAGACTAGGAACATGAACTAGGAACTGACTACAAACAAATGCAAGAAACATAGAGCAAACCAGAGTCCAAAGTAATCACCTAAGGGAGTCCAACACAAACAAGTCCAAAATAACCAAATAATCCCCAATTTGCCCATTGCCCCAGCTCTCCTTATAAATGTTCCTTGATGAGGAGCAGCTGGGGCTGATTAGCTTAGGGAGCCAATCACCTGAGAGGCATGGCAGGAGAGTGAGTGTGCACATGGAGAGGGGGGTGTGGCACACAGAAGCTCAGTCATGACAATATGTTGCAATAATTGTCTGTGAGGATTAAATAGTAGTATTGTGTAAGATATAAGTAAAATAAGTACAATTTACAGAGTTTCTAAAATTTAAAATTAAATAATATGAATTTAACAAATAATTACAGTACTGTACAGTTAACCGAAGTTTTTACTGTGGTGTCACTGTAAAATGCAATTACAGTAACATGAAGTTACTGTAAAAGAAAAATAGTTATGGTACTGTAAATTTGAATTACAGTAACTTACGTAAAAACCTTAAGTTACTGTAAAAACCCTTTGAAATGCCTAACAGTGTACACAGAATGCATGAAGGTGCTCAATAAATACTGTTTCCATGTCTGACACAACAAAATAAATTTCATGTCTCAACAGTATGGTAACAATTTTACTGAACACTGGCATTTCATCAACAACATTAGTGCAAACAACAAGACCAGTGCGATACTCCGTACCACAACATTTTACCCAACTAGTTTGACTTATTTCCGAGGACAGATCAAGCTGAAACTAGTCTGAAACCAATTCACTGTTTTCAATTTCATTCAACTTTACAGTTCTGACAGGGCCAGATTCAATGCCTTTGATTGCAAGCGACTCCCAATGATAAGCAATGGCTATCTGGTGTTTTAGTGCAAGGGACTTTGTCAGACTCTTAAATTTTTTTACACCAGATTTGAAAAACTGGTGCTTTGCTTCACACCTCATTGTCCAGACATGTACCAATGGACCGATTTGGCGAATACATTCAGGATAATGAATCATGAAGTGATGTTTTGGGATCAAATTATTTTGAGGGTACACTTCTTTAAACAAATGATGATGCTCTGCTATAAGGTGCTTCAAGTATACAGTCATCTCCTCTGTGATGCTAGGAGAGAACAATATATTGATTATGTCTATCAGAAGTAACATCAAATTCCATTGTTTGTTCCCTTCTGGAACAACATCACCAAAAATCAGAGGAATGTTTTTAATAAGGCACATTGTTTGACTGGCATTAAGACCAACACAATTACCATCTTAGTTGGTTTGTTCTTTTTGTCCATATAGCCATAGTTGAATGCATAGACCGTTAAAAGAATGTTGTCAAAGGGAATTAAGTTTGCACTCAAGTATTCAAATAGCAGCTTGATTTGTCCTACTCCCCCTCCAAGATGTCATGCATAATGCCAAATACATAGTTATCGGTCACACTAAAATAAGTCAAACTATTGAAAATACTATTTCGCTCAATTCCAAAGCAAGAAGCTTCGCCAGGATTCTGGTCAAGCATGTTGTAATGCTGTTGATTCAAGGTTTTAATGCGCAGAACAACCTTTGGGTCATCTGCCCTGAACACTGTCTGAGCAGTGGCTTTTTCAGTAAGACACATTCTGCAATAATAGTTAGCACTGAAAGATTCCACATAGCCAAGAATACCATTCAACCCTAAATTGTCACCTGTGATCTGTGAAATGGTACCCTGGAGAAGTTGCTCAGAAAATGACATTCATTCCATTGTGTTCCAACACTTGAACGTCGTCAATAAATGGGCTTAATATTTTATCAATGCCATACTTTTTGGCATCCTGAGAATGATACAAGGAATATAGATGGATATTATTTAGAGAAGAATTTACACGTGGTGGGAGGTTTCAGAGAGTAATATTGCGAAGCTGAAGAAAGGCTGATTTGGATAGTGATTTCACATGAGGACCGAATGAAAACAGAGGGTCAAACAGAACACCAAGATTGCATACACAGCTGGAAGGTGTGATGGAAACATTCCCAATGAGGAGGGGAGAGTTTGTGAAAGAGGAAAGTGAAGTTTTAGTGCCCACGTGAAGAAGCTCAGTCTTAAGGGGATTAAAACGGAGCACCACCAGCGATTTTGGGTTTAATGATGAGCTCTATGATTGAGCTCGATATTTTTACTGTTACCCTCATTTTACCATATTTCTTTTAGTCTTGTTTTAATTCCATATTCTCTAAACTGTAAGGTATATTTTACTATATTTTCTTTTAGTTTTTATGTTTTATTTGCTTATTTCTCTTGTTTTAATTTCGTATTTACCAAATTGTAGGGTATATTTTACAATATTTTCTTTTAATTTTTCAAGTTCTTAATTTTTATCTCTCTTGTTTGAATTTCATGTTTTTAATTGTAACTAAATGTTTGCAAGAAGTCTTTCTGAGGTTCTAGATCTCAGGAATGTTTTAATGCTTTTAATTTTTAATTTTTCCTTATGTAAAGCACTTTGAATTGCCACTGTGTATGAAAGGTGCTATACAAATAAACTTGCCTTGCCTTGCCTTGCCTTGCCTTGCCTTTAAAGGTCGATCACTGGAAAACCTCAGTTTAAACAAATCAGTCTTTTCTCTGATTGTGAGTTCGTAAAATGGAATATTTCTCTCATCTAAGTAATTAAAAACACCGTGCCAAGTTGCATACCATCATAATGTTTATTAAAAAAACAACATAACAAATACAATGCTTATTAATTAAATGGCCTAAGTTTCATGCATACCTTGTTAGATGGACTATTACGTGAAATTAGGGTGGAATTTACGATTGAGTAATGGTGAAAGGAAACCAAAAGATTTCGGGCCATATTAATTTTATGCCATTGCTTATTAAACAAAGTGAATTAAATCGTATAACAAAACCAACAGATATAACCTTTGCATGTAAAAGATGTGTACCTGGAAGACTGGAGAACGTCCTCATGGCGGAATATGGAGCCGGAACAACTCAGCATCGGTCGTCTTCATTGCCCGATCCGTGGAGGCATGGCCTTCTGTGCCATCTGGAGCTTCTCCCAGGCTTTACCGCGACCGCTGGTTCAAAGCGTCCCACTTCAGCTCAAGTCCTTTCTCCTCTCCGAAACATTCCAGCACGAGTCACAGGTTACCACGCTTCATGCCGAGTTACTGAGCTTGGTTTTGGTACATGTGGCCAAATAAACACTTTACCACAGTAAAGTTAAACGCGACTAACTTTTGTTTAACCCAAATTTGCGAAATGCAAACAGTTAGCAGACATGCTAATCATGTGTTCCTTTTGTTCAAAGTCCTCACGGCCTTCTAGAACTTACTAAACTTACTCCATCTTACTGTACCTTACTGAACTGTTTCCTGCGCTTTCTTCTCCGAAAAACTGAGCCTGCACTGCTTTTTTTAAACTACGCAACAAAGGGTGGGAGTTATCTAAGTCAAAGCCTGGAGAACGTCCAGTTTAAACTTCTCTTTGAAATCACGTGACGACAGGTCTCCTCCCACCATGTACTTTTAACTACTGACAACCAGCAGGTGGTGCTAAGATACAACAATACATGAGTTGGTTAAGTTGGTTCACAAATTAAGTTTTGTAAGAGTTGGATCTTTGTGGAAGTTATTTCAAATCAACTCTTAATATTACCTAAAATTATGAAAGGAAATCTAAACAGTCATTCATGAATTACACAAGTACAACATAAAGAAATCAATACATATTGGAATTTAAGCATACGGTACAGATGTTCTACGATATTAGTTCCTGGCACTTGTATGGGATCCATGAAGAGTAAATAAAACAAACAAAATAACTACAGATCACTTGTATTATAAAACATACAAGTTTGTAAAGGTAATTGTTAAAGGTCCTTTGGTTAGAATTAATTTGGTTTAGTTCATTTTCCATATTGTCCCAGTCCCCGAATTCCCAGTCCCCGAGTATGTGTGTGTGTAAGGACACATATTGTCTCTGGCCTCTGGAGTCGTAAAAGTTGGGTGTGTGTTCTGGTCAAGGCAGGCTTCTATTTGGCTGGAGGAAGTTTTACGATGCCTGGCCCTAAATGAAATCCACATTTTCCATGTCTTTAGCATCCTTAAGTGTAAACAATTGGAGTTTGATGGTGACATCTGGCTGGCCTTGCTGGCGCCAAAAGTAACATAGCTAGTAACGAGAGCCAAACACAAGAGCTAGTAGCATAGCTAGTAATGAGAGCTAAACACAAGAGCTAGTAACATAGCTAGTAATTACCTAGAGCTATGAACAACCTGGAGCTAGGAACAACCTGGAGCTAGGAACAATAGCAAGGAACATGACTAGGAACAATAACTAAGAACATGACTAGAAACAATAGTAAGGAGCATGACTTAGAAATATGACTTAGAAACATGACTTAGAAACATGAGTTATAATCAAAGGGCTAGATTAGCATGAGCAATAATCGAAGGGCTAGCTTAGCATGAGCAACAATCAAAGGACTAGCTTAGCATGAGCAACAATCAAAGGGCTAGCTTAGCATGAGCAACAATCAAAGGGCTAGCTTAGCATGAGCAATAATAAAAGGAAACCGACACAAGCCAAAGTCAAAATCAAAACAAGTAATGAACAGGTGTCAAACCAAAATAGTTCCCAGCGTCTCTCTTTCAGTCTTCCTCTCTTATAGAGAGCAGCTGGGACTAATCAGTTCAGATGAACCAATCAGGAATGGGGGTGTGGCAGGAGACAGCGTGTGCTCCCAGTGATAGAGGGGTGTGGCACATGGGCACACTGGAGCACACAAAGGCTCCAAATGTGACAGATGCCTTTAGGAAAAACAAAACAAAAACAAGGAGGTCCTGGACCCTGCGGGCAAATTTGAAGTCATTCAGGAAGTCTTGAGGCAGGCATGACCAAAGTGCTGTGACGTGGACTGCCGACGAGAGTTCAGAAACGTCCTCTGGAGACCTGAAGCGCCCTCTGGGAGCTCCGACATGAGAACTGAAGCGCTGTCAAGGGATGCCAACGAGGAGCCAGGAGCACCATCTAGGGGTGCCGACGAGAGTACATGAGTGCCGTCGGAGGGCAGCAACAAGAGTTCAGAAGCGCCCTCTGGGGGTGCTGACTTGAGAGCAGAAGCGCCATTGGGGGCATAAACTTGAGAGCAGCAGCGCCATCTGGGGTGCCAACGAGAGTTTAGAAGCACCCTCTGGAGGTGCTGACTTGAGAGCAGAAGCGCCATTGGGGGCATCAACTTGAGAGCAGCAGCGCCATCTGGGGCGCCAACGAGAGTTCAGAAGCACCCTCTGGAGGTGCCGGCCTGATAGCAGAAGCGCCATCAGGGGCGCCGACTCGGGAAGAGGAACGCCATCGGGGGGCGCCAACTCAGGAACAGGAGCGCCATCGGGAAGCGCCAACTCGGAAACAGGAGCGCCATCGGGGGGCGCCAACTCGGAAACAAAAACCAGCTGCGTGGAGCCTGGCGAAGAGGCTTCGGGAGTCAGCTGCGTGGAGCCTGGCGAAAAGGCTTCGGGAGTCAGCTGCTTGGAGCCTGGCGAAGAGGCTTCGGGAGTCAGCTGCGTGGACCCTTGAGAAGAGGCGTCCTTGAATCAGCTGCAAGGAACCTGAAGAGGTTTCTTGACTCAGCTGCTTGGAACCTGGAGAGGCTTCTTGAATCTGCTGCTTGGAACCTAAAGAGGTTTCTTGACTCAGCTGCTTGGAACCTGGAGGCGGCAGCAGCAGAGCTGAAGGAGAATTGTCTGTAGTAGACTGTGGCTTGAACTCTGCAGGCTAAAACATAAAGCTTGGAACTTTGACAGGAACCAGAACTGGAGAGGACTTGGAAGTGTTCGACTCTGTCTGGGTGGCAGGAGGGCCCGAACGTACAAAAAGACCATTTTTGAAACCCTGACCTGCTGACTGACACCTAGAACCGACAGAGACAGATGAACACGGAACAGGACTAGACAAACTAGAACTCATGGAACCTGACAGAGACATAACGGACTTGGACAGACGGACAAGACATGACAGGCTGGCTGACTAAACAAGCATGATCAGACAACCTAGGACTTACTGAACCTGACTTAAACCCAGGACAGATCTGGGTAGACGGACTAGAAACAGGCAAGAATTAACTAACAGAATTAACTGGACTATACAAAGTCTCAGACTGACTAGGAGTCATTAAAACAGACGGAACCGGCAGAGGACTCACCCGAACTTGATTACCTGAAACTGGAGCCGGTGAACAAACAAAAAGACCCCTGGAGCCCTTGGGGTCACTACAAGAAGCATCACAAAACAAATGATCCTGACTGGATCCTAACATGGATGTGGGACAGTTACAAGCATTAGTAGCGGGCACTGGCACCCAGACCACATCAGCAGTGGGCACCGGGGGAAATACAACCTCCCCAGTGTGCACTGGATGCCAGGTATACGCTGCAGTGGGTGCTTTGCTGCATGGCGCGTCTCCAATGGGTACGGGAGGTTTAGCAAACTTCCCTAAACAAAACTCATAGGAGTTCCCTCCAGTAAATTTGGCTCTCATGAGACCCTCCAAGACTTCAACCGAGTTCAGCTCAGCTCCCCTGTCAGACCACAACTGCCTAGCCCAACTAGGAGCAGCACCCCTCAGCCGAGACATCATGAACAGCACCTTGTCTGTTTCAGCTGGCTGGGGGTCCAGAAGGTTCCGCAGGTAGAGCTGGCTTTGCAGAAGGAAACCTTCGACCCAAGGATCACTTCCATCATAGGGAGTTGGCCTATTGAGCGGGAAGGTCTGAGGGAACCTCATGGAGTCAAATTCGGGGAAGCCAACAACAAAAAACATCTCGCTGTGTCCTATGAGGGGGAACTATTATGTCACGAATGGGGTTAAGAGGCGAGACAGAAGGGGCAGACACACACGCAGAGATGCAAACAAACTAAGAATTTATTAGTTACAAAAGCTAATCACAAGAGCTAGTAACATAGCTAGTAACAAGAGCTAAACACAAGAGCAAGTACCATAGCTAGTACCAAGAGCTAAACACAAGAGCTAGTAACATAGCCAGTAACGAGAGCTAAACACGAGAGCTAGTAACATAGCAAGTAATGAGAGCTAAACACAAGAGCTAGTAACATAGCAAGTAACGAGAGCTAAACACAAGAGCTACTAACATAGCTAGTAACGAGAGCTAAACAGAAGAGCTAGTAACATAGCTAGTAACGAGAGCTAAACACAAGAGCTAGTAACATAGCTAGTAATAACCTAGAGCTATGAACAACCTGGAGCTAGGAACAATAGCAAGGAACAATAGCAAGGAACATGACTAGGAACAATGACTAGGAACAATAACTAAGAACATGACTAGAAACAATAGCAAGGAGCATGACTTAGAAACATGACTTAGAAACATGACTTAGAAACATGAGTTATAATCAAAGGGCTAGATTAGCATGAGCAGTAATCGAAGGGCTAGCTTAGCATGAGCAATAATCAAAGGGCTAGCTTAGCATGAGCAACAATCAAAGGGCTAGCTTAGCATGAGAAATAATCAAAGGGCTAGCTTAGCATGAGCAACAATCAAAGGGCTAGCTTAGCATGAGCAACAATCAAAGGGCTAGCTTAGCATGAGCAACAATCAAAGGGCTAGCTTAGCATGAGCAACAATCAAAGGGCTAGCTTAGCATGAGCAACAATCAAAGGGCTAGCTTAGCATGAGCAACAATCAAAGGGCTAGCTTAGCATGAGCAACAATCAAAGGGCTAGCTTAGCATGAGCAACAATCAAAGGAAACCGTTACAAGCCAAAATCAAAACAAGTAATGAACAGGCGTCAAACCAAAATAGTTCCCAGTGTCTCTCTTTCAGTCTTCCTCTCTTATAGAGAGCAGCTGGGACTAATCAGTTCAGATGAACCAATCAGGAATGGGGGTGTGGCAGGAGACAGCGTGTGCTCCCAGTGAGAGAGGGGTGTGGCACATGGGCACACTGGAGCACACAAAGGCTCCAAATGTGACAGGTAGGCCACGCTTCAGACGTAGGTATTATGTTTAAAAGTGGATTACATGAGCCTTCGGCACAGGGAGGTTTACTGCTGGCCTTTAAAATGGACACCAGTCTTTTCAAATCCCTTGGCGATGTGTAACTTGCATATTTTTCCACTCCTGCATATCCACTATAACCCCAGTCCTTGGGTCCTGTGTTAGCAACTACGGAAGTCCATTTCTCACAATTACATGTTGCCTTCATCACCCTCTTCACTACCCATTTCCCATTCCTCTCGGAGAACCATGAAGGGCCACATATCTTTCCCGTATTACACACATACTTTTCGGGCCATCCTAACTGGGATTGAACATATCCTGAGCAATCTGATACTTGCCACAGATCAAACTGTACTTTACAGTCTATTCCTTCCTTACAGTTAATGGTGAGTGGGCTGTTCGATTGCTGACTTCTAAGGTTTCGGTACAGGGTCTAGTCTCTATGAGCTTCCATGGTGGCTGAAAATATGATGGCCAGTATTACTGCTACTAATATGAAAAGGACACACAAGGTGACTCGCATTGAGACGAAATCCAGGCGCCTACAAGCCTGTATGGTCACATCACTAGTGGGATAAAAAGGCATTTCTAAGGTTTGCGTGTAATTAATTAGCAACACTAAACAATTATATTAATGAGGTTGTTCCTTTTAAGGTAAGGCACCTTTTATTTGGTGGGATTAACTTCCACCTCTACTCCAGCAGCTTAATCATAATTTTCAGAATTATCCTCTTTTTGGCTTAGGCTGCTGGTTGCCAAATCATCTCTAACCTCCTGGAGTGTCCGGGAGGGTGCAGGTGAGGGTACACAATGGGTGAGGTGGTGCCAATTTGCCCCGTTTTTACCTTTTACCTTTGCGGTGTGAGTCGTGACCTCTGTCACCACCCATGGTCCCGTCCACCTAGGTTCGGACCACTTTCTCTTGTGGACCTTGATCCTTACCCAATCACCTGCTTTGATGGAGCAAGAGGGGGTCCCTTCCCCCTCCCCAACTTCTGGTTCACAGTTCCCGGACCTGTGTGGACAAAACTCGGGTAAGGTCAGTCAATGCCCTCATGTACGCATCCTTTTCTATTTGCCACAAATCCAAAGCAGGGTCTGTACAATTGTCTCTGGGAGGTCCAGGCATTTTTCTCCCAGTCAAGAGCTCGTAAGGTGATAAATGGGTTTTTGAACTTTGTGAAGTCCTCATGGACATCAAAGCCAAGGGCAAGGCATCAACCCAATTAAGTTTAGTGCCATTGCATGCTTTTGCAATTTTACGTTTTAGGGTCTGGTTGGCTCTTTCAACCAGGCCCTGGGAAGCAGGATGGTACACAGCCCCAAATCCATGCTGTATTCCCAGCTGCTTCTCGACATCCCCCAGATGTTTACTTGTGAAATGGGACCCATTATCTGATCTAATCAACTTGGGCACTCCATACCTGGGGATTAGTTTGTTTTTCAACTACTTTACTACCATTTTGACATCCTCTCTTCTGCAGGGAATGGCCTCCACCCACTTGGTATACCTGTCTACCATTACTAGCTGGTATCTAATTCCCCTTGTTAGAAATTCAGCAAAATTCAGGAGCCAGGAGACCGCCAGTCTTCAGGAGTAGAGTCGTTTATTAACACATACAGATAGATGTATGGGCACAGCTTGGAAGACCGACAAATAATCTAACTACATATATTTTGGGAAGACTTTATATACACTAGAAATGAGGGGAGGATTAGAAAGAAAGAGTAGGAGGTCAGGGGGGCAGGAATGACCATGCAGAGGGGGACTGCAAAAGGTGACCAAAAGGTTGGGCTAGGGTAATAAAAGGGTGCTGGTTTTATTATGGGTAACACAGGAGACAAGGAACAGGAGATAACAAAAGGGCTTTGGGCTTAATAACACAATTAGGTGTGGGTAGACAGGATTGGGTGTGTGTAGGAGACAGGGAGTGGGGTGATACAGGATGGGGGATCAAACAGGAGGGTTCATTTCAATATACAAAATGTAAGAAAAGGGGGATAATTTCTCTTAATGCTCCGTCTGATTCTCCCTAATGGAGAATCACAAAACCAAAATACAAAACATACAAACAAACATTTAAAGGGGTTATAACTATACAGAATAGGACAATGCCTATTTCTGTAAAGTTATGCAGAGATTGTCCAAGAAGTTCATGCAGCCAAGTTCTGGAGCTGTTTATGGCTGTTACTTGGATATATGTCGACAAAGATGTTGGATATGTCCTTAGAGAGATGTGGTGTCTTCAGGTGTGTCCACGATGGATGCAGTCCAGGAGCTTGGATGGTTGATTGCATGGCGATATGTCACACCTCCATTGTTCATCCATGTGCAATCCCATGCAGTGAAACCATGTTGGAGTGTGGCAGGTAGACATGTTGTTCTAGTGGGCTTCAACAGTCAACCAGGCAGATCGTCATGCAGACATACCCAGCTCACCATCCAACTTCTGGGTATTTCTGTGGCCATAGCCCTCTTGCCTGATGCAAGTTTACATGCTTCAGTTAGGGCCACCAACTCAGCCTGCTGTGCTGAGTAAGAAGGAGGAAGACTACCACTGGCTGAAGTTAGGTAGCTGTCAGTTACTGCCCATCCAGATCTACGCTGACCATCACTGTGGTTTGAGAAACTGTCAGTAAAAAGAATCAAATCAGGGTTCTTGAGAGGGGCATCTTTAAAAACAAAATGAGGATTAGATAATTCAATGCAATCATGGTCGTCTCCTTCCTCAGTGGCATCAGTCAGTAAAGACATCATAAGAGAGGAAGGATTGTTCATGGTTGCATTCTGAATTACCACATTAGGAGCTGTCAAAACTGCACGCCAGTTACCCCACCTGGAGGTAGTTACTGACAAGACACGACCATTATTGAGTAGTGCTGACACAGAATGAGGACCTTTGACTATTACTGTTTGTTCTAGTGTTCATGACGTGTTGTCCAGGGTTACCTTTAAGCAGATCGTATAGTGGTTGTGAAATTGCAGCATAAGAATTTATCCAGGGTCTCCAGTACATAGACCTAATAAAGCTCGCAATTCGTGCACTGTAGTTGGCAGTGACATTGCATTAATTGCAGAGCTTCTAGCAGGCATAATTCATCTAGAACCCTGGGTAACCCATTGTCACAAATACTGAACACCAGCACAACACAACTGTGCTTTGTCACGCAAGGTCTTGTGTTCTTTGCTAGCCAAAAGATCAGGAAATGCCTTCATATCTGTGTCATGTGTTTCCTTATTCTCACTACTCAATATAACATTATCAACACCAAGGTTCCAAACACAAGAATCAGCAGAAATGAACAAAGAGCAGATAAGCTCCCTCAGAAAATCCATGCCAAAAATATTTTCAACTTTTCCTACCCAAAATTGCCATGAAATGCTTTTGGGCCCTAGATTAACAGATATGGGTGAAGATAAAGTTAAGGGAATACCAACATTACCCTTTCCCTCAGCTGTGATGTGTTTGTCTGTTAAAGGTAATCCTAAGGATATGCAAACGGTTTCAGACAAAGTAGTGACTTGAGCCCCTGTGTCTACAAGAAATGAAAAATTCTGTTCTCTGATTTGAACATCAACACGTTTCTCAGATACTTCACTGATAGCACACAAAAGGACTGAAGCAGCTGGGCAAATTGGTCGAGTTTCCTTGATTTCACCTTCCCTATTATGTACCTCTGGTGATACATTAGTCACAGGTCGCATTTGAATGTGTCTTGAAAAAGATACTTGATCACTAGCATGGTCAGAATCCTTATCAGATAAAAAGAATTCCGATCCATCAGAGTGGTCAGTCTCATTACTCAAGGCATTCTCTGTGTAGCATGGCTGACCTGGCAGGGGGGTTACAGGTGGGGGACGGCACTGACGTTTCGGTTTAGATATGCAATTAGCATGTTGCTGCTCAAGATCTATTAGTGAATGCCGAAGGTTCACACATGTTCTCTGGGCATTTATAGCAGCTGTTTCATGCTTTTTACATTTACTGGTTAGTTCAACAACCTTTGCCTCAGCTTCTTTTAACCTTTCATCCATTGATTTCAACTTGTATTCCCAATATTGCTTATAAACAAACAGACATTCCTCAACTGAGTCATGCTTAAGGCCGAAGCCTAAAGCTGTTTTACACTCAGCAGGAGTCCATATTTTATTATCAGTGAAACCCTTGGATAAAAAGTACTGATGTCTCTTTTGTTCATTAATGTGGTTCTTTACTACGTCATTAATTAACTTTTCAAACTCTAAATCAGTCCACTCAGGCATTTCAGTCCCTCCCTTAACTAAGGTGCTGGATTTATAGTTAGGAGGCTTCCAGAAGTCTTTACCAATATCCTGGGCAATTTTACTTTGACTAAACATGGTGAGAAAGCAAAAAGAAAAAAAAGAAAAAAAAAACTTTCCCTACTGACCGGGATTGCAGCAAAACAAAGGCATTACAGCAGTAACCAAGATTTCACTCTTTTTAAGGAAGGTGATAGTTACAAGCACCAGTAACCAACCGAATTCTTAAACAGCTGTAAAACAGATTACACTAACAGTAACCAACAGCAAACACAGATTACGACAAAGGTAACCAACGAATTCTTAAACAGCTGTAAAACAGATTACACTAACAGTAACCAACAGCAAACACAGATTACGACAAAGGTAACCAACGAATTCTTAAACAGCTGTGGACGGATTACACTGACAGTAACCAACAGAAGTGGACGGATTACACCGACAGTAACCAACAGCAAATATACAGATTACTACAAAAGTAACCAACGAATTCTTAAACAGCTGTAAAACAGATTACACTAACAGTAACCAACAGCAAACACAGATTACTTTCAGATGCAATAACAATCAAACTTCCTTTCTTTCTGAGAAAATATCTGTTACAATCAGTAATAATGCATTACAATTTTTCTCTTTTGCAAAGAGGATAACCTTTATCTTATTCAGCCAAAATTTATCTTAGGTTCGAAATGGCGTTTACTTACCAAGAAGGTTTCAGTTTGCCATCCGGGTCACGGCACCAACTGTTAGAAATTCATGTGCAAATTCAGGAGCCAGGAGACCGCCAGTCTTCAGGAGTAGAGTCGTTTATTAACACATACAGATAGATGTATGGGCACAGCTTGGAAGACCGACAAAAAATCTAACTACATATATTTTGGGAAGACTTTATATACACTAGAAATGAGGGGAGGATTAGAAAGAAAGAGGAGGAGGTCAGGGCGGCAGGAATGACCATGCAGAGGGGGACTGCAAAAGGTGACCAAAAGGTTGGGCTAGGGTAATAAAAGGGTGCTGGTTTTATTATGGGTAACACAGGAGACAAGGAACAGGAGATAACAAAAGGGCTTTGGGCTTAATAACACAATTAGGTGTGGGTAGACAGGATTGGGTGTGTGTAGGAGACAGGGAGTGGGGTGATACAGGATGGGGGATCAAACAGGAGGGTTCATTTCAATATACAAAATGTAAGAAAAGGGGGATAATTTCTCTTACCCTGACTACATTTTTTTTTTGGTCCTCTATCAATTGGATCAACTCTGGAGCTGTAGTACATCAAAATCCTTCTCTGTCCCTCCTTTATCTGGAAGAGGACGGCATTAACGATGCCTCCAGTTTCAGAAACATCTAAGTGAAACGGTAGGTTGTAGTCAGGAGCACAAAGATGTGCAGCATGAGCCAGGGCTTGTTTGGTAGCAATAAAGGCTTTTTCAGCAGAAACGGTCCATTGTAGGTTAGCCTTTTGGTTTCTGTTTCCAGCTTCTGATACAATGTCACGTAGTGGCTGAGTTAGGGTGACATAATCTGGAACAAAACTGCGGCTGTAGCCAGTGAGGCCCAGGAAGGCAAGCATCTGTTGTACAGTGACTGGTTTACCATAGGTAAGGATGCTGGTGCGTTGGGTTGGCGTCAGGGTCAGTGAATTGGCAGAAATCAGTCTTCCAAGAAAAGTGACTGTTCATCGAGCAATTTGGACCTTTTCTTTCTTGATTTAATAACCTAATCTGGACAGTTTCATAAGCAGGTCTGTGGTGGATCTCAGGCAGGAGTCGGGGTCTGGAGTCGTCCACATATTGGATTAACAGGACTCCTTCAGGGAGTTCCAGGTTTTGCAAATCCAGTCTCAAGGCTTGATTGAATAGTCCAGGGCTATCTTTATAGCCCTGTTGTAGACGTGTGTAGGTGTACTGTTGGCCTTTGTATGTAAAGGAGAAAATGTCCTGCACAGAACAATCCAGATGTAGGCAGAAAAATGCATTCGCCAATCGATGACACTGAAGTACTTGTGGTCGGGGTTCAGGTTTTGTAGAGCCAGGTAGGGATCAGGAACAGGAATGTTTTCAGTGGTTGTGGCATGGTTAATTTCCCTCAGGTCATGCACCATTCTCCATCCTTTATTTTCGGCTTTAGTGACTGGCAGTATTGGTGTGTTCCATGGAGAATTGCAGGGTCTCAGCACGCCTGCTTTTAGAAGACCCTGAATTGTGTCGGCGATCCCTTCAATTTGTTCCGGCTTCAAATGGTACTGGGGACTCCAGATTGGGGCCTGGCCCTGTTTCAGTTTCACCTTAGTGATGCGATGTGGTACACAGCCTACGTCATATGGATCTTTTCTCCATAGATTATCTGAAATCTT
The DNA here is from genome assembly GCF_030014385.1 of Trichomycterus rosablanca. Lineage (NCBI taxonomy): Eukaryota > Metazoa > Chordata > Actinopteri > Siluriformes > Trichomycteridae > Trichomycterus > Trichomycterus rosablanca. The sequence goes on along the minus strand of NW_026946943.1, from coordinate 46,074 downwards.
GTTCAGCCACTGCTTTGCATCTTCATGGTTTGTGTAATCTCTGCCATGGTCTCTGGAGAGGGTTTGTTCTTCAAGGAGGGCTGTGTCAGTTCCTAAGTGTGAAATCTTCCACATAGAGCAATCTTTAGAGCGGTAAACGTTAGGGACAGACGTGACCTCCCAGTGAACTGCGAGGGCCCTCTTAACCATAGGGCCTAAGGACCTGGCTTCGTAGCCTTTTGCAATGGACAGTGTAACGTGAGGGACAGATTCGGAGGCTAGGGCATACCATTATTGCTGGTCTTCAGTTAATTCGACATAGGCAGCCACTCCTTCTTGGCCTACATACAAGTCAACGACTGTCAGCTGCTCTTTGTGGCCCTCCTTATCTTCCTCCCATGCCTGTTGGTACTGTTCATCTGGGTGTCTCAGGTAGTTGTAGGTGCAATGCAGGGGGTCCAATGGTGGACCTTAAGGACCCATAGTCAAAATCCACGGCTTTCAATCCATAAATAATCTCTGTATTTCTGTGAGTGTTAGGGCCTTCAGCTATCAGTCTGGACCAGTAAACAGTTGACAGTTCCTGGACATTGGATGGGCTTGGGTCAGGTGACATAAACAGAATGCGTGTGCACTGGGTAGTAGGTGTGGTCTGGCCGGGCAAATCAAAAACCAGGCCATCACTGGAACAATAAATTGTGGCACCAATTTTTGTTAACAAGTCACGGCCCAGTAAATTGACAGGACATTGTGGGGCATATAGCAAGGAATGGGTTAGGACCTGTTGTCCAACAGCAATGAGCAATGGTTTTGTGTACTTTTGTTCTTCGGGTTTCCCAGAGTATCCAATTATTCGAAGGGTCCTGTTAGACAATGGAGGTCTTTTACCATGTAAACTGGTAATGCATGAGGCAGTAGCTCCGGTGTCAACCATCATGTCCACTGGGATCCCTTCAATAACGCAGGTGACCATTGGCTCTACATTATCTGGGGTAGCTTCACCTGCTGTTGGATGCCCTAGGCCCCCTCAGCACTGGGCCCCTTGAGGGCCCTGGTTGTGGTACCAGGCACTGACTGGCATCTGCTGAGAGTTTGGTGGAACATAAGCTTGAGGTCCAGGTTGGTTTGGTGCCCATGAATTTGATTGGGGGCCCGGCCCATAGTTTCTAGTCCCATAGGCTTGAGGCCCCATAGGGCAAGATCTTGCAAAATGTCCTGGGTCACCGCAGACAAAACAAGTTCTTTGGGTCCCCAGGGTCTGTCTGTTTGGTGGCTTCCTGCCTCCACCCTGTCCTCTTCCTCTTTGTTGGTAAAACTGGTTGGCACTGATATAAGGGTGGGTACATCATCGGTTGCTGTGGTGGCATCTGTATCACGGCTGGCTGGTGGATCGGCACAGGAACTTGGGCTTGAGGTTTTGGGAGCTCAGGTTGGCCAAGGGCTGTAACCGCCATTTGTTTCTTTTCCTTTTTTGCATTTGTTGCGTCCTTGTCCTCCTTAGCCACTTGTAGCTTTAACAGTCTTTTAGACAACTGTATCAGTTCCTCCTCAGCATCTTGTTTAACCTGTTGATGTTTGTGATCAAAGTGGATAAGAGTTGCCCTCCAGTTTTCATCTGACATGGTTTCTAGGCCAACCACATCCTCCAGTTTATCTTGAACCAGTTTTGGGAGCGCTTTCACCACCTGTGCCCTCCATAGCATCTCGGTGGTCTTTGATTTATCATGTCTTTCTCCTGTGCTGTCCATCCACAGTCTATCACCTGCTGTGTATTTTTCTAACTTAGTGATCCATGGCTGACCTCCTTTTCCCATGGGTGGTAATTTAGATACCAGTCCCTCTATGTCTCGGTGGCTCCAAGCCTGGTAGATGGTTCCTGCTGGGGTCTGGAGTAGGGGCAACTGTTTGGCCAAATCTTGTACCCTTCTGGTCACTGACCTGGTACGGTAATGTGGTTCTGTTGATCTAGGGTCTTCAACCACCACTTTCAAGGAACCCCCTGTCACTTTTTGGTTGGTGACTTGCTTGTCAGCTTTCTCCAGTTCATCTTCTTCATCATCTGAGAAGTGCTGACTGGCCAAAATGGCTACATCGTCGTTCCTCTCGCCATCCTCTCCCAATTGTTGTGAGCCATCGTCGGGGGAGCTGTATCCAGTTTGCTGTCGCCCAGGAGTGGGCAGTTGTCGATACTCGGTTAGATATGGTCCCTGTGCCATTGCCGCATCGAGAATGTTGTCGAGGAATGCTAGCTCACAGTCTATCATGTTGGTGCTTAGCTGAACAGGGTCAGTTACACTCTTTCCTAACTTAGGTCCCTGGGTACCGGCCCTGGATGTGCTAGGGGTGGTTGCCTCGATTGGACCATGTGGCTTTCCCCTGTCCTGGTCTGGGATTCTCTTATTTATGTCCATTAGTTCTTGGTTTAAGGCCTTCAGTTGTTTGGACTGGTCTCATGTTAGTTGATATGTTCTTCAGAGTGTTTTCCAGTACCTCGTCCCTATAAGCCATGTACCCTCCTAATGTTCTCCTAATCTTGCTTCTGAAATTGCCATGACAGGGGCTTGTAGTGCTGGTGCCTGTAATGGGTTGGGGCAGGAGACACGTGGTACCATAGAAGTGGCATCAGAGGTGTAGGCCGGAGGAGCAGTTGGTAAAATCAAGGAGGAATACAGCACTGTCTGTACAGTGTCTGTGTTATCAGGCTCAGAAGCCGAGAGGGTGGGGGCTAGTTCAGCCCTTGGTCTGTGTTCCTCTTTCTCTGACGGAGCAGATAACGGGGGTGAGAGGAGCTGTGTCTCTGTTGCTCTTTCCCCTTTTTGAAGCAGAGCTCTGAGTTTTCACGGCAATTTTTAATGTATCAACAAATTAATTGTTTTACTCATTCGTCTCTCAGCTCGATCTAGTCTGGTTTTTGCACCTCCAATCCTTTTCTTTCCCCCTGCTTCCCAATCGGCTTTAGCTTTGGCCAGTTCTCCTTTTTCAAAAGCAAGAGCAGCCAGTCTGTGGGCGTCTTCCGGAGCGGGTTCTGTGTCTTGTGGCATTATTTTCCTCACTTGCCACTCTTCAAACAGCTTCCTCAACTTCGAAGTGGTTTTATTTCTGTCTTGTTTGTTAACTGTGGAGGCCACTTTAGCCATGGCCCTATCCACGAGGTCAGCAGTTGTGTCCGGACCTCTAAGGTTTGTCATGGTTAACCGAGGCGATTCCCTGCATGGGATTATGCCACTAGATGCGAGATGTAACAATATTGCAGGATTTGGATCTGGAAACTATCCAAATTTAATTTTACGTGACCAGAACCTATTTTCTAAATACAGAGAAAATCCACCCCGTCCATATTCGATGGGTCTAAATTTTAGAATGAATTGTAACCTGTTTAATCCTTAAGCTAGCCAAGCTTCTACTGATTTTCATGAGCAGGCAGTCATGAGTCTTAATGGTTCAATGCATGCAAAAATTTCTGTTAGACCCAAAACTATACCTCCCACAGTATATTCCTATCTCTACTGGCCAGTCCTAGAGACTTAATTGTTCAGTTATTGCTTTTGTTGTCACTGTTATGTCTCCACAAACAGGAAGTCAGTTGGTGATCAGCCAACCTGACATCTTACTGAACAAAGACACCAATAGAGGGTACAATTATTCTAATACATTCAAACGAAACAACAAACACAATGCAAAATATAATGCAACATGTTATTATAAGGTATTAATTATACATATTAACGGGAATATTACAATACTAAATACTAAGACTATCCCACAGACTGACAGCAGACAAAGTAACTTATACTACCGGTCGTCACCAATAGTACAGTGTTCCAGTTCTACTGCCACACAATGACGCTTATATAACGATTTAGTCTGTGGTGATATCTCTGTCTCACATAGACAGGTGTCCCAGACGTCTTTACTGTTTATCCTTAAACTACGGGTCAGATGAAACACAGAGCATCACCTTTTCTAGTACCATGGGCCAGACGGTATCACACAGCCTCATCTGATTCCCACCGGGGTGGAACACACAGCTTCACCTAGTACGAATTCATTAAACTACACAGCATCACCTAATACTAATTCAATATTATCCTGTTTGACCCTCGTACCTTATTCAACAACAATTTAGCTAATTTAAAACAGACTTACCGCTGTAATGTCATCAAACACTCATACACTATATCAACTCATTAAGCTAGCAGAAATTTTGTAATCAACAGGTATTTCTGCTTACCTTCTCAGATGGGTGCCCGATATGAGTGTCTGACGATCACCTCCGCGATTTCTGTCCGTCCTCCCTTCCAATTCCTTTCATCACGTCGGGGTCGCCAGATTTGTGGTGTTCTTTTATGAAAGAAATGAGCAACTCAATTAGTGAGTTCAAACACAAGTATTTATTACAAAGATAGTAAGAAGATCGAACACGATAAACCCGGCCGGAGACCTTTTCCCTATCACAGTCAGCTATCAGAGCAATAAGAAAAAGAGTCCCGATCTGAGATCAGACTCAAGTATTTATACTTCCTCTTTAACCTCACCCAGCTCAATCAGTCTTTGCTCCTTGTATGGTCATCTTTTAGATTTACTAATAAAATGTAAATTACCAGACACTCACACACACACACACACACACACACACATTTTGCTGATCTAAATATGTCTGTCTTTATATGCACACTTCCTTGCAGTTCTTATTCTTTTGACAAAAGATACACAAGTCTATATAATTTGAAACTACATAAACCCTGTGAAACTTTGAAAGACCACAGTTGGTAGTGATCTTTCAAGATTCCACACATGCCGGTACGTCAGTCATGTACTGGCGGGTAGCATTACTGGCAAATACCATATTTGTGCAATTCCTTTCGTGGTTAAATGGCTAAGGTCCTCGCTGGAAGTAACTAGGGGGTCAGACTGGCCTGCAAAATGGGCACTATTGGGCATTCGTTCTACCCCTCCCGAGCATGGTTGATCAGGTGGGTGAACCTGTGCCATAGGAGTTCGGCTAGGCACCGGCCGTGACGAGTCATGTTCATTGGGATCCGCGGGACCGTTTCCTTTGATCAATTCTGATTGACCTGGTGATTGGGGTGTCACTGAAGTAATTGTAAAAAGATCTGCTTTCTTATATCCATCTTTGCACATTTTATCAATAATGTGTTTTAGGGCTTCCAAGCCTTCCTTACCTGGCTCAACTGCATGAGATCTGTTCTCAGGATCATTAGTTTTACACTGGAACTTTCTCTGTTCCTGGGTCTCTGTCACCTCCTTCTCAGCCATTGGTCAGGTGGGGGCCACTCCTGATAACCTGAAGTATTCTGACCTACCGCATGATTTGGGCAATTTTGGTCAGAGTCAGACCAGGGGGGGTAAGATTCTGAGCCACAGGTCCCGTCCAAATTCATACACTGCAAAAAATGATTTTTAGACTTAATAAATAGAGTGAAGATTTTTAAAGTACTTTATACAAGAATATTCTAGTACAGTCTTGCTACTTAAGAATTTCACATATAATTTAGTGTGTTACTTGGTGTTTCTTTGTAATTATTTGTTATCAAATACATTAGTAAATTTTATTCTAAATACCAAGTAAAATTAACTATGTTTTTTATTTCTTGGATTGAAGCAAAGCAAAACTAAAAACTTCTAGTAAATATTACTTTATGTTCCACGCATGCGCATTGCCTGGCAAGTTCGGACATGTTTTACACACGGAGTGCAAAACGAGCTGCTGAGATTTTTTAATCTTCTCAAGTCTTCTCACCACAAAGTTTTTCGATTGTTGAGGACATACTGTTTTATGGTAAGTTGTCATTTTTTAAGAAATTATATTACCGTGCCAGGTAAATTTATAAATATAAAATTAGTTTAACTTTCTACACTATTGACTCCAAATTAGCATCCGTTAGCATCGCAGAATTAATGTTATGTAGTTATATTAATCGGGATAACTTGTTTTGTTTAGTGAACATGGGCTTAAAACGTTGGTTCTAAAATAGTTCTTTTGTCTAATGATTATGAAAGCCTGTTTTGCTACTTAGAAATAAATCTGTATGAAGCTGTAGTCCGGGGTCTTTCAAATACAAATGTGCATTATTAGGCAACCTGTGAGCAAACCTTGAGAAAGTAAAATTGAATTATAATATGTAACATAACATTCTGAGGTCTACATGAACTTTATAATTACTAACATGTTCTTTTTTTAATCTTTGTCTTAGGTGAAAGATGAGTTCAGGAGGATAACTACAGTCAGTCCACCTGGAGCAAGTGTTTCTGTCACACTTGGAGCCTTTGTGTGCTCCAGTGTGCCTATGTGCCACACCCCTCTCTCACTGGGAGCACACGCTGTCTCCTGCCACACCCTCTCTCACAATTGGTTCATTTGAACTAATTAGCTCCAGCTGCTCCTGATTTAAGGAGGCAGCTTCTCCACAGACTCTGGGAACTATTGAGCTATTTTGGACTTTTGTTTGATGTGGTATGGGCCTTGTTTCTAGCCATGTTCCTAGCTCTTGTTTAGCCATGTTCCTAGCTCTTGTTTAGCCATGTTCCTAGCTCTTGTTTAGCCATGTTCCTAGCTCTTGTTTAGTCATGTTCCCAGCTTTAGTTTAGTCATGTTCCTAGCTCTTGTTTAGTCTAGTTTATAGCTTTTGTGTTCTGCTTTCGTTATTAATAAAACCTTGGTTCATTTAAACATCTCTGCAAGTGTGTCCTCCCCTCTTGTCTCGGTCCATAGCCCTGGCGTGACATAATAGTTCCCCATCTCTGGAGGACACAGCGAGATGTCGGTCACCAATAGATTCCCTGCGTTTGACTCCATGTGGTTCCATCAGACCTTCACACTTAGTAAGCCAGCTCCCTATGATGGAAGCCGGCTCTATTTGCAGTACCTTAGTGACCCTCAGCCCACTGAAAAACAGCAAGTGTTGTTTATGATGTCTCGGCTGAATGGTGCAGCTCGCAGATGGGCTAGGAAGCTCTGGACTGAGATGGGAGCTGAGCTGAACTCTGTGCAAGAGTTTGAGGGCCTTATGCGAGCTCAATTTTTAGGAGAAAAACCTTACGGGTTTGGTGTGAAGAGGGTTACCCAACCTCCCGTACCCTTTGAAGACGCTCCACGCAGCAAAGCGCCCACTGCAGCTTATACCCGGCATCCAGTGCCCACTGGGGAGGTTAAATTTCCCCGGGTGCCCACTGCTGATGTGGTCCGGGTGCCAGTGCCAGCTTCTAATGCTCATGAGCGTCCCACATCCATGTTAGGAGCCAGTCAGGATCCTTTGTTTAGTCCTGCTCCTTGTAATGACCACAAAGGCTCCAGGGGTCCTCCTTTTTATTTGCCGGCTCCAGTTCAAGCCACAGTTTACTACAGACAATTCTCCTTCAGCTCTGCTGCTACCGCCACCAGGTTCCAAGCAGCTGATCCAAGAAGCCTCTTCAGGTCCCAAGCAACTGATTCAAGATGAATCTTCAGGTTCCAAGCAACTGATTCAAGATGAATCTTCAGGTTCCAAGCAACTGATTCACGAAGCCTCTTCAGGTTTCAAGCAGCTAATTCCAGTGTCTCCAGGGTCCAAACAGCTGACTTCTGATGCATATCCAGGGTCCAAGCAGCTGATTCCGGATGCCTCTCCAGTGTTTTCGCAGCTGATTCCAGTGTCTCCAGGGTCCAAACAGGTTACTTCTGACGCATTTCCAGGGTCCAAGCAGCTGATTCCGGATGCCTCTCAAGTGTTCTCGCAACTGATTTCAGTGTATCCAGGGTCCAAGCAGCTGATTCAAGACGCTTCTTCAGGGTCCTCGCAGCTGATTCAAGTCTCTCCAGGGTCCAAGCAGCTGACTTCTGACGCCTCTCCAGGGTTCAAGCAGCTGAATCCGGACATCCCTCCAGGGTTCAAGCCGCTGATTCACGACGTCCCTCCAGGGTTCAAGCAGCTGACTTCTGATGCTTCTGTTCCTGAGATGGCGCCCCCCGATGGCGCTCCTGTTCCCGAGTTGGCGCCCCCTGATGGCGCTTCTGTTCCCGAGTTGGCGCCCCCTGATGGCGCTTCTGTTCCCGAGTTGGCGCCCCCTGATGGCGCTTCTGTTCCCGAGTTGGCGCCCCCTGATGGCGCTTCTGTTCCCGAGTTGGTGCCCCATGATGGCGCTTCTGTTCCCGAGTTGGCGCCCCCTGATGGCGCTTCTGTTCCCGAGTTGGCGCCCTCCGATGGCGTTCCTGTTCCCGAGTTGGCGCCCCCCGATGGTGTTCCTGTTCCCGAGTCGGCACCCCTGATGGCGCTTCTGCTCTCAGGCCGGCACCTCCGGAGGGTGCTTCTGAACTCTTGTTGGCATCCCAGAAGGTGCTTCTGCTCTAGAGTCGACGCCCCCGATAGCGCTTCTGCTCTCAAGTCAGCACCCCCAGAGGGTGTTTCTGAACTCTCGTCGGCACCCCTAGATGGTGCTCCTGGCTCTTCGTCAGCGCCCCCCCGACGGCGCTTCTGAACTCTCGTCAGCACCCCTAGATGGTGCTCCTGGCTCCTCGTCAGCGCCCCCCGACGGCGCTTCTGAACTCTCGTCGGCACCCCTAGATGGTGCTCCTGGCTCCTCGTCAGTGCCCCCCTATGGCGCCTCTGAACTCTCGTCGGCACCCCTAGATGGTGCTCCTGGCTCCTCGTCAGCGCCCCCCGACGGAGCTTCTGAACTCTCGTTGGCTTCTGGATTTCCGTCGACAGCCCGCTTTACAGCATTTTTATCATGCCTGCCTCGGAACTTTCTTAACTACTTCAAATTTGCCCCTCAGGGTCCAGGACCTCCTTGTTTTTATTTTTTATTTTTTTTAAGGCACTCCAGGAGTAGTGCCTTTAGGGAGGGGCATCTGTCACACTTGGAGCCTTTGTGTGCTCCAGTGTGCCTATGTGCCACACCCCTCTCTCACTGGGAGCACACGCTGTCTCCTGCCACACCCTCTCTTACAATTGGTTCATTTGAACTAATTAGCTCCAGCTGCTCCTGATTTAAGGAGGCAGCTTCTTCACAGACTCTGGGAACTATTGAGCTATTTTGGACTTTTGTTTTATGTGGTATGGGCCTTGTTTCTAGCTATATTCCTAGCTCTTGTTTAGCCATGTTCCTAGCTCTTGTTTAGCCATGTTCCTAGCTCTTGTTTAGTCTAGTTTATAGCTTTTGTGTTCTGCTTTCGTTATTAATAAAACCTTGGTTCATTTAAACATCTCTGCGAGTGTGTCCACCCCTCTTGTCTCGGTCCATAGCCCCGGCGTGACAGTTTCTCACAAACTTTTACTTGCATCTATTTTTATTTTTTACTGCAAGTTTTCAGAAAAATGTTTGAAAGATTGATATCATTTGTTTTGTCCTTACACTGTGACAGTTTTATAGTTTGTTTTTCATTTACAGTTTTTACGTTTGTGTAGCAAGTGAGACTTTAGAAAACATGCTGTTTGAAAGACATTTTGTCCACTGAACTGTAAGTAAAAAATGCATTTCCATTAATTGAGCTAAACAAATAAAGTTTGACAAAAATGTTGTCTGTCTGTTATAGTGGTTTTTGTATATGGTAATCATTGATGTTGAATTGAATAATGTAAAATTATTTTGCATTTTATAATATAACCAAAACTCATCTGCCATATTGCTCTAGAATTGACTGTGTATGGTCTGCTTTATGGGATCTATTGGTTACACCTGCAAACCTATGCATCCAAATGTAAAGCACTTGGGTGTAGCTTTGAGACAATGGCCATGCCCAAATATCAATTATTAAAGTTGTATGTTTCCTTCATCTACCACAGGTAGTTAGGAATTATCTCTAATTTCACAAGTGTTGTCTCGCGTCAGCGACAGCAACTTGTCTTGCAAACCTAGGTTGGGGCTTATGCTAAAATAACATACAGGTTTTGATGAGATGTATACACCAGCAGTATTAATTAAACAATATAGCCGATGATATAAACTGACAAAGGACAGAGTCTGTTAAGCATGTAGACATAGATCGCTTTAGACCAAACACAGCACTACTAGAAGACGACAAAATATTAAGTAAATATACGGTGGGACAAAGGTCTCCTTCACTGTTTTACCTAAGTGGAGGCAAGAACTGAACCACTCAGTGGCTTTAAGTTCATTAATAATATAAAAAAAATTTAATATTAGTCACACGCAGTGGTGTATAGTAACAAAGTAATAATACTTCGTTATAGTACTTAAGTAGTTTTTTGAAGTACTTGTACTTTACTGGAGTATAAACATTTTCAAAAAACCAAATTGTGTACTTTTACTCTGTTACATTCGCTGTATGTAAATTCATTACTCGTTACTACAAAATGAAAGTTAAATGATGTGGGATGTGTGACGAACTGCACGCTGGTTTGGTGAATCTGTGCTTGTGAGTTAGACGGTGGTTAAACACATTAATGCGCATGTGCAAACGTGCTCTAAAAGCTATCAGAGTTTTCTAAAAGTGCGCCGTTCACCCAAAGACCCGCAAATATGGACATTTCAGAAGCTCCCCGTCCAGCACACTGATGTAAGTTAACAATGATTAACAAAGTAAAGCTGTAGCATCAGCGTTTTTTTAATATTATTAGCATTAACATTGTTCAGATATCTACCTACCATTTTTACCGATTACATTCGTACCACAAATAAAACATTTCATAAATCATTAAATTGTTTGGAATTCATTGACTGCAAAACTCATGAAGACACGTCCATTATTTTTAAAAACTCACCTACAGACAAATATTTCCTCAGATAACTTCTGTATTAGACCGGCAGAGGAGAGATTCATGGTGCTGATGAACATGCAGCAGGTCTTTAACCCTTTAATGATCTCAACAAGAACTCAACTTATCCAACTTATTATTAATGATTTTTCAGCTGTTGGCTTCAAGTTAGAAATGGTGTTTTCTTAAAGTAAGAATAGCAAAAAAATTTTAGTTTAACACATGCCATTTAGTGAGTAGATACAGCCCAAAAAAGATTATTTAAATACAGCTTATTTTACTCAAATATTTTGATTTAAAATAATGGTTGAACAGATCATTAAAGGGATAAAAGTGCCACACGTTTTATTAAACTCTCCTGAGTTTTGCTTTAAATTAATTATGCCAAAATTACTGTTTTTGTTAATGAAAAATACTACCCAAATAAAAAAATGGGACAGTATAGAAAATGCAAATAGATGCAGTGTTTCTTACATTTACATCGACTCACATTCTAAAAACGTTGGAACAGGAACATTTAGGGCTAGTAATAAGTTAAAAAAACAAGTAAATAATGTCATGATTTCAAACAGGTGATGTCAACAGTTGATTATGATCATGAATTGGCACAAATCATGTTCAGATGAAAGGAAGAAAACAGGTTAATTGTTAAGGTGGTTTACAGGCTTAAAAGAACAATCTTTATATTTAAAATGACCGCTTTAATTTATACTAACAGCATTTACTTTTACTTCAACTTTTAATACTTAAGTATATTTAATATCAAATTACTTTTGATACTTAAGTACATTAAACATCAGATACTTTTAGACTTTTACTCAAGTAATATTCTAAAAGGTGACTTTTACTTCCATCAAAGTAAATTTCTGGTAAGATACTTGTACTTTTACTCAAGTATGGCCTTCCGGTACTGTAAATGTGACAGCATTAATTTATAGTTACCGCTTAAATGGTGTGGCTTTTTACAAGTTATTCTTCTAATACCTAAATCCTGGAATCTCGCAGCGAATTGGTATAGAACGCAACTAAGATTTGGACCTTCACAAACCGAAGCACGCTGAAAACTTTATTAACGCACACACAAGCACGTTTAGTGGAAACCATTTGTTTTAACACAACGCACAGATTTGTTCTTTAAAGCACACACAGAGGTGTTTAATATGAACAAAAACAGTTTCATATATGAAGTAATTTCATTTAAATCACAGCTTATAGTGGAGTTCGATCACAGTTCAGCAAGGTTTAGTTCAATATTTCACGCACGTTTATCGCATTTAGAATGCCAGGCATCTCACACTCAAATCCTAATTTTGGACAGGTTTATCAGCATGCATTTAGTGCGTGGATTTTAACTATTAGATTTTATTTCCATTCCTCACACCGGGCACCAGTATATGTTGCATTAATTGGATAAAATAATAATCGATTAATTAATTATATAATTAATAGCCTTTAGAACGGAGCACCACCAGCGATTTTGGATTTAAAGGTTGATCGCTGGAAAACCTCAGTTTAAACATATCACTCTCTTGTTTAATGTGAGTACATAAAATGGACTATTCCTCTCATCTAAGTAATTAAAAACACTGTGCTAAGTTGCATACCATTATAATATCTATTAAACAAACAATAACATAACGAATACAACGGTTATTAATTAAATGGCCTAAGAGTCATGCATACATTGTTAGATGAACAATTATGTGAAATTAGGGTGATATTTATGATTGAGTGATGGTGAAAGGAAACCAAAAGATTTTGGGCGATCGCTTATTAAACAAAACGAATTAAATCGTGTAAAGAAACCCAACAGATCACCGTTAGCATTTGAAAAGCGTTTACCTGTCCGCTGAAGTTATCGGCAACATGAGCTCTAGAGCCAAGAGTACCCAGGATCGGCGGTTCCTCGCGTTAGGGCCTGATTCATGGAGGCATGGCCTTCTCTGCCATCTCAGACATCTCCCAGGCTTTACGACATCGCAACCGCAGGTTCAAAGGGATTCCACTCGGGCTCGAGCACTTTTTTCTCTCCGTAGATAATCTTCAACACGGATCACAGGCTAGCACGCTTCAGGCAGCTCCACAGGACTTTGGATTTGATACACGACGCGAACACTTTCGTTCCAACCAAATTTGTTAATTTGAGCGGCTAGCGAGCATGCTAACACCATGCAGCCTTTTGTAGACGGCCTCCTCAAACTCCCTCCAACTTTCTCCAACTTCCAAACTCCAAACTTACCCCATTTTACTGAACTGAACTAAAAACTAATATGAAAACGCTGCCTTTTTTGAATCACCAGCAAAGGGTGGGGTTGCCGAAGTTAGAACCAATCAGTTTGAATCAGTTTGAGCTCACGTGACAACAGGTTTCCTCCCACCATGTACTTTTAACTACTGCTAATGCCAAGTTCACACTACATGACTTTCCAAGTCGTCAGGTCGCTGTACAGTTCACACTATACAACTGAATCTCCTGCACTCGGGAGTCTTTCAGTCGGTGTATATTTCACACTACACGACTGATCGGCGACAGGGGGTTTCACACTACACGATCCATCACCAACTGGAATCGCAGGCGAGCTTCTCTGGTCTCCCTTTTTTTCTTTCTTTCTTTTTTTTTTTTTTTACAAAAACACACGTGAGAAGTGACGAGAAGTTTAATGATACCACGTCCAAAAAAATTAATTTCAACAAGTATCAAGAGATCAAAGGGTTTGTGCGCTGATGTGCAGCGTAATATCAAGGAGGAAAAATAAATGAATCTGAGTGGATTTGGCAACACGAACAGTATATGGCTTGTTCTGTAGTAAGTTTTGCAATGCAGCGTGGGTATTATGTTTTGTAGAGGACGATCAAATCAGAAATACGGTAAAACGTGTGTGTGTCGGTGTATCCTGATATAAACTATATTAATTAAGCCCCTGTCCCCTGTCCTCTCCTGCATTTCCCCTCACGCTGTATCCTGTGTTCTCATTGGCTGTTTGACATGTCACTCATTCCCAGTTGCCCGTCTGAGATCAGATAGCTGGCGTGCTAGAAAACTCAATCCAGTCGCTGAGCGCTCAGCGAGCCGGTCGGGTCGAGTTGTTGGATAGTTCACACTTAGCGACTGAGAGCCGAGTTTTGATCGCCGAGCAAACGCTGAGTTGCTCCCGACCCGGAAAATCAATCGCCGACCAGTCGCCGAGCGAAAATCAGGGCAAAAATCGTGTAGTGTGAACTAGGCATAAGATACAACAATACATGAGTTGGTTAAGTTGGTTCACAAATTAAGTTTTGTTAGAGTTAGATCTTTGTGGAAGTTATTCCAATGCAACTCTTAATATTATCTAAAATTATAAAAGAAAATCTAAACAGTCATTCATGGATTACACAAGTACAACATACAGAAATCAATACATATTGGAATTCAAGCATATGGTACAGATGTTCACATCTTTGTATACGATAGTAGTTTTTGGCACTTGTATGGGATCCATGAAGAGTAAATAAAACATAAACAAAATAACCACAGGTCACTTGTATTATAAAACATACAAGTTTGTAAAGGTAATTGTTAAAGGTTCTTTGGTTAGAATTAATTTGGTTTAGTTAATTTTCCATATTGTTCCAGTCCCTGAATTTCAGAGTATGTGTGTGTGTGTGTGTGTGTGTGTGTGTGTGTGTCAGGACACATTGTCTCTGGCCTCTGGAGTCATAAAAGTGGCTTAGGGGGTTAGCCAGTGTGGGGGTTAAAAGCCAGGTGCCAGCTTGGCTAAAAACTGCAGTAAATCCAGGTTCTCTAGGTGTAAACAAAGAGTCAGATTTATGAGGGAGTTGATGAGACATCTGGCTGGTCATGATGGCACCAGAAGCTGAACAGGAATGTCCATGGTGTGCAGTTTGGGTTAAGATCACCCAAGGATCCTGGGGAGTAGCATGTCCAGGCCAAACGGCCTTCTAATGAAGGGTAGGTGTAAGAAGGGTTTTAGGGTTCCCTCTGGGGGATCAAAAACTTTTTTGAAGATAAACAGACATGGAGATCTCCAGAGAAAACTGAAGATAAGTTCTATCATTTTTCTGCTACATAAGCTCGGAAATCTGATCCACTGTGCTCTGTTCCGGATTTACCCATTCCCCAAACAGCTCCTTTAGGCGCACATAAAGTTCCTTTGGTGATTCTCCCGGTAGTATTTCAGTTGAACGGAACCTCTGTCTGTATGTCTATGCATTAATATCATAGTTTTTTAGGATAGGGTCTTTTACTCTTTGATAATCATCCGAGTCCTCTTTGTCCATAGCTACAAAAGCACTGCAGGCTTTTCCAGTGAGAAAGGGCACCAATCTGATTTTCCATGTTGACTCTAGCCATTGGCACTCAGCAGCAATACGCTCAAATATTGTTAGAAAGTGCTCCACGTTATCCTCCTTTGTGAGTGGGTGCAACTTTGGTTCTACCATGCAGACCCCAACACCTCGCTCTGATGGCACGTGTGGTGACATCGCTCTGGACCTGGATGCTTCGCTGCCCTCCCGGATGTCTCCAACCTGGCCCTGGAGTAGCTGAAACTGGTGCTGCATACTCCGCCAGCATTGGTCCTGCGGTGCCATCTCTTGCTCCAGCTTTTCATCCCAGGTTGCTTGCAACTTCAGCAGAGCCTTTACTAGTCCCGTCAGTTCCGCCACCATGCTCTCCGCTGAGCTTCCAGTTGCAGCTGTAGGCCTTTGGTCTTCTGCTGCACTTGCCATGTCCAGGTCGCCATCTTGTCTTTGGAGCCATTTTTTTCAGTCTCCTCAAGCAAATGCTTTTACTCCTGACACCGATGTGTGTTTACTTCTGACACCAACTGGGAGTAGAATGGCCGCGCGGTGATGTAAAAGGAGGCTACTTGAGTCAGGATGCCACAGAATGAGGGATCACCCTCTTTTATTAGCCCCCCTTTGGTCAAAAAAAAAAAATTAACTGCTCAATAATCAATACATAATATTTAAAAAAAATAAAGAAGTTCAAGTCTATAGATGCTCTCCACTCAACCTCTCAGTAGGGTGGCCAGCCATCCGGCTTTAGGTCAGACAGTCCGGTTTTTCAGCTGCCAGTCCTCCGCCCATGCAACCCTAGGACGGACACTTAAAAACCCTCTTTTTGGAGTGAACTGGTTACATTTTTGATCAATAGTATCTGTCATTGGCTCAGGTACATGTCAAAACAAATGCTCGCCCACCACTGGCCAATCGCAGACGGTCCGCCCTCTATATGCTAGTCTGTGATTGGGTGGTTGAATTTCGCCCGCTCGCTCTGTTCTGCATACACCTCTACTTGAGTCAATTAGTAAACCTTTGGAGGCAGCGAGGAACAGACTTAAATATCAAAAGTAGACACAACATGGTGAGTAAAACACTAAATTGTTATAGAATTCTTGCTTAAATTGGTCAAAAAATCTGTTATATGTGTTATGGTTTAATTCTGTGTGTTGCAGTATCATGTCCCCCTGGTCCTGGTACTATGGACTATGGATGTGGGTGGCCACCCTACCTCTCAATCTAGACTGACTATATACAGTGTATCACAAAAGTGAGTACACCCCTCACATTTCTGCAAATATTTCATTATAACTTTTCATTGGACAACACTATAGACATGAAACTTGGATATAACTTAGAGTAGTCAGTGTACAACTTGTATAGCAGTGTAGATTTACTGTCTTCTGAAAATAACTCAACACACAGCCATTAATGTCTAAATAGCTGGCAACATAAGTGAGTACACCCCACAGTGAACATGTCCAAATTGTGCCCAAATGTGTCGTTGTCCCTCCCTGGTGTCATGTGTCAAGGTCCCAGGTATAAATGGGAAATTCTCTGTTCTAGCGCCCAAATGGTGGAACGAACTTCCTCTGTCTGTCCGAACAGCTGAGTCTCTTGCTGTCTTTAAAAAACGATTAAAAACACACCTTTTTACTAAACACTTAGGCTGATTTGTACTTATTTACTAACACTTTATTCCAATCTTTTCCATTTAAAAAAAAAAAAAAAAAAAAAAAAAAAAAAAAGGCACTTTGGTTCTAACAGGTTTTAGCAGAGTTGTGTTCGTCGACTGTTGTCTATCTAAACTTAAGGAATGAAATGTTCACTATGGAAGCACTTCTGTAAGTCGCTCTGGATAAGAGCGTCTGCTAAATGCTGAAAATGTAAATGTAAATGGGGAGCAGGGCTGTTAAATTTGGTGTTTTGGGTACAATTCTCTCATACTGGCCACTGGATATTCAACATGGCACCTCATGGCAAAGAACTCTCTGAGGATGTGAGAAATAGAATTGTTGCTCTCCACAAAGATGGCCTGGGCTATAAGAAGATTGCTAACACCCTGAAACTGAGCTACAGCATGGTGGCCAAGGTCATACAGCGGTTTTCCAGGACAGGTTCCACTCGGAACAGGCTTCGCCAGGGTCGACCAAAGAGGTTGAGTCCACGTGTTCGGCGTCATATCCAGAGGTTGGCTTTAAAAAATAGACACATGAGTGCTGCCAGCATTGCTGCAGAGGTTGAAGACGTGGGAGGTCAGCCTGTCAGTGCTCAGACCATACGCCGCACACTGCATCAACTCGGTCTGCATGGTCGTCATCCCAGAAGGAAGCTGACGCACAAGAAAGCCCGCAAACAGTTTGCTGAAGACAAGCAGTCCAAGAACATGGATTACTGGAATGCCCTGTGGTCTGACGAGACCAAGATAAACTTGTTTGGCTCAGATGGTGTCCAGCATGTGTGGCGGCGCCCTGGTGAGAAGTACCAAGACAACTGTATCTTGCCTACAGTCAAGCATGGTGGTGGTAGCATCATGGTCCTGGGCTGCATGAGTGTTGCTGGCACTGGGGAGCTGCAGTTCATTGAGGGAAACATGAATTCCAACATGTACTGTGACATTCTGAAACAGAGCATGATCCCCTCCCTTCGAAAACTGGGCCTCATGGCAGTTTTCCAACAGGATAACGACCCCAAACACAACCTCCAAGATGACAACTGCCTTGCTGAGGAAGCTGAAGGTAAAGGTGATGGACTAAACCCAATTGAGCACCTGTGGCGCATCCTCAAGTGGAAGGTGGAGGAGTTCAAGGTGTCTAACATCCACCAGCTCCGTGATGTCATCATGAAGGAGTGGAAGAGGATTCCAGTAGCAACCTGTGCAGCTCTGGTGAATTCCATGCCCAGGAGGGTTAAGGTAGTGCTGGATAATAATGGTGGTCACACAAAATATTGACACTTTGGGCACAATTTGGACATGTTCACTGTGGGGTGTACTCACTTATGTTGCCAGCCATTTAGACATTAATGGCTGTGTGTTGAGTTATTTTCAGAAGACAGTAAATCTACACTGCTATACAAGTTGTACACTGACTACTCATATCCAAGTTTCATGTCTATAGTGTCGTCCCATGAAAAGATATAATAAAATATTTGCAGAAATGTGAGGGGTGTACTCACTTTTGTGATACACTGTATATTAGGGCTGTCAAACGATTAAAATTTTTTATCGCCAATAATCTCAGAATTTCATATAGTTAATCGCGATTAATCGCATTAAAAAAAAATCTGTGTAAATGTTATAGAAAACAAGGATTTTTAAGTGAAATGTTACAATTAAAATGGTGAACACATTTTATGCTAAATGTACTTATGTTAAAAACTGCTGGGACAAGAGAAAACTGTAAGAGAGTTTTATTTACTCACATACTAGGCAGTAATACTATCCAGCAGAGACCCTTGACTTCGTATAAATGTCAGATTGTAGGTTAAAATTTCTCCATCAGCAAACATTGTGAGTGTGTTTTGACCCTTTGGGGCTTCCATAGTGCATGGAATAGCATGCTTGGCTAACAGTATGACTCTAGCTGTTTGCTATTCGCTATTGTAACAGAAGAAGTAATAAAGTGTTCTGCTCTTGTGAATATACAGTGTATTTATTTCTTTATTAAGCAAGTGCATCATTACAATGCTCGGTTACATTATGTTAACAAACCGCAAATGAAACAAACGGTGGCAAGTCCGACGTTAAAACGTTGGTGCACGGTCAAGTCTCAACATGAACTACGGATGACTCGCAGGGCCAAATAGAATTTGCGTTAACTGCACTATTTTTTTTAATCACGTTAAATTGAGATTGCGTTAATGCGTTATTATCGCGTTAACTTCGACAGCCCTAATATATATATATATATATATATATATATATATATATATATTATATGTTATATAATCTTATATAATCTTATATAATCTATTTTACTAAATAATCATAATTACAAGGTGTTAATGTATTTTACTAAAACCTCTGTGACAATCTTATATAATATAAAAGCACATCTGTACAGTATTTACACTTTCCAATTTTTCCTTGAAAATCCAGCTCTTGCTGCACGCGAGATCTTATGCGCCACGCTACGGAAACCCAGAAATAGTCCTCGCGCACCTTTCTCCTTTTTTTTCGGACATCCCGCAAAACGGCTGCAAGACGATTATTCGGTAAGTTCATGAAGAGGTTTATTTTATTTTATTACTATTATTGCAGTAATGTAGATTTTAAATTTAAAATGGCCACCCCAAGAAGTTTACTGAAGTTGCGTTTTTTTTCTGTGTTTACAGATTCCAGTCCATGAATTATGTTCTCCGGTTTTCCCGCACACCAACACCATCGTTATATTTATAATAAAGTTTCTTCAAAGCATATCTTGAGTCTTTGAGTCTTTTTCCATATGCAACGGACAGCAGCTCCGTTACAAAAGGCCCTAATGCACATCCTACAAGTCTTCACCTGCCGACTGTGAATTACCCTAAAGTACTGGGGACCCTCCACAGTTGAAAATCTTGTACTGTATGGTAGTGACGCAACTTCTTTTGGAAAACGAACCTTAGCAATTTTAGTCCCGTCCGTTATATCCGTTCCCGGGTAAAAACGTTGCCTTATCGGTTGTAATAGTACAACCCGCCACAGTCTTAGTTTTTGCAGAATTTCTTCATCTGTTATATATGCAGGTATGTAAGAATGAGACTACTATATCCATTGTATGCAACTGTCTCACCTCACACATATTTCCTTTTATCAGTATTCCTTGTAGTATTTCCTCCGTTGTTCTTCTGTCGATAAGTGTTAGTTCATACTCATTTGCTTGCCTCGTTCTGAATGCCAGCAATTTCCCATTCCATTTATCACTTCCTTCATAATTTCAGTCGGGCTGACATTTACCAACCGTTTCCAGGATCAAAGTTTAATTTGTTCACTTCGTTGTCCACTGCTATTTTCCATGCGAGTGTTGATATCTGTATGATCCATAGTAGTTTTCTTCTTTGTGTTAGAATCTATTGTTGTAACCAAAAGCAAAAATATCTTCCTCTCCCCAGTCAGCAAAGCTGCTGGGGAGTACAAAACTTTATACAAAACAAAAATAAAAAAAGATTGGAATTATTAATCTCTTTTTTGTAAAACAGTCACAAACACACTGGGAGAGCCTTTCCCTCCCAAACTGCAGGTCAAAAGGTCACTTCCTGTCACCACTAGGAGGCACACGAGATCAGGCGTTCTCAAGGTGGTGCGGCCATAAGCGAAAGAGGCTGGATTTAAAGGCCTGTTAGAGCTAGCCAGCTGCTAGATAACAGATAAATGACACTTAATGAATGGGGCTGAAACAAAAAAATGAAAAGCTTACAGCACTCGGTATTCCCAGGCGGTCTCCCATCTAGGTACTGACTGAGCAAAATTTTGCTTAGCTTCTGAGATTGAACGAGATTTTTTTTTTTTTTTTTTTTTTTTTTATTGAATCATTTCATTATTTTACAAAACGAGACATTACAAATATTCATACATACATAGTATTCATACATGTGTTTATACATAGTTTCATCAAAATTCAACAATGTTAAAAAGCTTTTTTTTTTTTTTTTTTTTTTCTTTTTCTTTTTTAATTAAAGTTAATATCATTTCATAAATACATTAAAATTCGACTTAAATAAATTAAATTATATTAATTAAATACATTTGGGTAATTTGAGTTGCACCTTTTCCCAATCTACTTCTACAAATGGGTTGTTATTTACAATTAAAGCATAAAAAGTTTCTGGTTCGCCTATCATGTTAAAATAGTCTAATAGGTCCTTGAATGTTTTTTTCAGTTTATTTTCAAACACATCACATACAGATATGACATTTCCTTTATGCTTTGCAATATTTTTCCTTTTTATTATTGCTTGTTTGGCCTCAGCTAAAATTATGTTTAATGCAAATGTGTTTTTTGTTTTTCCATTAAAACCAAATAAAAACAGGGGTTGCCATTCAGTCTGTTCCTCTTGTTTCTTGTTTAAAAATGCTGTTGTTATTTTCTTTATTTTTGTTAAAAAACATTTTAATTGTTCACAGTTAAAAAACATGTGTTTGAGTCCTTCATCTTCTTTAAAACATACTTTACATTTGGCGTCTTCTGCTAGTCCTATTTTGCACATTCTCATTTCATTAAAAATACAGTTATGTCTTAAAAGAAAATCAAAGTTTTCAAGCTGTAAATTTTTAAAATGTTGTCTAGTATTTTTAAAAATATCTTCTGCTTCTAGGTTTGGGAACAGCCTTCTCCAGTATTCTTTTGCTCTTGGTTCCACCCACGCTTTTTGTATTAAAACAGTGTATATTTTTTTCAAGGTACAGCTTTCAATTGGAATTGTTTCATTTTTCATTTTTACTTTGATGTTCCAAATTAAGTTTTCACTTGTTTCTTTTTTCCCTATATGTTTTTCAATTTCACTTATCCAATCCTCCGGTATTGCTTTTTTTAATTTTTCATAGTTATTTTGAACTTGGGTTTTGTTAACTGTGTTCTCGTTGGTTTCTAGTGCATCGTATATTGCTTGCGTGGGTAGAAATCCTGATCTAACTTCATATAAAACATCTTTTACTTGGCGCACCCCTGCTTGGAACCAGTCTCTAAAAAATAGCTCTCTGCCCTCATTTAAAATCATTGGGTTAAAAAACAGCGGCTGGTTTAAAAACTGGTTCCTTTCTTTTACCTCTATATCTAAAAAATCCATTAAATCTCTCCATGCTCTAAAAACTTCTTTGTAAAACTCTGGTATGTTTTGTGTCATTTGCTCATTCATTTTCATGCTTAAAACATTAAAATCCATCCCTCCTCCTCCACATTTGTTCATTATTTCTCTAAAGCATTCCTTCCATGCTTGTTCATCTTGATTTAAAAATTTTCTTACCATTTTAATTCTCAGTGCTTTTATTCTTGTAAAAACATCTAAAAGTTTGAGTCCTCCTTGCTCTACTGGCCCTATTAAAGTGTCGTATGCAATTTTTGCCGGTTTCCCATCCCATAAAAAGTTTAAAACGATCGCTTTTATTCTTTTTAACACCCAATGAGGTGTACTAGTGACATTAAGAGCATACCAAGCTTTGGATAAAAACAGTGTGTTTAAAATCAGTACCTTCCCTTTTAAAAATACTTCTCTCTGTTTCCAAAAATGTAATCTGTTTTCCATCTTTTTTAAAATCTCCTCCCAAATTTCATCCCTTGCTTTGATTTCATTTTCCCCCATTCTGATTCCCAAGATTTTAAGCTGTGTTACCTCTTTAAATTGTATTTCTGTAGGTTTTGAGTCTGTGTTCCCTATTTTCATGTAAACCGTTTTTTCTTTATTAACTCTGGCTCCTGTCCCTTTACAGTATTTTTCAAAAGTCTCCATAGCTTTCTGAATGCTCTTAACGTCCCTTAGTGTTAGTGTTGTGTCGTCTGCATACTGAAATATTTTATGTTCTTTTGTTAATAAGATCCCTTTTGTTTCTCTGTCAGCACTGATAGCCAAACCCAGGGGTTCTGCTGCTAATGTATATAGCAGCGCTGACAGAGGACATCCTTGCCTTATTGATCTTGTTATTGGTATAAACTTTGTTAAAAAACCATTAATCTTTACACAACTGTGTATATTTGAATAGAGACATCTCAGCCACTGTACAAAAATGCTTCCAAATTCAAATGTTTCTATTAAATTAAATAAATATTCATGTTCTACTCTGTCGAAGGCTTTTTCAAAGTCTATGCTTACTATGTATCCTGTTTTTTTATTTTCCTTCATGTGCCATATTATATCCCTGATGTTACTCACCGTGTCTGAGATGTCTCTATTCAACACTCCGTACGCTTGGGTTGTTGTTATTACTCCTGGTAATACTTTTTTTAACCTGTTTGCTAAAATTTTTGCTATTATTTTATAATCCGTGTTAAGCATGCTGATTGGTCTGTAATGTTTTAAAAGTCTTTTATCTCCGTTTTTCTTATATAAAATTTTTATCATTCCTAATTTCATACTCCTACTTAGTTCTCCTTTTTGTTGAATCTCATTAAAAACTTCTAGTAAAATCGGAGTTAAAACACTTTTAAAAACCTTGTAAAATTCGCTTGGTAGGCCGTCCAGCCCTGGACTTTTACCACTATTTAACTGTGATATTGCTTCTTCTATTTCTTCTTCTGTTATGTCTTTGTTGCACATCACTTTGTCTTCCTCTGGCACTTTTTTTTGTATATGATTTAATAAAAATTGCTTGTCTGTATTATTTACTCCTTCTTTTTGAAACATGTTTTTATAAAAGTCTGCAACTGTTTCTAATATTTCATTTGTTTCTTTTACTTCTATTGTGTCATTTTTTAAAATACTTTTAATTATGTTTGCTTTTTGTTTTGTCTTTTCTAGGTTAAAAAAGAATTTGTTGCACTTTTCTCCCTCTATCATATATTTTATTCTACTTCTTATCATTGCTCCCCTGTATTTTTGTTCTTCTATATTTTTCAGTTCTTCTTCTAGATTTAGCACTTTGTTTAAGTCCCCTGCTCCTGTAGCTACTTTAGCTTGTTCATATTGTAATTTTTTGTGTATCATATTTTCGTTGGCTCTTTTCATTCTTTGTAATTTTTTGCTGTGTTCTATTGTGTAGTTTTTTATTTGTAACTTTAGATTGTCCCACCATAACAATTTTTCGTTGATAAAAAGTTTATCTTTAATGCTATTTACTATGATGTTTTCTACTTCTATTTTGTACAAACTGTTTTTTAAAATATCTGTATTTAAAACCCATACACCTTTTCCTCTTTCTATTTTGTCCATATCTATGTGAATAAATAAAAACTCATGGTCACTCAGTGTGGTTTTTTTATAAAAAATTCTTTTTACATTATTTTCTATATCTTTGTTACTTAGAAAGAAGTCTATTCTACTTTGTTTCAAACTTCCTTGCACTGTTTGTCTTCTGGAAAAGTCAATTGTTCCCTTGTTTCGTCTTCTCCAGACATCTACCAGACAATATTTTTGTATTATTTTATTTAAACTGTCTCTGCCTTTGTCTTCTTTATATATCATTGCACTGTCTATATCAATTCTATTTAAAACTGTGTTAAAATCACCAATTAAAATCACATTGTTCCATTTTTCCATTAAGATGTCTAAGTTATTATAAAATGCCTTTTTACTATATTCTTCATTAGGTGCATGCAAATTACATAAAACAAACTGTTCATCTTCTAATGTTACTTTTAAAACCAAAAGCCGACCTTCTTTGTCTTTATACAATTCCTCTATTTTATTCCCTACTTCTTTTTTGATTAGTGTTGCTACTCCTCTTTTCCTTTTTGTATCATTGTTAAAAAATATATCACCATTCCACTTTTGTTTAAAACATTCTACTATTTTTTCATCCCACATTGTTTCCTGTAAACATATTATGTCTGCTTTTTCTGTTTGTGTTTTTAGCTTCTCTAATTTTTGTAAACAGCTTAATCCTCTTATGTTAATTGTCACTATACTCAACATAAGAAGAATGAATAGTTTTAATAGGTTTACATTCATTTTTTCTCTTCTGATAGTAACTCTTCCTCCCTCTTTTTTCCCATTTTCTCTTTGATTTCTTGCCTTCTTTTCTTCTGTTTTTCTAGTACCTTTACTATATTTAGCTGTTTTTTACCACTTTTCATGTTTTTTGTTAAGTAGTGTATTTTCTTTACATCTTTTGTAGTGTCTTTTGATTTAATCTGATCATTTCTTACTATTTCCATTTGTTCCTCTTGGTTATACTGCTGTGCCCAGTCCATGCTGTCTTCTCCTTCTGCTGTTTGTGTGTTTTCTTCTCCTTTTGTCTGTTGGTCTTTGTCGTCATCACATTCTGTATGTTGAGCTTGTTGTTGTTCTTGTGCTGTGTTGTCCTCTGTTGTTGTCTTTGGTGTTTCTTCTGCCGTTTCTTCATGTGCTTGCGCTGTTTCTTCAGTTGTGTTTTCTTGTGTTTGCTTCTGTGGGGGGGTCCCCGCACCCTCTGCTGTTTCCTCTCCATGCTTACCCATCTCTTCCTCTGTTTCACAGACACAGCGGATTAGTGCCTTATTACAGTCAGGGCATCTTGTTGCTTGGCATTCTCTGGCGTAGTGGCCCTGCTCCAGGCACTCCCTGCATGTGAACTGGGGACAGCTTCGCATCACATGACCTGGGCTCATGCAGAGTCTGCAGACCTTGACCTGTTTGTCATGTATGACCCGATAGTACTGTGGACCATCCCCAGTTTCAAATCTTGCACTGTAGGGCAGTGAAACCACTTCCTTCGGGAACTTCACTCTAATGAATCTTGTTCCATCAGCTACCGTTGTGCCTGGGTAGAAGCGGCGACGAATCGGGAGGATCGGGGTTACCCCCCACTTCATCAGTTTATTCAAGATATCTGAGTCTTCTATATAAATTGGAAGGTTTAAAAAAGACACCATCATTTCTTTTGTACAAATTTTTCTGATTTCATAGTTATGTCCTTTAATAGTTAATCCATCTAATAAAACCTCACACGACTGTTCACTGTCCAAAGTTATTTCAAATTCCTTGTTTTGTCTTAGTCTTAGTCCTATTAGTTTCCCTGGTCCGAGTATCTTGTCCAGCTCTTTTATTAAATCACTGACTGTTAACTCTTCGTTTGTCGTGCTCGGTTCAATTATTAGCGTTGCTTCTTTTAGGTACTCACGTTGGTATTTTGGTTTTAGATTAAGTCCATTGTTCTGTGTCTCCTTGCTTTTTTTGTTTTCTCCATGATTTTCCATTCCATTTTCTTTCCCAGAAATATCTCCATTTTTTGGGCTGTCCATTTTCTTTATCCGTTGATCCTTTTCCGTGTCGAAGCCTTGTAATCCATCCATCTGTAACAAAGTGTTTGTTGGGTGATCCTTTATCCGTTGTCCTGTTTTCATTACTGAATTCATGCCGTTTGTTCCATCCATTTTTTTTTTTTTTTTTTTTTTTTTTTTTTTTTTTTTTTTAAAGAAAAGAAAAAGTAAATACTGGCTCCCCAAGCAGTAAAGCTGCCGGGGAGCTAAAAAAGAAAACTGAAAATAAACTTATTCAATATACAATTCTCTGTCAAAAGACAAAAGATAACCAAACAAAGAAAAGGTGTGGGAGAGCCTTTCCCTCCCAAACTGCAGTTCAAAGGTCACTTCCTGTCACCAGTAGATGTCGCTATCAGGCGTTCCCAAGGTGGTTTGGCCGTAAGCGAAAGAAGCTGGATTTAAAGGCCTGTTATAGCTAGTCAGCCAGCTATCTGAGTGCTAGCCAGCTATCTGTGCTGGAATTACATTGGAAGGCCTTTCATAGATAGATAGATAGATAGATAGAATAGATAGATAGATAGATAGATAGATAGATAGATAGATAGATAGATAGATAGATAGATAGATAGATAGATAGATAGATAGATAGATAGATAGATAGATAGATAGATAGATAGATAGATCCTTTATTATGCTAGCTAACAGCTAAATGACACTTCATGAATGGGGCTGAAACCCAAAAATAAAAAGCTTACAGCACTCAGTATTCCCAGGCGGTCTCCCATCTAGGTACTGACTGAGCCCAACCCTGCTTGGCTTCTGAGATCAGACGAGATCAGGCGTTCTTTTTTTTTTTCTTTTCTTTATTGAAACATTTCATTTTCTTACAAAACATTCATACATACATAGTATTCATACATGTGTTATACATAGTTTATACACATTACACATTATTTAACAATGTTAATATTAGGGTGCCTGCGGTAGCTGGCGAATGTATCCCGGGTTCCCGGCGAAGCAGGCATTACAGAGCTCAGCAAACGAAGGCCTTAAATAATAGCGTCGCACCTTTTGTTCTCTTTCCCTCATGTGGCAGCTCGTCCACGCTGCTTTCTTAGGGCCAGAAGGTTACCCCGGGTGATATAAGGTCATTCGGGTGTGTAGACCGCAAGGTCGAGGTAGTTAGTCTTTTGCTTTTACCTCTGTTAGGATTAGTGTGGTGCGACGCCGCGCAGCCCTCGTGCTGCTGTTGTTTTGACGCTTAACTTTAGCACAACCGCTGGGTTGTGACGCCGTTAAGCGTTCGGTTGTTCTGCCAGCAACCCCGGTTCGAATCCGCATCTATGAGTTTGCCTAACTAAACCATTTACTTTCTGTCTTTTTTCAGATCGGTGCGCTTCCACAGCTGCGACCCTCAGCGAAGTGTTCGCCGATCGCTACCTACCCTAGCCAACCGCTTTGCTGGGGCTTGTGTTCAGCGGGAGGTTTCTCTCCCTTCCACGTCAGCTCACTGTAGCGCCTTTAGCGCTTACACTCTCTCTCTCACCCGCGCTACAATAGCGCGGTGGTATCGCACCCGACTCTCACCCAGACGACCGGGGTTCGCGTCCAGCATTCATTATTTTCTCTTTTTCAGTTTTCGTTGTCTGCAGCGCCAGCAGCTTCCATCGGAGTTTCCGATTGGTTTTGTTTTTTCATTTTTTCTCTGTTTTCATTTCATTTGTCTTTAAAAAAATAAAATTATTATTTTATTTAAAATCTGCATTTGAGTCCTCTTTTCTCCCACGTAACAGAAAGGTGCGACCATTAAAATGGACTCAGCAGATTCCCCACCCGTTTCTGACGTGATACGCCATCAAGGGGTGGCGTTGGGTAGACATGAGATGGCCCTTAACGAGTTGGCACAGCGGGTAGCTGAGCTCACCCAGCGGGTGCCGACTTCGGAGCCTAGCTCTAATCCTTTGACCCACTCTCCCGCCCACACCGGAGAGTTTGGAATCAGCAACACTCCCATTCCTCCCCCCGAAAGATTTTCGGGGGAAGCCAAGAGATGCCGTGGATTTCTTCTCCAATGCTCACTAGCGTTCGAGCTGCAACCCTCTCGGTACCCCACTGAACGTTCATATCTCTTCTCTCAGGGAGAGCATTAGAGTGGGCTACCGCTCTCTGGCAACAAAACGCTCCCGAGTGCGCATCAGAAGGTACCTTTAAGGAGGCCCTTAAGGAAACCTTTTTTCACCCCTCAGGAGGCCGTGAGGCGGGTCCTCGGCTACTCGAGCTCACCCAAGGAGGTCGCTCGGTAGCAGACTATGTAATTGAATTTCGAACGCTAGCAGCGGAGTGTGGGTGGGATGAGGGAGCTCTTACTGCCATTTTCCATCGCGGCTTAACTAGTAAGATTAAGGACGAGCTGGCCACTAGGGACCTTCCTACCACCCTCAAGGCCCGATTACCCAACAGACAAAACCTCTCACGTTGCGTCTGCAAGATCACGAGGAACGGATCGCCTTTCTAGTGACTCACGTTCCTCACCTCCAGGTGGTTTTGGGGTATTCGTGGCTGCAAAGACACAACCCCCAGATCGACTGGGCTTCTGGGTCAATCTTCATCTGGGGAACACGGTGTCGAGACTCGTGCTTGCTTCAGGCAGGAACGACTCTCGACCCGCCAGTACCTAAGATGGAGATCCCGGATTTCGCCACAGTTCCTCCTGTGTACCATGATCTTCAGGAGGTTTTTAGCAAGTCCAGGGCGCAGGACTTGCCCCCCCACAGACCGTTCGACTGCGCCATAAACTTATTGCCCGGCACTATCCCTCCTAGAGGGCGCCTTTTCTCGCTCTCCGGTCCGGAGAAGGTAGCCATGGAGGAGTATGTGCGTGAGGCACTCAAACAGGGGTTTATCCGTCTTTCTTCCTCCCCGGCCGGGGCGGGGTTCTTTTTTGTTGGTAAGAAGGACGGTAGCTTACGCCCCTGTGTCGATTATTGCAGTCTAAATGCCATCACGATCAAGGATCGATACCCGCTGCCGCTGATGGCCACGGCTTTCGAAGCCCTTCAGCGAGCATCAGTTTTTACTAAGCTCGATTTACGCAGCGCGTACAATCTGATCCGGATCAGGCAGGGGGACGAATGGAAGACTGCATTCATTTGGTGATGCCCTTTGGGTTAATGAATGCACCTGCAGTCTTCCAGCGTTTTATCAATGAGGTCCTACGGGAGACCCTTGATAAGTTCATGTACATTTATCTAGACGATATTTTTATCTTTAGCCGATCCATCGACGAACATATAGGGCATGTCCGATGAGTTCTCCAGCTTCTGCTCGATCACCATCTTTTCGTCAAGCTGGAGAAGTCCGTCTTTCACTCCCCCATGGTTTCATTCCTGGGCTTCATTGTGTCACAGGGCGCCCTACGCATGGATCCGGCTAAAGTTAAATCGGTGGAGAATTGGCCAACTCCAAGTTCTGTTCGCCAAATGCAAAGGTTTTTGGGCTTTGCTAATTTTTTTAGGCGATTTATTCAAAATGTTAGCTCTGTCGCTGCTCATTTGACAGCCCTTACTGGTAAGGGTCCTTTCAAGTGGTCGGTGCAGGCCCAACAAGCCTTTGACAGGCTTAAAGCTCTCTTGACAACTGCTCCTGTCTTTCAGTTGCCCGACCCAGAGGAACCCTTCATGGTCGAGGTTGATGCCTCTGAGGTTGGGGTTGGGGCACTTTTGTCCCAGAGAGTGGGGCCAGAAAAGAAGCTGCATCTGTGTGCCTTCTTTTCGCACCGCCTGACTCCAGCTGAGCGAAATTACCCAGTTGGAGACAGGGAACTTCTAGCCATTAAGTTGGCATTAGACGAGTGGCGACACTGGCTCGAGGGAGCTAAACATCCATTCCTTGTCTGGACAGATCACAATAACTTGTCGTTCATCCAGCAGGTGAGAAGGATGAATTTTCGTCAGGCTCGATGGTCCTTATTTTTTGAAAGGTTCCATTTTACGCTGTCATATAGACCGGGATCCAAGAATGGCAAGCCGGATGCCCTGTCTAGACAGTGGGAACCGACCAGACCGGAGACCAAGCCTGATCCCGTGATTCCCTCGACCCAGATAGCAGCCCCAGTCACCTGGGGCATTTCTAAGGTCATTCGGGATGCCCAAAGGGCTGAACCCGACCCCGGTGGGAAACCTCCTGATAGACAGTACGTGCCTTCTACTGTACGTCGTCAGGTTTTTGAGTGGGCTCATTCTTCCCCTTTTGCGGCGCACCCAGGCGTGACTAAGTCCCTGGTTTTGCTGCGCCGAAGATTTTGGTGGCCGGGGATAGAGAACCAGGTACGTTACTTCGTCCGTGCCTGCACTGTGTACGCTCATATTGCCCTGGACTTTGTGACAGGCTTGCCAAAGTCCAGAGGTTCACGGCGGTATTGGTAATTGCCTGCACTGTGTACGCTCATATTGCCCTGGACTTTGTGACAGGCTTGCCAAAGTCCAGAGGTTCACGGCGGTATTGGTAATTGCCTGCACTGTGTACGCTCATATTGCCCTGGACTTTGTGACAGGCTTGCCAAAGTCCAGAGGTTTACCACCGGTTCACCAAGTCTTGCCTGTTTGTCCCGCTGCCCAAGCTACCATCCGCCCGCAGTTTGTGAGCCAGTGCTGGCGGGCCTTCTGCCAACTTATTGGCGCTAAGACCAGCTTATCCTCAGGTTACCACCCTGAGTCTAATGGGCAGTCGGAAAGGCTGATTCAGGACCTGAGCAAGATGCTCAGGTGCCTGACTGCAGGGAATCCGGCCACATGGTCCGATAAATTATTGTGGGCAGAATTTGCTCACAATACCCTGCATCACTCGTCATCACAATTTAAAAAAAATAAAATTATTATTTTATTTAAAATCTGCATTTGAGTCCTCCTTTCTCCCACATAACAGTTAAAAGCTTTTTTCCTTTTATATCATTTTGATTTAAGTATATTTATTAAATACATTTGGGTAATTTAAGGTGTACATTTTCCCAATCTACTTCTACAAATGGGTTATTATTTACAATAGGCTCTATGCACGACTGTCTTCCGGGTTCTCGTATACTGGCAGATCAACTTCCGGTATTCATTTGCCGGTCGTCAACAAGCAGATAACGTTAGGCATGGCTCTCTTTTACACTTGTTGTCTTCAAGATTAACCTCGTCTGACAGTGAACGATTTAGACCGACCGACGCATGGTTTGTACTGCTTCTTCTAACAAGCGGGAAAAAGGATTTTAAATGTACAACTCCAGCGACATTGACAAATATGAAGGTAAGTACGTTAGCAAACATTTCCTTAGAACCATGCAAGTAGGGTAGTTGTAAACTGGTTAGTGGTTGTTTTGCTAGACTAGACAAACACTACA
The DNA here is from genome assembly GCF_030014385.1 of Trichomycterus rosablanca. Lineage (NCBI taxonomy): Eukaryota > Metazoa > Chordata > Actinopteri > Siluriformes > Trichomycteridae > Trichomycterus > Trichomycterus rosablanca. The sequence goes on along the minus strand of NW_026946943.1, from coordinate 14,905 downwards.
TCTAGCTTGACAGACCAGTATTAAGATTCATGTTTTAGTTAGCTTTGAAGCATACCATTACAATTTCATTTTTATGCATATTCTGCTTGCACAGTGCCAGGTTAGGCAAGCTTTAAGATAGTGTCAAATCCCATGTATTAATGATGTTCAAACAACAATAAATATATATATGTATGTGTGTTCAATTCCCAGGTGGAGTGGTCCGGGTTCTTTCTGTGTGAGGTTTGCATGTTCTCCCTGTATCTGCGTGGGTTTCCTCCGGCAGCTCCTGTTTCCTCCCACAGTCCATAGACGTGCAAGTGAGGTGAATTGGAGATACAAAATTGTTTGATATTAAAACTTGAACTGATGAATTTTGTGTAATGAGTAACTACCATTTCTGTCATGAATGTAACCAAAGTGTAAAACATGATGTTAAAATCCTAATACAACATAAAACAAACTAAACATATCTGACTGGATATATTAGCAATTTACCCTCAATCTTTTGATTAAGTGTAAAAAGTTTTGTTCACCAATATATGAATGAGTTATCTTTTATTCATTATCAAATGTTATATGTCAGACCATAATAAATTTCCTGTCAATTGATTAATTTGATGTTACAGTATTAACATGTCTTTCTCCAAAAACATATTTGTTGTAAATGCGAGGAGGAACTTTGATTTTTTTATTCTTATGTTTATTACAGCAGGTTATCAAGAATTAGTCATTACAGAATTTATCAGTGTCAAGCTGGCAGCAATGGGGTATCAAATATATATGCTGTTCAGTTCAAAACCTTGTATCATGTTACAAAAGAGAAAAAAAAAACGTCCATTTGAAGTTAAATGTAAAAAGATTTTATTTCAAGTCTTTTTAACGCCATTCAAGTGGTCTATTCATTGTGAAATGAATGTTAAACAACTGCCAGATTCACAAAACGTAAGAAACAGCAAAAACTGTTTTACACACTCAATATAGAAGCACTTTGTAGTTCTACAATTACTGACTGTAGTCCATCTGTTTCTCTACATGCTTTGTTAGCCCCTTTTCATGCTGTTCTTCAATGACTCTCCCAGGACCCCCACAGAGCAGGTATTATTTAGGTGGTGGATGATTCTCAGCACTGCAGTGACACGGACATGGTGCTGGTGTGTTAGTGTGTGTTGTGGTATGAGTGGATCAGACACAGCAGCGCTGCTGCAGTTTTTAAACACCTCACTGTCACTGCTGGACTGAGAATCGTCCACCAACCAATAACATCCAGCCAACAGCGCCTCATGGGCAGCGTCCTGTGACCACTGATGAAGGTCTAGAAGATGACCAATTGAAACAGCAGCAATAGATGAGTGATCGTCTCTGACTTTATGCCTACAAGGTGGACCAACAAGGTAGGAGTGTTTAATAGAGTGGACAGTGAGTGGACACGGTGTTTAAAAACTCCAGCAGCACTGCTGTGTCTGATCCACTCATACCAGCACAACACACACTAACACACCACCAGCATGTCATTGTCACTGCAGTGCTGAGAATCATCCACCACCTAAATAATACCTGCTCTGTGGGGGTCCTGGTCATCAAGAACAGAAAGGAGGCTAACAGTATAGAAAGAAACAAATTAACTACAGTTTGTAATTGTAGAACTAATAAAATAATCAGAGTGTAGACATAAGAGGTATGTTTACATAATGAAGAGGCTTTTGTTGGCTTTTTATGCTTTTGTTTAAAAACAGAGTATAAACTATAATATATATATTTACAATATTTAAATGTGCACGTTCTTTAAAAAATTACAGTCAAAAACGAATGTTTAGCTCCATCCCTTGACAAGTGGTCCAATCTCACGATACAGTAAACAGCTGATTTATGCTCTGATAGCGATCACTGTGTCAAACAACTTATTCTTTTTAACCCGTCGGATGCAGCGTTCAACATGAACCCTGAGAATGTACCGATCCACCCCGATCTTGTTTTTGAAAACACAAAACCTTCTTACTAATTTTAGAACTCAAACTCGTATATTCGCCGCTATACGACACGTTGTGATTAGAAATTTGCCGGTGTTTATAACAAACCGGAAGCTAGACTGCCCGACTAACGCTAAACGGAAACGCGTCACAGAGCTTGCGTGCATAGAGCCTATTAGAGCATAAAAAGTTTCTGGTTTTCCTGTCATGTTAAAATAGTCAAATAGATCCTTGAATGTTTTTTTCAGTTTATTTTCAAATACATCACATACAGATATGACATTGCCTTTATGCTTTGTAATATTTTTTCTTGTTATTATTGCTTGTTTGGCCTCAGCTAAAATTATGTTTAAAGCAAATGTTTTTTGTTTTCCCATTAAAACCAAATAAAAACAGGGGTTGCCATTCAGTCTGTTCCTCTTGTTTCTTGTTTAAAAACACTGTAGTTATTTTCTTTATTTTTGTTAAAAAACATTTAAATTTTTCACAGTTAAAAAACATGTGTTTGAGTCCTTCATCTTCTTTAAAGCATACTTTACATTTGGGGTCTTTTTCTAATCCTATTTTGCACATTCTCATTTCATTAAAAATACAGTTATGTCTTAAAAGGAAATCAAAGTTTTCAAGTTGTACATTTTTAAATTGTCTAGTGTTCTTAAAAATATTTTCTGCTTCTAGGTTTGGGAACAGCCTGCTCCAATATTCTTTTGCTCTTGGTTCTACCCACGCTTTTTGTATTAAAACAGTGTATATTTTTTTCAATGTACAGCTTTCAATTGGAATTGTTTAATTTTTCATTTTTACTTTGATGTCCCAAATTAAGTTTTCACTTGTTTCTTTTTTTCCTATATGTTTTTCAATTTCGCTTATTGCACTGCATTTTTTAGTTTTTCGTAGTTATTTTGAATTTGGGTTTTGTTTACTGTGTTCTTGTTGGTTTCTAATGCATCGTATATCACTTGTGTGGGTAGAAATCCTGATCTAACTTCATATAAAACATCTTTTACTTGGCGCACCCCTGCTCGGAACCAGTCTCTAAAGAATAGCTCCCTGCCCTCATTTAAAATCATTGGGTTAAAAAACAGTGGCTGGTTCCTTTCTTTTACCTCTATTTCTGTAAAATCCATAAAATCTCTCCATGCTCTAAACACTTTTTTATAAAACTCTGGTATGTTTTGTATCATTTGCTCATTCATTTTCATGCTTAAAACATTAAAATCCATCCCTCCTCCTCCTCCACATTTGTTCATTATTTATCTAAAACTATCCTTCCATGCCTGTTCATCTTGATTTAAAAATGTTCTTACCATTTTAATTCTCAGTGCTTTTATAATTGTAAAAACATCCAAAAGTTTGAGTCCTCCTTGCTCTACTGGCCCTATTAAAGTGTCGTATGCAATTATGGCTGGTTTCCCATCCCATAAAAAGTTTAAAACTGTCGCTTTTATTCTTTTTAAAGCCCAATGAGGTATACTAGTGACATTAAGAGCATACCAAGCTTTGGATAAAAACAGTGTGTTTAAAATCAGTACCTTCCCTTTTAAAAATACTTCTCTCTGTTTCCAAAAATGTAGTCTGTTTTCCATCATTTTTAAAATCTCTTCCCAAATTTCATCCCTTGCTTTCATTTCATTTTCTCCCATTCTGATTCCTAAGATTTTAAGCTGTGTTACCTCTTTAAATTGTATTTCTTTCGGTTTTGAGTCCGTGTTTCCTATTTTCATGTAAACCGTTTTTTTCTTTATTAACCCTGGCCCCTGTCCCTTTACAGTATATTTTAAATGTCACCATTGCTTTCTGAATGCTTTTAACGTCTCCAAGTGTTAGTGTTGTATCGTCTGCGTATTGAAATATTTTGTGTTCTTTTTGTAAGACACCGCCATCCTCCCACCACTAGAGGGAGACCGCGTGCCACACCCAGGGATAATTAAGCTGATTGACATCAGCTGTGCAGCACCTTTATAAAGGCTGCGGCGCAGAGTCTTGTGTTAATTTAGTAATACCAGACCTCGCCGGTAATTTGGTATTCTCTTCTTAAAAAAGACATCTTTCGTCCTCTTTTTCTCTGTTTCGGGAACATTGGTTTTCCCCTAAAAGAAAGACCTTTTTGTTTATCTCCCTGTTTAAATAACTGGAACAGTTTTAGAAAAGTAAAGTAATTTATCATTTCTTTAGTAACCTCACACCTTTGTTGAGGTCTCTTTGAGTTCTGAAACGACTACCCAACAGCCAGCGGGTAGCTCATCAGATTAGTTTTTCTTTGTGTATTTTTTTTGTGTATTCTACCCTATAGAGTAGTGGTTAGTGCATCAGTCTCTCGAGCTCAGTACGCTGACGTGCGGGGTTCGAAACCACACGTTTTATTTTTTATTATCAAGTTGCGGTCTCCGCTATTTCAGTCAGTCTTTCCTCTCTGTTTTCCCTTTTTTCAACAAACACACAGTTCCTTTATATATATATATATATAAATACACATATATCTTCTGCTATTTGTTTACATTTAAGGATTATCATTTAAAACCGTTAAGTAGTTCAAAGTCACAAGCCCATAGCGAATCGGGTAGAGCAAAGCTCTTTAACACCCGCGATTTTTCAAATCTGCTTTTGGGTCCCACCAGACTGTTATTTAAGATCTGGAAAAACACAACACGAGGCGTTTGAGCCCCGTAACACTTTTGTTAATAAGATCCCTTTTGTTTCTCTGTCAGCACTGATAGCCAAACCCAGGGGTTCTGCTGCTAATGTATATAGCAGCGCTGACAGAGGACATCCTTGCCTTATTGATCTGGTTATTGGTATAAACTTTGTTAAAAAACCATTAATCTTTACACAGCTGTGTATGTTTGAATAGAGACATCTCAGCCACTGTACAAAAACTCCTCCGAATTCAAATGTTTCTATTAAATTAAATAAATATTTATGTTCTACTCTGTCAAAGGCTTTTTCAAAGTCTATGCTTATTATGTATCCTGTTTTTTTATTTTCTTTCATGTGCCATATTATATCCCTGATATTACTCACCGTGTCTGAGATGTCTCTATTCTACGACGGCGTATTAGGGCCACTAAAGAAAAAAAATTTTTTTATTTGTTCTGAGATTAAAGTCGATATTATTCTGAGATTAAAGTCGACATTATTCTGAGATTAAAGTCGACATTATTCTGAGATTAAAGTCGACATTATTCTGAGATTAAAGTCGATATTATTCTGAGATTAAAGTCGAAATAATATGGCCATAGCAGCCGCCTCGTGTTAAAATGAGTGATGTTCATGATTTGGTGAAGTTATACTTTCGCATCGGTTTTACGAATAAAGAAATCCTCAATCTCTTGGCACAACAGCACCGGATTGTTATTAGCATAAGGACGCTGAAACGGATTTGCAGTAAACTGCATTTATTTAGAAGAAAGAACCAGACGGACTTAGAGGAAATCTTCTCTTTTGTTGAAGCGGAACTTGCGGGCAGTGGCAGGCTACAAGGCTATCGGTGGTTACATCTCCGTGCTGTTCGAAGAGGGTTTGTAGTTTCACAGGAGACGATGAGAATGATCATCAAAATGATCGATCCCGAAGGAGTGCAACTCCGGCGCGCTCGGCGTCTGCGCCGTCGCCAGTACTGCAACCGAGGCCCCAACGCTTTATGGCATATGGACTCGTACGATAAACTAAAGCCTTATGGCATTGCTATAAATGGTTGCATTGACGGATTTAGTCGCCATGTCATGTGGATGGAGGCGTACAACACGAATAACGACCCAAAAGTAATTGCGGGTTATTGGATAAGCACAGTAACGCGCATTGGAGGCTGCCCTCAGCGCCTGCGTGCCGATCCAGGTACTGAGAATGGGCATGTGAGGGAAATGCAGATGTTTTTACGCAGAAATCACTCGGACCCTTACGCAGGAGAGAGAAGTTTCATTTATGGATGCAGCACGGCAAACCAACGCATAGAATCGTGGTGGGGCATTCTGCGTAAACAAAGTGGACAGTTCTGGATGGACATTTTCCAGACGCTCAGAGATGATGGACATTTTTCCGGTGACTTCTTGGACAGAAATCTGATACAGTTCTGCTTCCTTAACCTAATTCAGGTAGGCTCTATAGCCACAGGCTACACCTTCTGTATTTATATTCATCAGTTATGTATTGCCAGATTGTTTTCATTAAGCTACCTTCACTACATTTGATCAGAAACAGCTATAGTCTGTAATTAATCTGTCTATTAATCTAAACCATTTATTAATGTAATAGCACCACCAAAAGGTATTATTTTGTTGGCAGACAATTCCAGGCACAAGTCACACTTACAAAAAAGTCCAGCAACATTGCTGTCACATTCAGTTGTACCAGCAAAACACACTACTATGTTAGTGCCACTGCTGTGATGATAATATTCTACCACCAAAATAGCTTTACCAACAAATCAGCTGCGATCTCATCGTACCAGCAGTCTTTTACCACTAATGGTCAAGTTAGGGGTTGGCTGATAAATTGTGGAGCAAGAGACGAGGCACGGTGACTAATTGTAGGTGTGCTTGGTAAACTGGTCATTGAAGCCAGGTATAAGATGTTGACAATATAAAGTTTTGATAATATTTTAATGACGTATATGTTTAACTAAATTTATGACTCAACACAGGCTTTGTAAGCATAAGTGTCCCATATATTGATGGTAAATGTTCTGTGCATATTTTTTGTTGGGACAGTAGTTGAACTAAGTTTTACATATTTATGTTCATGCAGGAGGAACTAGACGAAGTTGTGAGGACATGGAACTCCCATCAAATAAGGTCAAGGCCAGGAATTCCAGGAGGACGCCCAATTTTAATGTACTGTATGCCACAGATTTATGGTGCAGGGGAGGACAAACTCAAATATGTGCTTCCAGAAGAGGTCACTGTTTGCAAAGAGGAATGCACCCCAAAATCCCAGTTCCCCTGTGATGAAACAGTCTTTGAGCTCTGTGCTCTTCTTATTGATGAAAATGGCTGGGATGCTCCTGTTGATGCATACCATGCAGCTGAACTGTACATTCTCTTAAGAAATCAAATACTAGATAATATCTAGAACTGAGCTTCTCAACACCAGCTATGGGGACCCACTGATGAGTGGGTTCTCGGAACTGAAGTTACTTTCTAATAGATTGTGTCTGTAGTTATATTAAAATAAATGATGTGTTTATATGCATGCATCTGACAAAATAAAAATTCAATAATTTCACATATATGGTGTCTATCTATAGACAAGGAACAGGCTAGACAAGTATTACATACACAAACTTTTTAATACTAAAATTCAAGGCAAAAACAGGGTAAATGAGAACAACAAAAATCTCCATACAAAAGTAATATACTAATGCCCTAGAAACTTTTGCCTTTTTCAAGTCCTTTGTTTTTTTATAGTAGTTATTATTAATTTTGCAACTTAATACTGTATCAAACTGAACATACTATACTTTTCAAACAACATGTATGTATGTAATTATGCAATAACAACATCATCCAACATAAAATGTTTGCATAAAATTACATTTTCTGTTTGTAGGACATGTCAAAAGCTTTTTCTTTGGACCGGGATGTCTTAATTTTAAACATAGTTTGTATTGACGCATATACACACAAGCAATATTATGTGCAGCAAGAATGCAAACATGCATACTTGCTGCACAGAATATCACTTATGTGTATATGCGTCAATACAATCTATGTTTAAAATTAGGACATCCCGGTCCAAAGAAAAAGCTTTTGACATGTTATTACTACACAATGTCCATCACCCAGATGTTGCTCTCCAGAACAGCATTAAATTCAGAGCGGAAGTCAGGAAAATGATCATAGCTCTCAGAGAGATGTATGAGCATCCCACATGTACGTCCAATAGGCCTCCTTGTGAAATTGCTCTGGACAATGAACTCCACCTCAATAACATCCGACACCACTAAATCAGAGCCTGTGCAGAACCTCAAAAATTTTCCAAGCTTGTTTTCATCAAGTTCTCTGATGTATCGTTTTAAGTGTGTGGCAACTTCTGCTTGCTTTGTTGTCATTTCTTTCGGAAACTTTAACATTTTTGCCACTTTTTTTGGTGTCGGCTTCAGGTCACTGTACATTTTGGTCAGTTCCTCATAACTGAGAGTCATCTCTACCCGTGTTATCTCATTCCAGCAGTCAATGACAAACTTTGGTTTTTGCACAAGCTCCTTATGAGATAGCTCTTTAAGAATTTCTGGCAGAGTGGTGGCAGTAACTCTCCTCCTGCATTCATAACTGTTAAGAATTTCCAATAGGTCATCAAAATCAACAGAGGTAAAGTCATCTAGAGCTTGACTTAGCATATCTCGATCTTGGCAGCTCACAAACTGTAGAAAGTGTGCATTCAGATCACTGAACACAGTACCAAATAAGACCTCTTCAATAAATGGTGGCGCCAGCTTGATTGGTAAATATTTGCAATCTTGAAATCCTTTGACAAGAATTCGCCCAGCTGCTGTCCATTTTGCAGCATTGAAATCATGCCTAAGGAAAGGTACTTTTAAGGTTGTTCCAAGGGTACACCGTTCATAGAATTCCACCCAAAAGCAACTGTAGACATCCCTTAGAACACCGGACCCAGTACCGGCTTCCACTGAGCTGTCAGGAAGAAGGCGTCTTACCGTCATTGATGTTTCCATAATCTCAGGGTCAGAAAAAGCCTCTATCATCTCGTTGAAACTGTTTGAATAGTGTAAGACCAAAATCCTAGTAGACAAAGCAGAAGGGTGGCTTAGAGGTAACTCATCAGGCACGTAGATTAAAGTGTCACTGAGAGAGTCATTGTCTCCTGTTTGTTGTGCACCAAAAGAGATCTCAGGATCAGATAAATCTGCAACTATGGCATGTGAACTGACCTCTTCAGAAGCATACTCTGGTTCTACAGACAAAGTGATGGAATCACTGATGACACCAACAATTGTGCTTGCAACATGATCAGTCCTAGCAGGGAGTTGTGTATTCCTTATGGATTGTGTTTCCCCTGTTTGTTCAGAAAAAATGAACATGTCTGGCAAGGAGTCTTCAGATTCACCTATCTGATCTTGCAGATCTCTGTCTGGTGTGGACATAGATCTTAGCCTGTTACTATGTGCCAAAAAATCAGGCTCTTGGAAGGCAACTTGATCAGGGTTGTTACCAGATTCTTCAGTCAGCGCTGGTTTTGGTCGAGTTGCTATGTAGAAGCGCAACACAGAGAGTTTGACAGTGTTTAAAATCATTTCAACAGAGATGTCTTTCAGAAGAGGATTTTGCTTGAAGTCCCAAACTTCAAAGTCAAAGTTGGATTCGGGACCTTTGCTAGATGTGCCATCTGGAAAAAATAAGGCCTTTCCTTCTTTTAGTATCTCATAATAGCCTGCTTGAATGTTAATTGAAACTTTTCTTGTCCCCCCACCTTGTTTTGCTCTGACCTGTTTTGTGACTTCATTGTCATTGTGAACCCATCCAATTTCAATAATGCGTGTTGATTGTCTTGCTCGACCCCTTGTCTTTTTTGAGGTTTGTGGTTCCTCTTCACCTTTATCTTTTTCCTTTCTGAGTTTAAGTTTCTCCCTTAGCTTTTCAAAAAGACCTAACTTTCGTTTTGCAGAGGGCGTCTGGTGCCTACAAAAATTAAACAGAGCAATCCTGTCTCCATATGACGGGAGGTAATTGGCCAGTTCTGCATCTTCCATTAGCATGATGACATCTCTGTCAATCTGTAAAAAAGTTAAGAAAAATGTGTGTTAAAAATTGTGACTAATAAGAATTATTCATTAATTCATTGTCTGTTTCACCACCACTTTATTCACCCCAGACAGGTATCCAGTCCATATCAGGGCAGACCTTTAAAAAATACCTTAAAGACTGGATTGTGAGTGTAAAGAGTTTTAATATTGTCTGCAAAGAAGGATCACATAGACAGAGTCTCACACAGAGGCTCTGTGAATGCGATAACAACTGATAAAATAGATGTCTTTTGATACTGATGTTTTTGGACATCATATAATGCAGTTGACGCACTTGTTATCATACATGTACACCATGTACACATCCAGTAATATTGTATTGTAGCAGTATTCTTGGAATATGACTACTGGCAAAAATGTCCTAAGCATTCGTACAATTTAGTAGTAATTGATTGTGTATTAATACTTCTAGTGTAAATTAATATTTTTCTGACACACAAACACACACTCAGGCAATTTTAGCAGCTTCATTAGGCCTGATTGCATGTCTTTGGACTCCCGAAAAAAACCCTACATGGACTTCAGGGAGAACATATAAACTCCATACAAGGACCCTGTTAGGGTGCATATTTCTGTCAGACCTAACATAGCCAATCATTTAATCATTTAGGATGCTTCTAGGTTACATATGACGTAAATCCTGTTATCCAAAGCAACCCATAGATATTCAGATAGAAATTAAATAACCATATATTGCAATGACAGTGCAAGAGAGTAATGACACAGAATGGAGTCTGAATGTAATTTCCAACACATATACAGTGGATATAAAAAGTATACAAACCAAGTAGATCAGACCAAGATAATTATAACCCTTAATATTATAAACAAAGCACTACCTTTTGCTCTTCCATCAAATGAATTGCATCTTCCGAGACACCTCTATCCCTCAGGAAGGTTAATAAATCTGATAGTTTCTCTGCCATTGGTAACTGCAGAATAAAATACAAATACATGATGACAAAGGCTACAAGAAACCTCACAAAATCTCGGATTAATAAAACCACTGACGAGCGTTTTTAAAGGGGACTATAAATCAGCACGAACAAGGTTTTTAGTGTAGCCTAAAATACTAAAACAACATAGTTTAAAAAAGTTTAGTTGGGTCGTTGTTTTAGTACGAGCGACGTTAAGCTTTGTTTACGTTTACGTTACTTTCTCTCTCTCTCTCTCTCTCTCTCTCTCTCTCTATCTCCGTGACAATTTAAGCGGACAATAGTTACGGCGTATAGGGTGACGTTTCTCTCAGATAAACGTGTGTGGCTTAATTACAGCCTCGCATTAAGTTCATTACAGTAGACCAACTCCCATTATAAACTTACGATTTTGCCTGTGTTATGCATTAGGTCCAAAATATGACGCTAATAGTACGCTAACCATGTAAGAATGATCAGGCTACCTGGGCATTGCATTAACCGGCTATAACATTAATAGAGCATTAAAAAGTACCAGTTTAAGAACGTACCTCTTGACATGGTAATTACAGCAGTCCTCGTCACAACTCGTAGGTGAAACCTAGGATGCGTGCTTGCATTCGCGCTTCTATGAACTGACAAGCCTAGACGGCTGCACATTCTTTGGCCATATTATTTCGACTTTAATCTCGCAGTTATTACGACTTTAATCTCGCAATCATTATGACTTTAATGTCGTAATTATTACGACTTTAATCTCGCAATCATTACGACTTTAATCTCGCAATCATTATGACTTTAATGTCGTAATTATTACGACTTTAATCTCGCAATCATTACGACTTTAATCTCGCAATCATTACGACTTTAATGTCATGACAATTTAAGCGGACAATAGCTACGGCGTATAGGGTGACGTTTCACTCAGATAAACGTGTGTGGCTTAATTACAGCCTCGCATTAAATTCATTACAGTAGACCAACTCCGATTATAAACTTACGATTTTGCCTGTTATGCATTAGGTCCAAAATATGACGCTAATAGTACGCTAACCATTGTTAATGCATTGCATTAACCGGCTATAACATTAATAGAGCATTAAAAAGTACCAGTTTAAGAACGTACCTCTTGACTGATGGTAATTACAGCAGTCCTCGTCACAACTCGTAGGTGAAACCTAGGATGCGTGCTTGCATTCTCGCTATTCTGAACTGACAAGCCTACGACGTACTACGACCTACTCTTTGGCCATATTATTTCGACTTTAATCTCAGAATAATATCGACTTTAATCTCAGAATAATATCGACTTTAATCTCAGAACAAATTAAAAAAAAAAATTTCCTTAGTGGCCCTAATACGCCGTGACACCATATATGTGAAATTATTGAATTTTTATTTTGTCAGATGCATGCATATAAACACATCATTTATTTTAATATAACTACAGACACAATCTATTAGAAAGTAACTTCAGTTCCGAGAACCCACTCATCAGTGGGTCCCCATAGCTGGTGTTGAGAAGCTCAGTTCTAGATATTATCTAGTATTTGATTTCTTAAGAGAATGTACAGTTCAGCTGCATGGTATGCATCAACAGGAGCATCCCAGCCATTTTCATCAATAAGAAGAGCACAGAGCTCAAAGACTGTTTCATCACAGGGGAACTGGGATTTTGGGGTGCATTCCTCTTTGCAAACAGTGACCTCTTCTGGAAGCACATATTTGAGTTTGTCCTCCCCTGCACCATAAATCTGTGGCATACAGTACATTAAAATTGGGCGTCCTCCTGGAATTCCTGGCCTTGACCTTATTTGATGGGAGTTCCATGTCCTCACAACTTCGTCTAGTTCCTCCTGCATGAACATAAATATGTAAAACTTAGTTCAACTACTGTCCCAACAAAAAATATGCACAGAACATTTACCATCAATATATGGGACACTTATGCTTACAAAGCCTGTGTTGAGTCATAAATTTAGTTAAACATATACGTCATTAAAATATTATCAAAACTTTATATTGTCAACATCTTATACCTGGCTTCAATGACCAGTAGTTTACCAAGCACACCTACAATTAGTCACCGTGCCTCGTCTCTTGCTCCACAATTTATCAGCCAACCCCTAACTTGACCATTAGTGGTAAAAGACTGCTGGTACGATGAGATCGCAGCTGATTTGTTGGTAAAGCTATTTTGGTGGTAGAATATTATCATCACAGCAGTGGCACTAACATAGTAGTGTGTTTTGCTGGTACAACTGAATGTGACAGCAATGTTGCTGGACTTTTTTGTAAGTGTGACTTGTGCCTGGAATTGTCTGCCAACAAAATAATACCTTTTGGTGGTGCTATTACATTAATAAATGGTTTAGATTAATAGACAGATTAATTACAGACTATAGCTGTTTCTGATCAAATGTAGTGAAGGTAGCTTAATGAAAACAATCTGGCAATACATAACTGATGAATATAAATACAGAAGGTGTAGCCTGTGGCTATAGAGCCTACCTGAATTAGGTTAAGGAAGCAGAACTGTATCAGATTTCTGTCCAAGAAGTCACCGGAAAAATGTCCATCATCTCTGAGCGTCTGGAAAATGTCCATCCAGAACTGTCCACTTTGTTTACGCAGAATGCCCCACCACGATTCTATGCGTTGGTTTGCCGTGCTGCATCCATAAATGAAACTTCTCTCTCCTGCGTAAGGGTCCGAGTGATTTCTGCGTAAAAACATCTGCATTTCCCTCACATGCCCATTCTCAGTACCTGGATCGGCACGCAGGCGCTGAGGGCAGCCTCCAATGCGCGTTACTGTGCTTATCCAATAACCCGCAATTACTTTTGGGTCGTTATTCGTGTTGTACGCCTCCATCCACATGACATGGCGACTAAATCCGTCAATGCAACCATTTATAGCAATGCCATAAGGCTTTAGTTTATCGTACGAGTCCATATGCCATAAAGCGTTGGGGCCTCGGTTGCAGTACTGGCGACGGCGCAGACGCCGAGCGCGCCGGAGTTGCACTCCTTCGGGATCGATCATTTTGATGATCATTCTCATCGTCTCCTGTGAAACTACAAACCCTCTTCGAACAGCACGGAGATGTAACCACCGATAGCCTTGTAGCCTGCCACTGCCCGCAAGTTCCGCTTCAACAAAAGAGAAGATTTCCTCTAAGTCCGTCTGGTTCTTTCTTCTAAATAAATGCAGTTTACTGCAAATCCGTTTCAGCGTCCTTATGCTAATAACAATCCGGTGCTGTTGTGCCAAGAGATTGAGGATTTCTTTATTCGTAAAACCGATGCGAAAGTATAACTTCACCGAATCATGAACATCACTCATTTTAACACGAGGCGGCTGCTATGGCCATATTATTTCGACTTTAATCTCAGAATAATATCGACTTTAATCTCAGAATAATGTCGACTTTAATCTCAGAATAATGTCGACTTTAATCTCAGAATAATGTCGACTTTAATCTCAGAATAATATCGACTTTAATCTCAGAATAATATCGACTTTAATCTCAGAACAAATAAAAAAAATTTTTTTCTTTAGTGGCCCTAATACGCCGTAACGCCGTCGTAAGATGGTGATAAATCGACTTATTTTTTCTAATCGTTCTGAGTGTGATTGAGAATTTTATGCTGCTGTCTCTTTAAGACCGTCGACGTCACGTGGATACCGACTGTCTCGCGGAAGTGCTGCAGTACAGTCGGTACAGTTCACACGGTTCATGCAGCTAAACAAACCGGAGCCGCTTTATTATTAATAATATGGAGAGTAGAAACGGGTTCTTGCTGAATTACAGAGCGCTTTTTGCGACACATGGAGAGTTTATGAGTGTATGAAGTTACTGATGAAGTAAGTGTACAAGTTACCTCAGTCTAAACTAGTGCAGCTGAAATACAGTACAGCTGTGGTGCAGTGTTAGATAAACACAAACAAACCAGCATTTTTCTCTTATTTACCGAATTATTAAGGTATAAATGTGTAAACTGGCTTGATTTAGACTCTTGTGCATGTGAAGTTTATCATGCATGTTATATTGAAGGGTTTACTGAAGCTGGCTGAATGCAGTGTGTTTTAATGCCACGTCTCCTTTTGCGCGTTCATGCATGTGGCATCTCTGGTCATTAATATATAAATAAATGATAAACGCATCATTTGATTGTGGACAGGCCTGCAGGAAGATGTTTTGGGCTGGAGGAGGGTGTACTGCCAACTGTTTGTTTGTTTATTAGGATTTTAACCTCATGTTTTACACTTTGGTTACATTT